>NC_071347.1:4895833-5211666 GCF_027744825.2 Synchiropus splendidus
AACAAAGCCTGGTATGAATGTCGAAAGGTTTTGTGAAGCAACTTCTGCTTTGCGACATTGCCCCACATCTTGTACCTTGATATTCAAACGGAACAGTTTTTTGTCAGCTCAAATAAACCGTCTAATGAGGGCTTTGTTGGGCACAGATAAGGAGGGGCCAAACCAACAATAGGGCGGCTTCATTCGACAGAAACAGGGGCTCATCTGAGCGATGGGCCACAGAATCACCTGCTCATCTGATGGACAGACGAAGGACTGCAAGGTCACTCTCAGAACCGCTAAAGACGGTACGTCGAGTCGTTCAGTTCATAGAAGAATTCAGTCAATTTTGTCTGTGATTTTATTTCTAATCTCGTGACTCTATCGAGACTTTGCCACTCTACTCGTGGTAGCTCAGTGATTTAGCCTCACAACAAGAGGTCGACAGGTTCAAGCAAGTTTGATGCCAGGTTTGAAGGGGAACCTGCGTCCTTTCTGTGAGCAGATTCCCTTGCTTTGAAGGGTGTCAGTCAAATTTACACTGTATACAGCTCTACAGTCTGCAGTCATGGTCCCTCTTATTTGGTCTGTAGAAAAGTGAGAAGGCTATAAAAATGTCATCTAGTGGTCAGAAAGTCAAGCTTAATAAATAAAGTATATACAGTAGAATTGGCGTGAGATGAAACCATATGAAGAGTACCCATATCTTTATGCGATCGCGCCCCAATGGTATTTATCAAGGGATAACTATCTGCAAAAAGGTGGAAAAAAAGTTCACCCTGTCTGAAGGGTTGGCTTCTGGGGCGGTTGCTTGTGACATGCAACATGAATCCCTCTGCTTTTCTTCACATCTCTGTGTGTCAGCGTGGCGTTGAATACAACTAACCATATGAGCATTCATGTCCCATACCTGCCATTTCAAATACTGCACACGAATTACACTGAAACATCAGACGGTTCTTGGCTGGATATTTTGAACGAGTCCACTTCATTTTGAACAATTATCCTCCGTGTGCAGAGCTGTTAGTCTCTTTCTCTCATAAAAAGCCACAGACACACTTTCATTTGGAACGCTGTATGTTCATGTTGGGAGTCGATTAACTTGTCTGACTCAGACTTTCTGTGGGTTTCACCGCCCCCCAACACACATTAACAGACACACACTCATGCGCCTGCACAAAGATAATTACATGTGGTGCTCGGGCATAATGACCGTCACCATGCCTGTTCCATGTTAACAGTAAATCATTACATGATAAGTCACGGCTGGTCTCACTTAACGTCGTGCAGAATAGGCAGAAACCACCATGCTAAAAACCAAAGTTTTTTTTTAGTTCACGTCTTAAGTGTTCGCACTCTGTCCTACCTGTAGTTGCTGTTGCTGTAGCTTTAAAAAGACCAAAGACTAGAATAGAGAGGTGCATTTTGTATCTCTTAAATTAACACGGAATAATGTTCATTGTCTGGAGTTGTCACATCCCGGGATCCTGCACACACAGTTTTGTCACACCATCTTTTTTGGGGACCTCTCATTGACATAATGCTTTCCCCAGCCTCTCACCCTAACCCTAACCATCCAAAACACATGGTTAACCTTAACCAGGACACTGAACCAAACTCAAATCCAATTATAATGACCCAGTTATTTTGAAGTCTTCACCCTCAAATTCAAGCTTAACCTTGTGGGGTCCGGCAAAACGGCCCCACAAAGACAAAACGGACCCACCAGGAGGTGTTTTCCTGGAAATTGGACCTCACTTAGATAGATATGCTTAAACATGCACCGTGACACAGGATTATTAAAGAATTTTCATTAAATTCTCATGAATCCCTCTTTAGTGAGACTTTTGTCTTTTTTGTTCATTCCAGGCCACCATAGATCAAACTGTTTGCACTACCTACTTTAGTTGATCTGGCTAAAATAAAAGCAGAATATTAGCAGTTATAGTTTGATTTACACATGATGGTCTGAGGGAGTGTGCACGACATAGCTGCAGGCCTGCCTTTGCGCCGCCATCTTTTTTTTTTCTTTTAAATGCGATTCATTCTGCCCTCCCAATAACCCTGCACTGGATAGCTGCCCACCACTGAAATAGGTGCCTGTTCTTGAATTAAATTCAACTGAATGCTTTCATTGTCAAAATATAAAAGGGCAACCCTGGTGGTGTAACAGAAGAGAAGAAAAACAACTAGTAATGAAATAAAAGAGTAAGAAATGTAATATTTACTTTGAGAGGCAGTAAAAATACAGAACATTTTCAGTGTACAAAACTGTGAAACTTTCATTCAGATATTTGTACTCACAGTTGACTGTAGCTGTAGGTGTTTCAGTCCTGGTAGGCTCTGCTCTTATCTGATTGGCTGCCCACTATATAGATGAATTAAATAATAAGGGTCTGCCTTGAATTTGTAGAAGCGTTTGAGATGTTGATACAGCACTGCTGGTCATGTGATACTGGACTTATTAAAAAAAAGTCTGCCCCACAGTTTTGGATGGCTCAAGCATGAATGCAACAGTTTGCCATCTGGGTTCAGTTTAGCGGTTTTCCACTAATTCTTTATGTCTGTCTGAGATAACCAGATCTTCTCTGTTCACTTGGAGTCAGGCTTGTGTTTGGGGGGTCTTTCTTGTGGCCAGTATTTGAATTCTTTCCAGAGACTTTAGGGCACTCTGTGGTTTTGGTGGGCAGCCTGAGTGGCTTCACCGCACTTTGTTTCCCTTGGACCAATGCAACCATAAAAACATGAGGAGAGAATTTGAAAAGTCTTTGCCCGGACGAACCGGAGATGAGTGAACTTTCTGCTGAATTACAGCGTCTTTGAAACGTTAAGAAGGAAACATGTCAAGGAAATATTTATGACCGTAACGCTCCACTCTGTCTTCCACCACCTACCGAGCCGTCTGACTGATCCACATCTGAGATGATTCATAAAGTTCTCATGCCATTAAAAACCATCTGAAGCATCATGCCAGCGCTTGAATGAAAATGATCGCAGAACACTGAGACCTTTGGCGGTTTCTTCATTCTCTGCTCTGGTTACAATTCTGCAGAGAGAATGACAGATTTTCCATGGTGTTCTTGGAGGAAACCTCATGTTTCCCAAGAGCTGGGTTACAATTCAATGGAAATATGATTTGTTTGTGTATGAAGGGGGTGGGCCTTAGCAATTTCATTGGAATTGCTCATTGCCCAAACCTTTGCAGTAGGGAAAAGTGGGAATGAGGGCCAGAAATGATAGAAAATGTACAACACTCTGATCATTGAAATGTTAGAAGAAATGTTGCCTTAATGAAATATAATGTATTGGAAGGAATGTTATATAATTCAAAAATGGTATGCAAATATTAAATGAACTTGACTGAAATAAACATCCCTTCATTCATTTTATATGAAAAAACAAGACTTTCATTTCCTTTTTTGTTTGCATTAATAAAACATGCCAATCTTATAAGAAATAAAATTCACAATTTAGCTCTTTTAAAAAAAGATATTGAGGCACATGGCCCCTCCTGCTCTGTGTTGCCATAAACACCCAGAAATCCAGATACCTTATGAAAGTCTTTTACTTTCTTGTATGGAGACGAAACTGCATCACCAGAGCAAAAACATGAGAGCCATCCTCGGATTCTGTCCTGCTTTATTTCACCAGCAATCCATTTGAGCCTCCTCGCTGTACTTGTCACTTTCCTCGATGATATACCGAGGATAAGATCAAGTAAAGGGTAAAACCTGACATGCGGGATGCATGCAGAGATTGGTATTTCCGCTGAGCAAGTGAGAGCAAGAGCTTGTTTGTAAACAAGGTTATCTGATTTGACTGAAGAGTTTGTAGGCCTCCTTGCTCTCACACACAGCTCGGCGCTCAAACCTTCAATATGATTCTGATCTTTGGGATGACCAATCCAAAGCATTGACTTTGTTCTCTGCCTCTTTGTTACCATTTTGGTGGCATGGTTTAGGTGTCCACAGCAGTAGGAAGACCCATTTGCTCCAGAGTAAATAGATAATTTCACCTACATGAGTGTCTGTTGTTCAAAGACACACACCACCATATATCTATATATCGGGTAGTAACAGCAACACGGCCCCCATGGTTTCCAGTGGTGCTGCTCTGTTTGGCCCAGAGTCAGAGCTGCGCTGGAGGCAGAGTGAAGCCCACTGTGACGTAACAAGGAGCTTCACTCTGGTAACCTCTCGCTGAGATTTCTGACAAGGGAGAACTTTATAAAACTTCAAATATCATCATGATGAGGGACTTACTGCATCGTGGAGAGGTCGACTTCAACATCTGAAACACATGAGTGAGTCGGGAACATATTTAACATAATAGTATCACATTTATGTGACTTTGAAGTTATGATACAACATGGCAAATGCTTTTAGTGGCGTGTGACTGGAAATCTTTATCCTCCCGTGTGAGGACAGTCTACAGGTTTCAACTGTATTTTTCAAAAATCCTGAGGTTTGATCCAGGGGGACTGCAGTCTCTCTGAAAGGCTGGCACAAATAACAATAACCGTCAGGGTTGTATGATGTGACATGAGAGATGAGTTGGGCTGCGGTCCCCTAGGATAGAGAGAGGACATTCTGCAACAAAAGAAGGAGCTGTAAAGGGAATAGACAGCCACCATTGTGGGTGGAGCAGCTCCGAGACTAAAAGAACCTGGGACATGGGATCAGTGCAGAGGACAGATGAAGCCGCGTGGGCGTCATGTCAGAACTTTCTTCAGTATCATAATTACGCATTAAGTGCATGTGTAAACACGCACACAATTATTTTTGCTGCAGGTTATTCAGAGAGATGGTGTCAAACGTAATGTGGACAGAAATGTGATTTTACATTTCTGAGTTTATGCATCAGCTTTGCCCTTTGTTTCTCCCACACAAAGATTTTGCTGTAAGTGAAAGCAGCTCAGATGATACTGGTACTTCAGACTTTTTGCGGGCAGGAGACAGAAAGCAAAACTCTGGACCCATCCATATTTTCATTTTCAAAATGAAGGCTCCCATTGCACCAAAATGATCATTTCAAAGCTAATAAAATTGATGGGGTTTTTAACCGATATTTTCCATGACATTCTAAATTGTAAAATACCATCTACCACTCACAGCCTGTGTGGTAGTAAATTTTGTCCCTAACCTCCAAGTTTTTTGCGGCTTATTTTGTTTCCTTGTGAGTCAGATAAATTTGATTCAATCTTTATGACGCACACAATATAGCTTTAACAACAGCATTTAACTAGATGGCCAGCAGCTCTGTTGCAGCTCCGTATTCCTCACAGGGCTTGGTTCATCCTGGGATGTTGGGAATTGAACCAATATCCTCTCCATCATTACGCCACAGGATCAGTGAACAAGGCAGCTTTGTGCTTTGGAATTTGGAGCAATCACTGGAGTGATAATGGCTTGTGTATTCTCCACAGAAATGCTTTGTTTTCTCTGTGTACTGAACCTGTTAATGTGGTCATGCAGTTTCTCTCCCCTTCATGTGTGTGCAGTGCCGCTAATTGCTCCATGAAGAAGACGGGGCCATGGCACTGACGGGGCTCTGTCTCCTGGCGCTGGCCTTGTGGGTTGGCAACATTGGTGAGAGTTACCAGATGAAACCAGCCCGCGCACCCCTGATCCCACACCGTCCTTTTGTTGTCGTCTGGAATGCTCCGACTGAGTCATGCCGTCTTCGATTCAAAGTGGATTTGGACCTGAGCGTTTTCGATATTGTGGCAAACCTGAACGAAACCCTCAGTGGACCAAATGTTACAATATTCTATCACAGTCACCTGGGTTATTACCCATATTACTCCAACTCCGGAATCCCCATCAACGGTGGACTGCCGCAGAACCAGAGCATCTCTAAACACCTGAGCAAGGCCAGAGCCGACATTGACAAACTGATCCCGCACAAAGACTTCAGAGGCTTGGGTGTCATCGACTGGGAGAACTGGCGACCTCAGTGGGTGCGGAATTGGGGCTCGAAAGACATCTACCGCAACAAATCCAAAGAACAGATGAGGAAACTTCACCCAAACTGGCCTGAGAGCAAGGTGGAGAAGGAAGCCAAGGAAAGCTTTGAGAAAGCTGGTCAGGCCTTCATGAACCAAACCCTCGCGCTGGCTGAAAGTCGCAGGCCTGCTGGTTTATGGGGTTTTTACCTGTTCCCAGAATGCTACAACTACGGTTACAAGCAGCACCCTCACAGGTACTCTGGTGAATGCCCAAATGTCGAGCCTGTTCGCAATGACCACCTGATGTGGTTATGGAAGGAGAGCACAGCCTTATATCCATCAATCTACTTGGACTATGAGCTCAAATCCTCAACAAACGCAGTCAAGTTTGTCCACTATCGAGTGAAAGAAGCAATGAGAATTGCCTCCATCGCACGCACTGACTCCACCCTGCCAGTGTTTGTCTACTCAAGGCCTTTCTACGCCTACACCTTCATGGTTCTGTCAGAGGTACAAGTACACTTGCACGTGATTAAACCGCGAAATCAAATTTAAACTCATCTAACAAATATGTTTTGCAGAGCGACTTGATTCATACAATTGGGGAAAGTGCTGCCTTGGGGGCATCTGGTGTTGTCCTGTGGGGTTCATCCGAATACGCTCGAACACAGGTAACACATCACTGGTTTCTGTCATGTAAAAGTGGCTACAGCTAGAGCTGCAAAGCTCATCACGGCCAATATGAACGTGCCTTGTGGGAGACTGTACTGTATGTGGATGTTATGTCGGTCAGGACACATGAGCAGGTAGGTGGAGTCCATATTGAAGTTCTTACGAGTGAATATTCTTATGCGTGGTTTCTGCAATACAGGCACAGGATCACAAGATGATTCAATGAAACGCAGATGCACAAGTTTAAGGAGTCAATCATATATGTATCTTATCAGAAATAACTTAAATAAGGCTCAAAATAATATCTCTAACTTAACATTGATCAAACAACAGAGAGGTACAAATGAAAGCTACAAAACACAAATAACAGTGCCTAGCTAGATAGTGAGCTAGCATGAATTCCCTTTAGCTGCTAACTACATGCTACTAATGCTACATGCTAACTATCGTAACTCTTTTTAATGTAAATTCCCCAGACCAAAGCGACTGACATGTTTTAATGGAACTGATGAACGGACAAAATTACTAACAGAAGTGCACATGTGACAAACAAAATAACTCACTGCTTTTGACTTCAGAAACACTCCAAACCATGGACACGTTCACACTGCGTTCAAGGACAATGCCAGTATGGGAATTTACAAGCGCAACAATTAAAAACAATCTTAAAGGAGCAATACAACCTTTTGCACATGCTTAGTATAAGCCAAATATTGATTATACAGAACACAGAACTTACAGTCTTATACGTTTTAGCCTGTGATTACATGCAGTTTTCATCTCACCACTTGCTGCGTGAGAAGAGAGTTGAATAAACGGAAGTGTTTCAGTTCATGCTTTTCGCTCTTGTTTGCCCAGAGGAACTGCCTCACAGTGAAGAAGTACATTGACGGTCCCTTGGGTCATTATGTCGTCAACGTCACATCCGCAGCCAAGCTCTGTAGCAAAGCGCTTTGTAAGAAGAATGGACGCTGCATTCGTAAAAGCCTGGACTCTGGAGCTTACCTTCACCTGAATCCTCGCTACTTCAGCGTCCATCGCAACCTGTCGCCCATGGGCCCCCGTTTTCAGGTGAGAGGACATTTGAACAACATTGACATTTTGGACATGAAGCAAAAGTTCACCTGCCAGTGCTACCAGGGCTGGACAGGTGTTTACTGTGAAATGCCTCAGGCATCACCAGCGAACGCTCCTCGGCATCCAACTGAGCCCGTCATTGCCCCCATCCAACCAAGAGATTATGGCCTACTGGCACATGTTCTGGTGTTTCTCTACCATCATTTCTCCTGCCTGTGTATCATCCTGTTCCTGGGACTCTGTCTCATCATCAAGTGTCTCATACTGTAGGGGTCAGGTATGGGGTCAAAAAGGACAGGGTGCAGGAGATAGATAAACAAATTTTCAAGCACCTTTCAAGAACAAAAAAAAAAATACGGAACTCTACCAACCTAATTTAAATGGCTCATTACCCTGAGGGATTGCACCAAAAGGCATCTGAGAAATGTTAATCTGGTCTGAGTCTAGTTGCTGGTCTGAGATGTTTGCTGGCTTTGTCTCCGATGACATTTCCAGTGGCGAGCAAGCAGCCAAGGATGAAGAGAGAGAGAGCCTGGAATGTTTCCTTAGGATCACAGTACTGCAGGTCAGTTGTTTTACCCCCACAAACAGTGCAGAAGCATGAGAATAGAACCATGGATGAAGGCGGTCATAATATAATGGCTCATCACTGAATGAGTTGGCCAAAATGTTCTGGTGGTTTTATGAATCATCAGTCATGTTCAGGAAATTACTCGGCTCATCGAGCCATTCGGACGGAGCCTGAACAACGAAAACGCCTGGAACTGTCAGGTGTGTCGTCTCACATTAGTCACAAGTCAAATCTCTTTTCACACGTTGAAGGAATGAAGTCTTTTGAATTTGTTTAATGATCTGTCATGATCAGTTTCATCCCAGCTCCTCAGTGCACTCATCTCTCTTTCATCACATTGAACTATTGACTTTTTCATATTGAATGTAAAGGTTGTTGATGCCCTAGTTCCTTGTACATCACAACCCTTTGAATAAACTGTCCAAAACGTCTCTTCTTTCAATTAATTTGTGTGTTCAATTCGTAACAGATCTGTTATGTCAGCGCCTTGTTTCGGTGAGTCCTGTCACTGTGGAACAGGTGTCAAACACCATGACCACATGCTATGTGTAAGGCCTCTGGTGATAACTGATAATAAAATAACTGTCGCCAATGAATCTTGGATTCCAATAAATGGATGAGGGAAAATCTGTTGGACAATGGAAAGCACAGTGTCTCTGGTCACATGTGGTGAAGTCATTGGTGAACCACAGAAATGTGTTAAGCTAAAACTAACCACCAATAATTAAAAAGTTACTGACTCTTCAGTGAAGGTGTATTTTGCTTTGCCCATGACCCACTGTGTTTAAAATTTTGGCCTTGAGGGTGATAGAGTTTCACCCCTCTGGTGTAGAGTCATGATTCAGCCCAACACTTGAGCAACTTTTGGCATAAAAAAACATCTTGAACTCCTGCAATAAATCCCTCTGGGACCTGGAACTTCTGGTATGACATGATGACATGAATGAATTTGGCTTGGTGACACAGATCCTGAAAGACGGTTCCTAAAGGTTCATTTGGGTAATGATAGAATAAACTGCTTATCATTGTAAGCCGAAGGGACTTTGCTTTCCTTCCAGTTTGCGTCTTAAAATGAAACGTCTGAGGATCGCCAAAGTCATTAGGACTTTGCCTCTCAGGACCACTAATCTGATTTCACACCCTTCACTGTTCCTCGCCGCTGAGCGTGACTCACGCAGAACTGGAGCTGACTCGCTCGAATATTTCTGACAGCGTCTGTCGGAAATTATCGCATTATAATGAATGACTTGCTGAGAGGTAAACACTGCAGCTCCTCAAGCCGTCTTGCTTAGAACTTTGACGTTATGATGTCAGAGTAAGACTCCAGTAAAAAGGGTATTCCATGTTTTGATAGCAAAAACAAACGGCGCATCTGCATCCTGTATCCATTCTGTGAAATAAACCTTTGCAATTGGTGTTGAACCCACAGAAGCTACATACCTGTAATTTCACAGCACAAGTCTAAGTGAGCCGCCGTAATAACAGTAATCAGCTATAGTACAGAGTCAGCATGGAAGTCTGAGAGTGAAACCATAAGTCTCTCGAACTGTAAAAAAAAATATGACATTGGCATATTTAAAGCATCATGGTTTGGCAGTCCTAAAAGGTCTGCAAACCTGTTTGCTCTGACTCAGATATACAAGGCTTTTCAAGGTGTGCATCATGTGGTTAAACTCCATTTTGATGGTGGAGAAAATACAAATAATTTCAGTCCTTGACTCAAACCTATGGTGGATTCACTTTGTAATCCTAAATGATGCCACACATGTATCGATAACTGGGCTGTTTTTGTGGTGTGTTGAGGTGTGTTGAGAGTGAATTCTTCCAGTGAATCGGCTCAGAAAATCGGGGCCACCAATCGTAAATGTTAAATATAATATAGTATGTTAACCAATATTTACAATCGAACATCTTTATGTGTGTGGGGAGAGCCGATCGCTCCCAGCATGAACTGTGACGTGGAATGGAATGTGGCCAGTCAAGAAGCGAGAAAATGTATGGCAATAAAAGTACAAGCTTCGAATAATGATAAGAAGACGTGTCGCTGTCATGCCATTTTTCCTTGAAAATATCAACCACCCTCATCCTGCGCACTTCCACGTCCATGTGTTTGTGATGTGCTGTGTTGCGATTATAAGGCTGCTTTTTATCTTTATCTTCATGTGGGGTCTCTGACAGGTAAAGAAAATCACGTCACGTAATATTTTGAAAATCTTTATGTGTGAGGCTTCTTTCAGTAGTGAAACGAAAGCTATGAGTGACAATTGCTTTCATTACGAATCTTATGTGTTATTTTGGTTCTCATCTCTGTGATGTCCAATTAGATTTGCATGTCTGTCAATGGGCTGTGGAAAAAAACACGTCTATGGTCACATGCCTTTTTCTCCATGGCCACTGACCAGTGATGCTTAATTGTTGCAGTGATTCACTTGCATTTTATTTTTATTTTGCATGGGCATTTGTTTTCTCTGCACCAGGGCTTCTCTTATTTAGCATGGCTGTTTCTGGGACTCGCTTGTAACTGGACTGTCTGACTAACCCCTGAAGACTAGGAGGATAAAGGCATTTTGACCCCAGTCTGTAAAGTCTGTAAAGCTTCCCACTGACAGTAAACTCATGTGTGATTCTTTTGCTCCATCGTGGATATTTCCATCTCATCTTTTTCTCTGTCCTTGTCTGCGTCTACTTTTTGTTGTCCTTATTTTTCCCATCAGTGTGTGTATGCGCACATGTGACCTTGTATAGCTATACTTGTGGGGACCAATTTTTGGAAACACACCTCCTTGTGGGGACCTTTGACTATTTGTGGGGACCTTTTACAATGACCTCTCCCTCTTTCTCTGTTTAGGTTTCAAATAGAATGGCTGTTAAGCCACAATGTGAGGATTAAAACTTCAAAACAACTAGGTATCTGTAATTGAATTCATGCTTGGTTTGGGTCTTGGTTTGTTTCAGATGGTGAGGTTCTGGGTGAGAGGCTGGGGAATGAATGAAACACAATGAAATGTCTCAATGTGAAATTAGTTCAGCCCTTGATGCCTCTCTGACAGCAACAGTGCTACGAACGGATCAAAGATCTGAAATCTGACTAGTTTCATCAACAAAAACATGAATGCCTTTCATGAATGCAGACTGTTGATCTCCTACTAAAGACAGAGTTATTCATCTCCCCTGAATCCTTCTTTCAGAATTGTTCCACGTTATTCAACTTTTTCTTTTCCTTCATGACGCTGATAATTACAGGAGGAAAAAGAAAGGAAATAAACATCTCAAAACATTTGTACACAACCGAGTGACGAGTCCTCAAGTCATCTGAGACAGACAAAGAAAAAACTTTCATTATGTCACTGAATGCTAACATGTGTCCTCTCAAGATACATGTCATTTAGAATGAATTCATGCTCACTCATTTGTCTAGTTTGTCACTTTTATATAAGAAAGGTCATGTGACTTTCCTGTGAATTTTGCACACTGAAGTAAAGGAAAGGCTCCTGAGATGGAAAAATACTGTGCAAACACACAACAGAAATGAAGCAAACATCAGCAGGACAATGAGCTGCAACACAGTGAATCTCAGTGGTCTCCTTCTGTTTAAACACAGACATGGCCAAGATCCAAACTGTCCGGCGTCAGTCTGTTGATATTGAACTCATTGGACCCCTCAAACCTCAGCAACTCTTCTTCGACTCTTCAAGTGTTGGGGTGGATACAGAAAACAAAAGCCTCTGTGGAAAAGTGGCAGCAACAGCCATTCTATTTGAAACCTAAACAGAAAGAGGGAGAGGTCATTGTAAAATGCGTTACTCCAAACCGTGACAGGAAAAATCCCATCTGCTGTTCAGATTCTGCTGACAGGAAATGTTAACAGAGTTTAGACTGTATTACACAACATTAAAATGACCTGTGCTTGCAAAAAATACAAGATGAAAGCAATGTTTTTCCCTGCCAAGAACAGGGGAGCTATTTTACCCCGCACACAGAAAATCGGAGTTGAGGCGGTGATCTCCCCAGGGGCTGGGGTTAGCTGTGTGACCGGCCTCGTAACTTTATTGACTTGCAATACTGTGAATACTTAAAGTGCAATATTAAGTGCAAGACAATATAATGTGTAACAGCACCTTTTGCATGATAGAACTTCAGGATAGTGTAGTACACATGCCAGGCCTGTGTATGGCGCTGTGAAACACTCGTATGATGGTATGACAGGTTTGTAATGGCACAAACTGTGTTTTGTCACTTCAGTTTTGAGGTTAAATTGTGTGTGCGTGATGCCTGTGTGTGATAAAGAGAGCATGTCTGTGTGCATTGAGTTGTTGTCAAACAAATACATCCACATCTCTCGACATCATGGCTGTGCCCAGCTGCTTCCTCCCTGAGCACTGCTGTTGAACAGCATCTGCATTAACTCTTTCGTGAACAGCTGAATGTCCAACAAGTACATCCAGCTACAAGGATGAATGAAGAAGCCACATTTTTTAAAACATTTGACGCACGTTCTTGTTTGATTCTGATCTGACTTGTTTTTTTTATTTATCCTTTATATAGTACTTTCTGTCATGATCGCTCAATGAATCTGACCCAAGTGCAGGATTGTTGCCAGTTCACAGAAAACTCAAACGACAAGAGTTGGAGTTAACAATGAATCTAATACAATAAACACAAACTATACACGAACAAGAAGGAATAACTGAGGACGTTGACACCAGAAGTGGAGCGATGAGGACAAACACGTAGGGAAGGGATGAAATCCTGAAAACAGAAAAGCTGGTGAATTAAGTTCAAACCTGAAATAACGGGACAATTGAAACACGCTCAGAAACGAAACTCACGAGGTGGTGGTTCTACACACACACACACACACAAGGATAAACAATGATGCTGAGAAACAGAAATGGCGAGTTAAACAATAACACTGACACGCGATCGAGAAAGATAAAGAAGGCAAGCGAAGAACTAAACAGGCTATAGAAAAGGTACAAACAAAGAAAAAACAGGGATATAAACAGGAGAGATCCGAGGATCGAGACAGAGCAGTGACCATCTGGCAAAGCAGACTGGAACCCAGGTGTAGAAATCCATGCAGACTGATCAGCGGAATGGGATCCAGCTGCGCTTGTCATGATTCTGCTCTTATTTTGTCACATGAGTCCTGGTTTTGTTTTCTCCCTCTGTTCTTCCTGTTCCTGTGGCACACGGCTGGAGCCAATCAACCCCTAATGACCTGAGTGCAAAAGCACCTGGACTCCAGCAATGTTTACCAGATCGACTCCTATTGCTCCCTGTGTTCGTCCCATTGTTTTCCTGTGATTCAAGTTCGTTTGTTTCTCCCGGTTCGGTGACGCTCTCCTTTGTTCCCTGTGGTAACTCCTCGTTTCTTGTGGCTCTCCTTGTTTGTTCTCTCGCTGTGTTCTAGTTTGTTCATTTTGATTACTATCTTAAACCCTGGTGCCTTGAGTTAGTGTTTTGTTTCTCCCTGTTTCCATGCGTTTCCTGGTTTCTTTTGATCGACTCTCGGTTCATTGTGCTTTCGTCTCCTCTAGTTCCCTGTGATTTAAGTTAGTTTTCTCCCGGTTCGGTGACGCTTTCCGTTGGACTCTTATTCGTGTTTGGACATTTAGACTTTTGCTTTGTTTCTCCCGGTTCGGTGACGCCTTCTGTTGTTTCCGTTGTTTAATTATTAAAATATTATTTTTGACTCGCTCCTGCCTCACTGTGACTTTCACCACTGCGCTTGGGTCCCACTCTCACGTCCTTGACTCGTGACAGCGCTGCCATCAAGCTAGAAGCGAGGGGATGAGAAAAGGAAACAAACTGGGACACAGGAAATAACAAAATAAAAGCACACACTTTTCAAGAGCAATGTAATTTTAGCGATGATTGTTTTCTACACATTCTCACTGCCATGCTGTAAAATAATGGATATTTGCACGGCGGTATCCTTGATGCCGAAGTGAGTCTTCCATGTGGCATGCCGATGAGTTTGTGCTGATGTGGTTTGATGATTGCGAACTCTCATTGTTACTCAGTAGTGATGCAGTCTGTGAGATATTTCCATTTATGTAAAGGATCAAGTCAATGGAACTTCCTTACAGGGTCCTATAGTGAATGTACCAATAACATTGTTTCATTCTATGAGCAGACCCAGATGTTAACACTTCTGTGCCATTGATCAAGACTAAAAACCCAATATAGCTTGTAATATCTATTGTCCCCAAAGACTTGTATATCAGGTTATTGGAAGGAACCTGCCAAGGCAGCATTCCTTTAAGGTTTTCCAGGAACATTCAGGAGGGTGGAGACCACAGGTTTAACCAGACGGACGTTTTATATTCTGCCTTGAGAATCACTCAGGATCAGTCTCCATTATGAAACGTCTGTAACTAAGACCTTAGATTGTTTTAATCACTTGGCTCCTAACCTGTTTGGAAGTCTAAGTCACATGACTGACTAATCCTTGGGGCATCGCGCCACATGAAAGTCATGATGTGGTCTTTTCTGTGGTGAAGGGGCGGCTCTTTGGAAGAGTAACCAAATATGGCTTAAATGTTCTTCCAGGTAAGTAATGATTAAATGTTCCTATTCCGCTAAGCCATTTTCGGCATTGCCCTGTGCCAATCACCCCAAATTGCGCGACACTAAAAGCCTCTTAAGCATGGTGACGTGCAAATGGAACTCTGACTGACTGCTTCCTGCATTTTGCAAGTTTTGCAGCGAGTCCCCGCAGTCCAGATATTAATCATAACTCAATCCACATGTGTATGTTGGGACTCAAACCACCACGGCGGGGACTGAGAGGTTTCCATGCTGCGTGTGTGCGGGATGTTGTGTGGCCTTTCATCCACTGAGGTGGTAGAAATGGATCAAGATCTCTTTTCCAACAAGAGGGAATCCAAATACTGACCCTCACCACCACCACCCACTGTGAGAATGTGGTTTCCACTATAAACAGCTTCCTGAGCCTGGGAATTATGAAATATGTTTCTTTGTGTGTTTTCCTGAAAGAGTTCCTTCTGGAACAAAGAAGTGCTGTGTTTTTCAAGTACCCTCCACTGAGTCTGCAAGAGGGCTTTGAGGGCAACACCAAACAGGGGTAAGCTGGATATGTACTGTTGAGACATCGATGGACACTCAACATCCCAGTTTGATATTTCACTACTGGCTGACTATACTTTTAAATACATCCACTACCTCTCACCTGTTTCACAGAGTGGTGGATCACGCAGTCATACACTATATGACCTAAAGAATTTGCTCACCCATCCAAATGATCAGAATCAGGAGTCCTAATCTCCTGGCCTGGCCACAGGTGTATCAAATCCAGCACGGAGGCCTGCAGACTGTTTATGCCACCTGTGCTACAATTCCAGTTGTGAAATTTCCTCGCTCCTAAATATTCCACAGTGAACTGTCAGCTTTATTCTAAGAACATGGAAGAGTTTGGGAACAATAGCAACTCGGCCACGAAGTGGTCGGCCATGTAAACTGATGGAGAGGTGGTGATGCTGCGGTGCAGAGTGCAAAGAGGTCACCGACTTTCAGCACAGTCAATTGCTGCAGAGCTCCAAACTTCATGTGGCCTTCAGGTTAGCCCAAGTACAGTACACAGAGAGCTTCATGGAATGGGCTTCCATGGCCGAGCAGCTGCATCCAAGCCATACATCACTAAGTGCAATGCAAAGCGCTGGATGCTGTGGTGTAAAGAACGCCACCACTGGACTATAGAGCAGTGGAGACACTTCTCTTGAGTGATGAATCATGCTTTTCCATCTGACAATCTGATGGACCCGTCTGGGTTTGGAGGTTGCCAGGAGAACAGTACATTTTGGACGACATTGTGCCAAGTGTGAAATTTGGTGGAGGAGGAATTGTGTTTCTCAGGAGTTGGGCTTGGCCCCTTAGTTCCAGTTAAAGGAACTTTGACTGCCTCAGGACACCAAAACATTTTGGACAATTCCATGCTCCCAACCTTGTGGGAACAGTTTGGAGCAGGTACCTTCCTCTTCCAACAAGACTGTGCACCAGTGGCCAAAGCAAGGTGCATAAAGACATGGATGACAGAGTCTGGTGTGGATGAACTTGACTGGCCTGCACACAGTCCTGGCCTGAACACGATAGAACATCAGTGTGTGACCTCACCAATGCGCTTTTGGAAGAATGGTCAAACATTGCTATAAACACACTCGTCAACCTTGTGGACAGCCTTCCCAGAAGAGTTGAAGCAGTAGTAGCTGCAAAAGGTGGAGCGACATCATATTGAATCCCATGAGTCGGAATTGGATGGCACTTCAGTTCATATGTGAGTCAAGGCAGGTGAGCAAATGCTTTTGGTAATATAGAGTGTATCTACCAGCTCATGAGAGACCCCAACATGCTCCAAAGCCAGAGAATGATGTCCAGCATCGGCAAAATGGTTATGTCATCATCAGTCTTTCACGTCAGTGCGTTTGCAAAATAACCTGAACAGACTTTTAGTTAAATCCCAAGTAAATGTTGATAATGTGCAAAGGATGATTGAATCAATGCAGTTCAACTACACTACAAGCAGGAAGTCTGAAGGATTCTTTGCCAGGGGATGGAAGAAAGTTATTTGTAGTCCTGGTAAACATCAGAGACCAGGATGGCTTTGTTGTGAAATGGGTCTTTTGGTAGAGGTCTGCATCTCCTACTTGTCCACAGATGTAGTTAGTTAGTAGAACAACAAAAGCCATGGTTTCATTGACAAGCCAAAGTCAGGACAAAGATGTGGCTATGATGATTCAGTTGCACCAGAAGCTTGCCCCAGCCACCTGAGGTCATGTGGCCAACTGTTCCTCACCCATATGTCGCTGCTTTAGAAAGGGTGGAAGTCAGTGCAACTGGCTCGTGATTATCTGCAGTACCAATCCAGAGTTGCACGGCTGTGCAGTTGTGGTATGAAGATAAGAAACTGTTTGGGGTATAGATTTAGGTGGCGAAGTGAGTAACTGCAGCAGTGAACTGATGATACTGGCTCATTCGTGTTGTCAGTGCACTGTCCAGACATCTGTATTTTGTCCTGCACAACTCAATACAATACACCACTGAGTAAAAATGAGCAAGATAAGAGAGTAGGGTGAAATTACCCCTTGTCATATTAATCCCACGTCAGTAAACCAGTGTATTTGCAGAAACAAAACTTTATTTGGAACCTGTTTGGCTCTCATGCTGCTCAGATTCTCATTTTATTTTTAAATCAGTCTCAAGTGACGTTTGTATTCCTCTCCTTTTTTGAGTATTCCCTGCTTCTGAAGCAACTTGCAGTTGAAATTCTTGTTTCAAACCACAAACAACAATGTTCCAACTGGGAGAAACTCAACTTCAAATGCTTGTGGTCCTGAAGATCTGGACAAATGTGGCACTCCTTGTTCCGTTCATTGAATTCAGAAGAAGGAAATTCTCCAGAACAGGAAAATGTGTCAGGACTAAGACCACAAAAAAGGCCAGAGGGGAATATCGGTCTTCTTTATTGAAAACAATGATGTGATTCTGGACAATAAGGTTGTTTGATTGAAGATGACTGAAAAAAATACAACTCACTTCAGGGAAATACCTTCAGAGACGTCAGTCGGAGAGTATTTAATTATGTGAAAAACATATGCATGGATTAACAGAATACCAGTGAAAAAACATACAGACATACAAAAAAATTGCTGGACCCACTTTTTAAGTGACTATTGAGTTAACAAAGTAAGGTTTCATGAAGCCAGGCAATAGTGATATCACTTCCTGTCCACTATGATTTTATGCTAGCACTTCCTGTTTTGATCCTCGCCTCCTTAGCTTGACACCTGGCTACCTGACTGTCTGCAGCATTGCTGAATTCCATGCACCTGATGACCAATGCGAGATTGCCATTGTTGTCATTCTGAACATCGAAAATCGTCTTATCTGCCCTTTGTCTTTATGTGTCTCTTGACCTCAGTGGATTGCTTTCACCCCCTTTTCTCTTGTTTTTTCCCCCTCTACTTCTGTATGTATTTGGTTTTCACCTGTGCATGTATTTTTTGGTGCTTTCAGAGACAAACATCCCATGCAGTTTCTCCCTCAGGATATTCACTTCCCCAACACGTTGCTACAGAATATAAGACATTTTTAAACATGTGCACTTTAAAGAGAAGCCACTCTAAGAATAGAAAAATGCATCAGTCATTTCAAATAGTTGGTCCACATGCTATCAGGTAAAGTATTGAATGACATGTCCGTTCCTCGGCTGCTGCGTGTGGGCAGTATTTGGTCCAAACACATGGACAATCTAATAAAGTTGGGGCGACTGAGGCAGCCTGAGCGAGGAACAATTTCTGAACATCCATTGTTTATTTACCAGTCAAGGTTTGTTATGTTCCGGAAAGGAAACACTGCAGTACTGATCAACTATACTATCATTACCACTTGCATGTAGAACCTTTGTGGCATCATTTGGGAATCAAAGCTGTTTTTAATCTTAATAGTTTCATGTGCGACATGTTTATTTACACAACAGTAAACATGCTGTAACAAAGGCAGAATAAGTGTATATTTAACAGAAGACTGAGGGATCAAGTTTGCTGGGTCTTTGTCTCCTACAGTGTAAATACATGTGGTTAACCGCAGGAATTCCAGCCCCGGTAAAAGAGACGGGTTCACATGTACTGTCCTCTCATCAGTTCTGTGACACTCAAAAATACAAGCAACACACTCATTCCAAAATGGCCATGTCGTACTTCAAAACAGGACTGTATTTTGCCAGGACTATTATTTCTATACTCGAGGGTTAAACTACACAGAGCTAGTAATGTCTCCCTGGACTCATTTGTGGACTTATAGATGGACAACATGTTCATATGCTGTATACATAATGAAACCACAGTATCATAATGCACTTGAGTCAATGGGACCATACCGACTCTGCTTCTTTGGATTCAAGGGTTAGGACTCCCCTGATGCCTTAGTTGCAGGACAACACGCAAGTATAACCTAGAGAGGTACTTTTTGAAAATTCCCTGCTTCTACAGCAATGTTGAAATTCTTGTTTCAAACCACAAGTAACACTTTTCCCACAGAGACTAAGTGAACTCTGCATGCTTGTCCGTAAAATCTGTACAAATGTGGCACTCCCTGTTCGGTTCATTGAATTCAAGAGAGGGATTTTCTCCGAAACAGGAAAAAGCGTCAGAACCAAGACCACAAAAACGGGTCAGAGGGGAATATCAGTCGTATTTATTTAAACTTTGATGTGATTCTGGACACTCAGAAGCTCCGCCTATAGGAGACTGAAAAAGTACAACACGCTTCAGGGTAAATACCTTCAATCAGACAGCTGAGATTATTTAATTCATTTATTTTTTATTAAATAACAGTATTGAAATGCACATGAGTTGTGAGGATCACTCCAAACCTACCTCCATGGATTCAGAAAATATGAGCTCCCCTATTGCCTTAATTCTAGGATCACGCAGCAGCGATACCTACTATAATAAATGAAATGAATTGACAAAACTGCCTGTACAAACTCCTAACAAGGACTGACTGAATTAACTATCTTAACTTAGTTGAGTAGGATAGAAATACTTTTCAAGCTGAAACAGTACTTGACTTAAAGAACCCAAGCTAAAGTGGCTCCGTATGTTTGCGATTGAATAGAAGAGTGCAGCTTTACGGCGTTTGGCTATCAGCTGTTGTGACAGATTAGGAGGCTAATTTTAGCCTCTCACGCTCAGAACAAGATTCTCATCGTTGGTCCGTTCATCTGGAGCTCTTGGTCTCACCAGAGCTCCATTCTGCAGCTACCAGCTATCATTCTGACATCTATTTTTTCACATTTCCCAGTTACTTTTTAAGTGTAAACGAAATGATTTTCCTTGCTTGACATCTTTGCCAGATCTGATCGAAATCCAAAGCATGTGGAGAGCTTCAGCCCGTGTTTTCCGTTGCTGATGCTCACTGAAGTGGATGAGACTTTCTTCCAGAGAGGATCAGACCTCAGAGGAGCTCAGGGATTTACAGTAACCCCCCCTCCCTCCTCTCTCCTCCCTCCTCCCCGTCACTGTGTGTGTCTATGTGTTCCGTCTTCACTCCTCCCTACTCCCTAATCGCTCTGTTGTGGTAGTGACGCTCTCTCCTCCCTCTCCTCAGCGTCCGGGCTCTATATAAGTGGATGGCAGACTCGTGCTTCAGTCTGACCGAGGGAGTAAATACAGACTTGTTGGCCATCATGACCCCAGCCGTGACCCCTGACTGGAGACCCAACACAAGTCACCGACGGTTTCTTTTAAAGCAGCATCTACAGGTGAGCAAATCTCACTCAAGATGAAAACTGATCTGCCTTTATTTTGGAGGGCACGTTGTTTTTCTATATGAGCACAGCAGCCGTGGGACTTCAAGCATCTGCCTGGGTGATGCAGGAAGAGGGAGGTGTTGCCCAACAAGCCTGGAATGTTGGCTCACCCTTAACAATGCTCTTGCTCTATAAAGAGTGTTTAGAAAAACAGACACATGGCAGCACTTTTTCGTGGCTTCAGCTTAAACATCTGCACATGCAATCGTAAACCAGAGAATAAAGTTCTATTAGCGGGAGAGAATTACTCATCATAGCGATGCTTTGAACCTTGATGACTTTCCGTAACAACACAGGAGGTCACACTTCGGCAGGAAAGCGGCGCTGTATAATGAGTTGACAGCTTAAAGAAGTCTGGTGTGGAAGATCCAAAGCTGAGACTGGATTCGTGAGAGGAATTTCATAACTGCACCATTAGGCTGTACAAGTACATGAGGATGAGGTCTGAGCACATCCGATTACAGGTGTGCTTTTGCAGCAGATATCTTACTGTTACACCATATAGCATGAGCAAATACTACAATATAAACTTGAAGGCAAACTATGGCTCTCTATCACTGCAAACAGTACATATATGCCGTATGAATATGCACCTGAAAGCATTATTTTAAACACCATGTGACTGAATTACACCTGAATGAGAATGTGAAAATGTGTTGCAGTACTGGGAGATAAAGTTGTGATGAAAGAAAACTGTGAACTGTGGAAACATACTGTGCTGTGCCAGAGTTGACTGCAGCATCAGGCCAGTTTGTTGTAAACAAATTCAAACTCTTCAAGTTCAAAATCAGGTGACCCAAGGTTCGCTTCACTGCATTCTTGAAGTGAAGAGCAGACCTCTGCCAATCCTTCTCTTTTGAAAACTGAGTAGAGAGATGTCATCCTGTATTACTTTCCACTACTATTCATATGGATTTCTCTTATACATCTGTTTTTCTAATATGGGAATTATTACATTTCCCATGTCCCTCAGCAGTTGCTGTGAAAAGAAAAACCGGCTGTTTGGCATGGAACTTGTTCTCTAGTTATTGTTTTTAATTCTGAGCACAGTGAGAACAGGACTCACACCCTGGTCCAGTCAGCAGACACATTTATGAGAGGCTGACTTGACTTGATTCTTTTGAAGTCCTTGTGCCGAAGCATAAGTCAGATAGTTTGGACTCACAGAAAAGTGGTCCAGTTGGCCGTTTTTAAAAAGAAATATGGTGAAATAAACTGAAGCAAACCCAAAAGCTTACGTCGGCATTATAGAATCATGACTCTCACTGTAGAGTTTTCAGAAACTGCCTCACTACTGAGTCAAAGAAGGAACCTCTCTGCGTCTCTGACTGAACCCCCAGCAACCTACATCTAAAAGTGTGTCTCAAATGAAACAATGGAGACAGCCGTGTACATGAGAAAAGCCTTTTCCAAATGTGATTATATCCCTCAGAAACGAAAATAACCACTAATGGGTGAGCGCACAGATTGATGCTTGTGTAGTTTACTGCCTTAACAACCAAGGAAAAATAGACTGGTAAACCAGAGTGCTGTAATCCCCAAATCCACAACACTCTTTTTCCACATTAGCTACTTTTATTTACCGTAGTTTGAAGATTGTGCAGGAAGAAACCTGCAAATTGGAGTTATGAATAACAGATGTCACCATATTAGGTTTGTTTGAATGTGAATGTGCGCATCATTTGTTCATTGAATTTTTGAATTGTTTTCCAATTGGATTCTATAAAAAATTAAAATAGAAAAGCACTGAGAGAGTGCAGACCTCTGCCAAGCAGCTTCAGTCCATCCCCTACACAACCTTCCGATGACAAAGTGTCCCTCAAAATATAACCTTCTAGCTGGGTGTAATTGATCAGGTCACACAAGAAAATGAAACTAATGTGATCCCAAAAGTGATCCCATGTGAAACCCAGAATTTTAGAGCTTCAGCCTCTTCCACCTGAGCTACTGTATTTCAGTACTTACAGTTACTTGCAAGGAGTTAAATGAATGTACTGTATATCGACATAGTCACAAACGTGCAGTTTTTAAACTTAAAATTCCTGTATCCAGACAGTGATCCGGATGACTCCCAAAGCTGACTACTTCACCCAAATCCGTCCATAAAACATTTGTCGTGCAGTAGATATTGCATGGAAAACTACGTAACAGAAGCTATGAGTGCCAATTTAAACAGAATATTTTGTTTCCCATGGGCTGAATGCACTTGAATGCACCTCTTCCAGAATCAAACACACCTGAGAGTAGAACAGATCTGCAGATGTGTATCAAATGGGCTTATAAATCAAACAAGCCACAGAGCTACAGACAGTCTCTTTCACATTACTCTGACTTCCCGGGTTTCATCATTCTAACATTTCTAACATAAGACCAAACGAAACACTAGAATGTAAGAAGAGCTTTCAGAGAGAGCTCCCACCCTCCCGTTGTTTAAAACAGTGTTATTGCTCTTCTTTGATGTGTGGGGTCTGACTGAGATGCGACGCCCATTTGGTACTGGAACACTTTCATACAGCAGATGGCAAATATGAGACAATTTGTCATTTTGGCTCTTGTTCTTGGGCACTCCATGGGCTTTGTGCTCTTACCTCCAATGCAGGACTTCCATCACTGCTGGCTTCTCTAAATGTGCACAGTGTTCTCAACTTTCTCTCTCCTTCGAAGTGGCCCCATTAAACAGAGTGTTTAGTCTCCATGCTGAAGCGCTGTCTTTTGGCAGGAATTATCGGCCTTCCACCGGTACCTGAGTGCATCAAGGTTATGAAATCATTTCGAGCCAAACCGCTGAATCCACATCGGTCGACTCGACTGAAGTTTAGCTAAGAGTCTGGCAGCCTTGCCTCACCTAGACCCTCCATCATCTTCAGTTACAGTCCTCTGGTTAGCTCTGAGAACCTTCAGTGTTTGAGATTCTGCCAAACCTGGCTTTGATTCTCCCCAATTTTCCAGTGGAGACACTGAAAATCAGACTGTCTTGCTTGCATTTGTTGATTGAGGGGGGCAGCCATACCACAAGAACCACAGACATCACAGTCTCTTATCTTAATCGCTGCCAGACTGACCTGCGGCGCAGCGCTTCTCTGGCTTCTCTGAGGTGTTTATCGCGAGCACTTTAAGTTGCTGCTGAAGCTAAGTCACGTTCCCATACAATGGAAAATACTATTTTCCGAAGCCTTGATAACCTCTTGCGCCAATATCAACACCTTCAAAATGAGCCTTTTTTCCCCAGATGAGAGCTTTCCCCTTTAAGATGGAGGCCGTATTCTTCACACCTGCAGTTAAATATCTGGAAACCTAACATCAACAAGCTATTCCTTAGGTTTGAAGGACGTAGAGGATAAGAACATGCTTTCAATTGCAACAACAGCAGCTAATCGGAAACATCAGTTCATGTGGCTTCACAGAAAAAAAATGAGTGGAAGTGTTTCGACGTCATTAACCGTCTATATGTTTAATGGCCGTGCCGATCAGGCGACTGTGGTTTGAAATATCCCCTGTTCTTTTGTGGAAAGCTGGCATGGAATCAGAGGAACAGAGGGGTTGGTTCCAAACCAGCTCACAGTCATTAGGTTCTGGAATGTCAGGCCGAACA
Organism: Synchiropus splendidus; assembly: GCF_027744825.2. Taxonomy (NCBI): domain Eukaryota; kingdom Metazoa; phylum Chordata; class Actinopteri; order Syngnathiformes; family Callionymidae; genus Synchiropus; species Synchiropus splendidus. Next base: position 4,920,003 of record NC_071347.1, read on the forward strand.
TCCCGTCTCATTCCATCACTGTTTATACTGCAGTTTAAGAACCTTTCTCTGTTTGTTCCGCTTTACATTGTCGCTGACTGGCACTATGGCGCAATGCTTTCCCAAACATTTCAGACCGGCGATTGGCTCTGGATCCCTTTTCATGCTGCATGAGAAGTCATAACAGACGTGCAACCTCAAGGAGATCCTTGGCAGTGAAGCCCTTCATTGTGGTCAGTTTGGTTGGAGGGTTGACGAGATGTGGACATGAAAACTGCCGTTTGAAGGAGGGAACAAGTTCAAGTCATTGGGTGTCAACCGACTTGCTTGTCGTGACCCCCGACTGGCGGGGAAATAACGTGGAATATTTTTGGATTTCAAAGATCAGACGGTACTTCTGCACACATGAGCAGAGTATATCTAATACATTATTCAGATTTACTCGATTGATTTACTTCACATATCCAATGAAACAATGTCCATGATTCAAGAATTGTGTTGAGTCACGGTTAAAACGATGCCTGGCTGGGGAATGGAACCTGAGAAACTATGGCGGCAACACAGAAGTTCAGCCACTAGGCCATCAGTAATATTTACCCAGCATTATCTCTGAGTTAGGATTCACACTTGCCTTCTGGTAACTCTTAAATCAGAGGTGGGCAATTACATTTCCTCAGGGGCCAGGTTATAAATTGTGACGGTTGAGAGGGGCCGTCAAACCAAAAGAAAGGAGGGGAAGAGAAAATAAACATCAAGTGATGGCATCATGTGCGATGATGAAATTACACTTTAAATATGCACAGAAAATGTCGGTGCGTTGTGTTTTATTTAATTTAAACCACATTCCATTTAGAGATTCCCGATGTGTCTGATACATTTAAAATCTACTATCAATACTGATGTCTTTTACAGGACAACAAATACTCCTAAAATAGCCATTGGAAAAGACAACTAAGACAAATAATCAAAAGAGAAAGTTATGTTTCAGTCGCATCATAATGAACAAAAAACAATGCGCATAACAATAATGTCAGAGACAACAACAATCTCAATTTTATAGTTATACTCCGACTTCAAGAGGGCCACATAAATGCAGTCAAAGGGCTGCATTTGGCCCCCAGGCTGCACTTTGCCCAAGTCTGCCCTAAATAATATCTGAATAATAGAAATATGTATATTTCTTGCCATAATCACATGAAACTTGAGTGATTCAATTGTATGCTGTGTTTTATAAAGCTAAGTTAGCTAGTTCTGAATTGATTATTATTATTATTATTGTTGTTGTTGTTTATTTATTATTTTATTAAGTTTTAATATGAAGCATTTTCATTAGCTTTGCAATGCTGGTTGTTTTTCCTGACACAAATACAGTTCAATATTCCCCTTTTTCTGAAGTGTTGTCTGATGTATTGACTGTAAGTTTAGGCTTCTTAATCTTCAAGCTCCATGTGCTTGTGCCTCCCAAAATGCACCATGCTGCGCACCCTGCTGTCTGATTTATACAGTTTCCAGCAATTTGTATTTGATTTAAACTGTACCTACCGTCTTTAGTAAATCCCCAGACTCTGTGGTTCAGAACGGTCTGCACAGTCAGACATGAAACACATCTTAAATAAGAGCTTCCTCCACAGAGCTCTATATTGTTGAAACATTGGCATATTTTGCGTCAGAAATCATTTTTCAGAGTTGATGACACTTTTGAACGTGGAGGTTACCAGCTGGGGAATGTGTCCCACACAGTGACGTGAGGACAGAGAAAAACAAATTGGTTCTATTTCAATGAAGACAGTTTATATTGAGTTGGATTGCGTGGAACTGTGATTCAATGAATCCAAATTGAAGGTTTAATTAAGTTAAGTGGATTTCTGTCTGTCTTGTCCAGACAGAAACCATTATGAAAAGGTTGGTTTATTCTATTCTTGTGAGAGTGGAGACAATGACACCACAGTTTCTGTCTGTATACTTCGAGCTTAGCTGACTCTAGCTGAATTTGGATGAGAATAAGATGAGATGGTAAAAAAACAACAGAAGTGGCAGAAACCATTGTTGATCTACGTCACTGAGTCAATGTATGTTTTCCCTAGGATGATTGACAACGGCTCATCCTAAACCCAGGATGCCTATGGTGACGGTGGGCGGGGCATCCTCCTCCCAGCATGCAGCACCTGTGGCCCTCACTTGCGTGTGGTTACTGCTGTTCATGCAGGGAGCCCGCACTGAGAAACCTGCCAAGCTCCCTCTGCTGGGGCGGAAGCCCTTCATCGCGGCCTGGAACGCCCCACTTGACATGTGCACCATCAAGTACAACGTCACTGCGAACCTCGACCACCTCTTCCACATCCAAGGAAGTCCCAGAGCCAGCAGGACAGGCCAAAATGTCACTATCTTCTACGCCAACCGATTGGGTTACTACCCGTATTACACGCCACAGGGTGTGGCTGTGCATGGTGGCGTCCCTCAGAACATTAGCATGGACCTCCACTTGTTCAGAGCCTACCAGGACATCAACCACTTCATCCCAGCTGAGGACTTCAGAGGCCTGGCCGTCATCGACTGGGAGTTCTGGCGGCCTCAGTGGAGCCGAAACTGGCACAAGAAAGACATTTACAGGCAGAAGTCTCGAGCGCTGACGGCGAAGGCGTATTTCAACTTGACACCCATGCAGATCGAGGAGTTAGCACGGCGCCGATTTGAGAAGAGCGCTCGAGCCTTAATGCAGAAAACGATTCAGCTCGGGACACGCCTGCGGCCCAACGGCCTGTGGGGCTTCTACCTGTACCCCGACTGCCACAACTACAACTTTCACGAGGCCAACGAAATAGGCTTCTGCCCACTGATCGAGAGTGTCAGGAACGATGAGCTGCTGTGGCTGTGGAACAGCAGCACGGCGCTCTTCCCGTCTGTGGCCATTAGGAAAAGCTACTCCAGCAGCATCAGCAACTTGCACTTTACACGCCACCGGGTGCGAGAGGCCCTGCGTGTGGCCTCACTGACCTCAAGGGACTACGACCTCCCCACTTATGTTTACCTGCGACTGGGCTATCGAGAGGAGGCCATGGCCTTCCTCACCACGGTAAGCTCTTCATCAGCCTCATCTAGAGGGTTTGTGCAACATTGCAAGTAACTCAATCCAGTGGTTTCTCAAGGTTTTCCTCACGCACAAGCAAGTACTCATCTCACTCACGCCTTCATTTGTGTTTCACTTGTGGTTGGTTGCTTGAAGTCCCAAACACACTCCTAAGTCATCCTTTTGTGACATAGCCTGTTTAACTTGTAGAAAAAACTCACAATATACAGTGTATCTCACAGGAATAGGCAAAATTCCCATAGATTATTGAGTATTTTAAGAGTAGCTGCGGCTGGATGGAGTCAGAACTGAGTGAAGCCTCCTGATCTGGTCACTTCTGCCCTCTGCTGGCCATCAAACAGCACCCAAAGAGCCCATCACAATGCTATCTTCTTATGGAGTGGCCTGGAGAGAACTACTTTAAACAGTGGGGAATGTTTCTAAAACGGACCTTATGTGTGTGGTTTTGCAGAAGGACTTGATCTACACCATCGGGGAAAGTGCTGCTTTGGGAGCTGCAGGGTTCGTCATCTGGGGCGACCTCAACCTGACCTCATCGAGAGTACGTTTTTTGTGAGCTAAATAAATAATCATTTGATGATGAAACAACTTATGTAGCTCTTGTAACTGATCAATAAAAAGTGTTTTTACAGATTAGCATCTAAAAAGACGCTATTGTCGATTTAAATAGTTTAGCTTTAAATAAGTACTTTTGGGGCGTGTTGGAGCAGCAAGGATGTTCTTTGATACTGAAATCCTCTTTCCTTCAGTACAACTGCACCAAAGTGAAGAACTTCCTGTCCTTTCGCCTGGGTCAGTACATCACCAACGTGACACGGGCCGCTGAAGTCTGCAGCGACGTCATGTGCCAGGGGAACGGACGCTGCATTCGCCGGGATCCGCAGGCGCCACATTACCTCCACCTGAGCTCCGACAGCTACCAAATACTTCCATCTGGTGATGGGGACTTCACTGTCGTTGGCTGGCACTCGCCGCATGAACTTCAGCAGATGACTGAGAGGTTTCGCTGTCACTGCTACGAGGGTCACGAGGGCGAAGACTGTCACAGCATTAACTCGGTAATGGAGGACGATGAGCAGAAAACTGAGGAGGACAATGAACAGGACAAGAAGAGGACAGAGTGGGAGGATGAGCAGGGTGAAATATGGGAGACGGTCCAGAACACTACTCCGCCAACACACCGCCATCTTTGCCAGGTTTTTTTAAGTCACCTGATTGTGCTGTTCTTGTTGAAAATGCTTGCAGAATAAATGACTTTGGGAGTTGTAACAGGGTCGGATAGAAGTGCCTTTAAAACAACCTGGCCAGCTGCATACTACTATTGACAATAATGTGCCTTATAGACTATTTTAGGGTTATGGTTTCCAGAATGCTGGGTCAAAGTGTGACCTTCTACTTCACGTATGAAGTTAGCTCTTGGGCTAGTAGTCATAGTCAGTGCCATGGCTTTGGATTACTCTTTTATGAAAGTAAGTCACTTCACCAGAGGCCCATGGTCGAGCTCTGTTTGTAGCATTGTGGCCAGTAAATGATAAAAGAGAAACTGTTACGACAGTCAGGACACAAATCAAACACAAGGCCTGAGGGCCAAATCCAGTCCTCCAAGTCATTCACTTAAAGTGAATCACTTCAATTACATGTCAGTATTGTGACCTATGAAGAATAGTATGGAGGCTATAATTCTGTAGCATGTACACGGTCCATCAGCGCTGATATCTCTGCAGTCTGCGTATGTTGAAGCTAACCACAGAGATAACTGAAACAGAGACCACCTCCTCTTCTCTGTTAATACCAGTGAGACTGTTTCATAAAATTTCTTTTTTTGGCTAGTGACAAGAACTTTGGCCCTTGAGTGACTGAGTTTGACACCTCAATTTAGACGAGGTCAAGAGGTGAGATTTGTTCTTGACAAAATGTTTATTTTAAATATTGGGTTAAAAAGGAAAACAAGCTTATAAAAGGCAACTGTGTGGGAGTAGACTAGGTGCTATTTTTTGTAATTACAAACATCTAAATACAGTATCTAACCGATCCAGTCCAGAAATAAACAACACCAAATCTTTAAAACAGTCACTGTAAGCGGAAACACAGCATTGCATGTAGACTAGTTGTGTACAGGGCACTTTACTTTTGACATGCCAGTGATTCTCTTTGGATTTTGCAGACTGATATTATAGTATACTACCTGAAATGGTTACCAAATAATGACGCCTCTGTCTGCTTCTAGATAATATCCACCTGAAGCTGAATGTATGTATAATGTGTTCACCTCTCCAGATTTGCTCAGAGAAAAGGGTTTCAAAACTTGAATGACACTCTAACCTCAAGGTGGCGCTGCAGGCCATTCCTATCAGCAATAAACGACAGATTTGAAAACTTGACTTGGACTCTGGGATGGGTTTCGCAGACGCCAACCAAAGGTAGCATTGAACCAGCGGATATAATGCTATTCATTTTGGATGTCTCGCCATGACAGACACATTCTTGTGTTTCATACACGTGTTCAGTAAACCGTGGTTTTACTTGATGCTGTACACTAGCTGTAGTCACTTGTGTTAGTTGGAGCTTGTGTTTGCATGTGTCAGCAGTTCATGTCTTTGACCTGCAGTGTTCGTCAACGCTGCCAGTTGTGATGCGGCACATACGTGTTTTTTGGAATTTTTTCTTGAATATCTTTGTCCACACAGGACGAAACTCAGATCAGCAGCCTTGTCAGACTCTCATGATCCAAGTTCCAGTTTATCAGTGGCTCTATTTCATATCCTACTGCCTGATTTATTAGGGATCAAAAATATAAACGTAAATAGTAAACGCAAATAGTTCTGAGTTATGGTGTTTGCTGTCTGTCATAACGTTTTTTTTCACTCCAAAGATTGTATTCAACTATGCAGTAAGGACTGAACAACGTAAGAGAAATGTAATATGAATGTGAATGCACTGCAAAATAAAACTGTTTGGTGGTGAATCATCAGTGTGTACTGGTGTGTTACTGTATGAATGAACACATAGTTGCTATGATGTCACAATACAAAGAATTCACTTCAGATCAGTTTAAATCATGAAATAATACAGCAGCAGTAATTTGGTTAGCACCGCCACACAATATCTGTCACTGTTTTTGGCCTTTGAAACAACCAAATTGCATACAATTGATTGATTCAAAGCTGTGTTATAAAGTCTACCACATTGTGAAAACTGATAGATGGACGACCAAAACATTCAGGGAGCAGTTTGATCCTTTAGAGCAGTGTGTCTCAACCTTTTTCAAGCCACGGCACACTTGGTTCATTGAAAAAATCCCGAGGCACACCACCAAAGGAAGCTCGGCCTCATGCCCTTGTGCTTGAAGTCCTTTAGAACATCCCTATTCATTTGTGAATAATGGCATGCTGTTTGCAGAAACAAATGGCAGAAAATGCATTTGTTTCAAATGTGTCCAGAAAGGGGCGAGCAATATGGCAAAATATTTCATGATTTATTTACTTTAAAGAACTGTCTCGATTCTAACACTTGTCTTCTGCATGATTTTATTGTAGTTTTGAGTTTCCAGACAAATCTTTAGCATTCTTTGAATGAATTTACTTCATAAAAACAATTACTCTTTCTCTATTCACATTTTGGAGCACATTCATTTTGTTATGCATTTAGTTTTTCACCAACTTTTAAACCACAAAGCAAACTTTGAAACTTTGTCTATGAGTATCAATAAAGTTTTGAAGTGAGCTCTGGTTGCTCTGTTAGCTCCGCTAGACAGTCAGACAGTCTTTGGCCTCACGGGTCCGACAAGATCGTGAAGGTGTGGGGTCCAGTTATCAGCGCATCAACACCCTGTAGCTCTACAGTTGAGGGGATAGAAAGAATGTGAGCGAAGGGCATGACCCACGACAGGTTGCAGCTATGTCACTGACGTTCATCCATTAACCATAGTGTGATTTTGAATGATGAAATGTGGAGTAGAACAGAGAAAAAAAACAACTTTTGAGCACAGAGAAAACATACACACGGAGAGGCCACAGGTAGCTTCAAACACGAGGTTGCTACAAACTGGTTTTAAACCGACTGTACCGTGTCACCTTCCCCCGTCTGGGGTTGCAGCACTTACAAGAGTGTTGAGTCGAAAAGAGGAAGAGGTGTTGACGGTGCAAGCGCTGTTTCTCAACAGCAGTGACTCAACAAATTAAAAAGCTCTTGAGCCATTTGATCGGACTCAAAGACAACAAATGTTCTCGCAGTTAATGGTTAAATGACACAGTGTTTACAGTCTCCATTAATATCTGTCTTCAGTTCATCTGGTTTGGCATCCACTTAAAGTGAATGTTAGACCACATGGCTGGGACCGTAGAATAGTGGAAAAACCAATGAAAAGCAGTCACCAAAACCACATTACTGATGATACATAGTTCTCTGAATGAAACATTAATAACTAGATATGTTTGGCCCAATGGAATTATTATTATGTTATTCATAAACATGTCTTTTTTTCTTCTCTATCTCAAGTTGAGTGGAATTGAAATCTGTTTTTCTTCATGAAATGTCCTTAACCAAACAAGAAGTTTTGTTGAGGCAAAAATATTCATTTTCTTCCACTCACTCCCTACAAGGGGCGATGGGTGGCTGGATCTACCTGAGGATAGACACAGGAGGCGCCCTGGTCTGGTTGCCAAACTTACATTTTGATGTGCACTCATTCCTGGAGACAGTTTGGAGATGGAGACGGTCTCCAATTTCCCTCAGTGTTTGGACACTGGGAGGAAACCAGAGGGCCCAAAAGTAACATACACAAGTCCAAACGGCGGGTTCCCAGGTTTACTCCAGGAGTCGGAGGTTGGAGTCAAACCTACATCCTTCTTCCTGAGAGACTGTAGCACTTTGCTCAGTGCTGACCCCAATTCAGGACTAGACATCTGTCATTTTGGATGTAAATTCATTGTAATAAAATGAAATTTACACTATCAATCAAGCGTATCTTTAAAAAAAAATGTTGAGTGCTGGAGTACAAGTGATTTCTTTTTCTAGCTTGCAGTCATCTTGTGCTCGATGGAAATATTTCGAGGATGGGTTTGTGTGTTGCTGATTGGTTTCATACAGTTCACATCATTTCACAGTTTCTGCAAATAAGAGTTTATAAATGCACAAAGCAATAAAAGATCAGATTTTGAAGTATTTTATTTCCATATTTTCAATAATAGTATGCTTTATATTGAACAGCTATAAACCACAGAGTCTGGCGCTCTAGTTATTCGTATAACACATCTGTAATGTAACTTCCTCTCGGCGACTATGGACGTGCTCTGAGAGTGACACCAAATGTGCGGTATATATTTTTGAGATGCGAACAAACATGTCATTTTATTAGCCAAACAGGGCTGTTTGTATGCTCTGCTCCTAGTTGAAACATGCTGAGTCATGATGTAATAAAGTTAGACTGGAAAAAAAGCTGCCTCTTCGCCTGTACTATTCTATGGTCACTGTAATATATTTGGTTTCCGGTTACTGGCTCGCACCACACTCATTTTTCTACCATGCTCTCGGAAGACAGCGTGCATTTATTATGTACAAAGAAACCTCTGTAACAAAATATTATATTCCCATCTCTTACCAAAACAGCAATTGGTACATAGACATGTTAATATATTATATCCACATTCTTTTGTTAGTGAGTTTATGAACGCTGTTCTGAAACGTGCAGTCGCCATAAAGTTTTATTATCCAGATCAAGTGGTCTCACTACTTCACTACTACTGCTTCAGCCTCTCAGTGGAGCCCGGCTGTCTTCACTGGATGAATGATGGAGTTTGATTCCTGAAGTGGAATGATAGTTGCTTCTAAAGTTCCCTTACCAAGTTTAAGCTTGAGAGTGTTGCTATATTTGTCAAAACATTTTTTGCGGTTTTGCCATGGTAGAAGGGAGGATGAGGACTTTGAAGCTCTTTTACCAGCGGAAAAAAACAATCTTAAACTGTGCAATGTTGCTTTGAATTTGGTCTGTTTCACTCTCTTCCTTTGCTCTTCCTTGCACGACTTCTGAGTTCCTGCTGTGAGATATTGTTTGATCGTAATCGATCAGCTTCCTCTTTAAAAATGAAGCGGCAAAAATAAATGAGGAAGTTTAGAGCTCTTCGCGACGCCATTCAAGTGAGAAGCAGGTGAGTTTAGTCTAATCTTTCTTGCGTTCTGCCTTAATAAACTCAGAAGTAGGTGTTTTTAAAAACCTGTTTAGTTGGTTGAGATATGCTTTTGAACCCTTAAATTTATAAGTTTAGAATGTGATGTTTTTGCCATTAAACTTTATGTCGTAAATTCATGGAGTGACTCTTGGTATATGTAACTGTGTTGTGCGTTTCTTGTTATTCCAGAGTTTCCACGATGGCAGCATCGCTCTGGTCCTCTCTTGTCATTCTTGTCTTTTCTTCTGTGACCACCGTGTCGTCCTTACCTCCAACCGAGCCACCGCTCATTCACGGTCACCCCTTCGTGGTTATTTGGAATGCCCCCACTCATCGGTGCAAGCAACTTCACATCCCCCTGGACACCACCGCCTTCCAGGCAGTGACCACTCCGGCAGCAGTCCCTGGGCAGTTCCTCACCATCTTCTACGAGGACCGCCTCGGACTGTACCCTAAAGTAGACTTCCCCAAACAGAAAATAGAAAGAGGAGGTGTCCCGCAGAATGGGAATCTGACAGAGCACCTGGCAAAAGCCCAAGATGAGATCGACCACTCCATTTCCAATGATGCCGCGCCTGGGCTCGCAGTCATCGACTGGGAGTCCTGGCGTCCACTGTGGGACCAGAACTGGGGAACCAAGCGCATATACCAGAGGCTGTCTCTGTCTCATGCCCTGAAAATAGCCCCGTTCCTGTCTTCCAATGCAGTGTCCCAGCTAGCCAAGCACCAGTTCGAGGACGCAGGCCAGCACTTCATGGAGAGGACCATCAGCCTCGGCATCGGTGAGCGTCCAAGCAGGCGATGGGGTTTCTACTTGTTCCCAGACTGTTTTAACTATGGCTGGACCAAGTCCAACTACACAGGGAAGTGCTCCGCAAAGGCCCAGGCGCAGAACAACCAGATGATGTGGCTGTGGGAGAAAAGCACTGTCCTGTTCCCGTCCGTCTACCTCCACCTGTCCATCAGGAACTCTCATAACGCAGCGCTCTTTGTCCGCAACCGAGTCCATGAAGCCCTCAGGGTGGCACGGCTGCCTAAGAAGCCTTTCACCATGCCCATATACGTCTACTCCAGGCCGCTGTATCGTGGCCAGACTGAGGTGTTCCAAACTAAAGTAAGTCTTAAACCATCATCATTTACCCCCAAACAGCCCAATCATTCTGTGTCTTCAGCACGTTGTCATAGTCTTCATATTGCACGAAAATCTCCATATTGTTTTGGCAGACGGACCTTGTGAGCACCCTGGGTGAGTCTGCAGCCTTGGGAGCAGCAGGAGTGGTGATGTGGGGAAGCTCCAGGGATTACAACAACAGGGTACAGTAAATACACTGCTCACTGTCTGAAATACTAATCGAGACTTTCCAGGGAGAAAAGTATTCTTCTGTAATAACAAACTGTGTATGCATAAGCGATTTTCTTGGAAACCTGCACAGAACATTTCAACTTGCCTTTTTGGTGTCGATACGTCATTGTTCAGTTCACACTTCACCCATCTGTTACTTCAAGTGTATCACTCAGATGGAGCGTGAAGATTCTTCTTGTGATTATTATTATTTTTTTTTTTGTAACTTTTTTTTATATGGGGAATGATTTTCATTAAGTTGATCTTCTACTTGATCTGAACTTTCTGAATGCTGTTTTCTTGGCATATAAGTACACAGTTTTACTGTACATTAGCGTAGTAGTAAAATATCATGGTGCTCCAGCTGGCTGAAGGGTGTAAAGTGTGGCATGATCTATTTGAGGTGAACATACAGAAAAAAAATCCCATTCAATATTTATCATAATTTCAGAAATGAATTACATAATACTTTATCCGTTTTCCAGCATTAATGAAAAAATATATATGTATATGCATATATATATATATATATATATATATATATATATATATATATATATATATACGGACCAGTAAACCTATCGTGTCTTTGCCAGGCTTCCTGCCAGTCTCTGTCTGACTACCTGGCGTCCACTCTCAGCCCGTATGTAGCCAATGTGACGGCTGCTGCGATGCTGTGCAGCCGGGTCTTGTGTCAGAGTAAGGGCCGCTGTGTCAGGAGGAGCTACGACTCAGACCACTACCTCCACCTGAACCCGCAGCACTTCAGCATCCTGCGGGACAATGGGAAGTACGTGGCTGTGGGCCTCCCGTCGGCTGATGACCTCAAGTACTGGGCGAAACAGTTCACGTGCCAGTGCTACGCTGCCCTGAGCTGCTCGCCCAGACTCTCCCTGCCAAACAGCATCCAACACATCTGGGTCTAGTTCAGTGCAGTAAAGTCCAGCATTAAAGTGAAACTCATTTGTGTTGCTTTTGTCCATCCAAAATGATACCCAACTTAAGTCAATCAGATCAGATAAAATGCTCCATCTCAATTACCCATTTTAATAAACATGTCATTACATTCCCAACTACGTTCATCTCTTGTGTTTTGTGGCATTAACATGTTCTACTCAGGCTACACTTCCACAGAACACAGCGGCTGCAGTTTTGGCACCACCACCAGAGGGTGCCAGACAGCGCTCAACAACAGTTAAACCTGCTTGGTCACAGGAAATAAAGGGCTGATGGTAGTACACCAGTTACAGCCACTGGCAGTCATGAACAAGCTTCTGTCCCGTTTGGACTGTGGGATAGAATCCACAACCTTCTTCTTATGAGACTGATTCACTTGGAAAACAAACCTGTCATTTAGACAAAAGGTTAGATATTTCTGTAAGGCGTTGAAATATAAAAGACACAATCCGACTGTATGTGGTGAGGCTTAATATTAGTGTGTTATTCATAATACACCAATCATTTATGACATCACTCATTACCTTTAATACATAAAAATAGTTATAATGAGTCTAGTAGTACAGCGACAGAACTGAAGGAAGCGATGAAAGTGATTCACCTCGTGTCTTTTACAGTGAGTATAGCAACCACTACCAGCAAAGTAAAAACCAAAAAGATTGTAAAACAGATGAAGTCACTCACCTCACAAGCATGAGCTCAAGCACACACATAAATCTTTTTACTTTTTTTGAATGTGGGTTACCTAGCAATGTTAACAATGAAGGAATAACAATTATTAACAGCCAATAGACTCCCAGTTTATTTGTAGATTCAACATTGAAGAATGGCAGAAACTGCAAAACCGATGAGCATCTGTATCATGGAAAAGACATATGAGAAACACAACATGAAAATACATCTAGGGGCCAGAAAGACTATAAGGATTTGACCTAGGTTGCATAGGGAAAAGCCCCTGCGCTGTAGCCTCCTGCTCAGCAGTGAAGGATCAGGATGATGAATTCTTCAGGTTCTGACCACAGCAGGCTGATTCATGGCTGTTGCAGGAGCAGCAACTGTAACACATCTGGATGAATGACACACTCAAAGTTTTGGTCCACCAAATTCACCCTTGAAAATCTTCCTATCAGACGGAATTTTCCTCTATGACTCAGCATAAACAGAAGCCATTGCATGGTTTACAGCTCACTGGATCATCCGGCGTCATACATCACTGACTGCTATGTCAGCTCATCTGGAGTTGATGAACGTCCTGAATCACTAGACTTTGTCGCCGACTGATTGTCAGGAAAGATCACTGATTCACTGACTAGAGGTATTCCTATCGCCTCAGTACATTTCCAATGTGGGATGACCAAGTTCATTGTCTTTCCACATTCCTTGCATGTCAAAACAGACATCTGGGAAAGACAAGTGTGCCCTCACAGTGTCCTCTCCGGAACGTCCTGGGCTACCTTCCTCCCCAGAAGAGGCGGTGTCTGGGCTGAAATACTCCTGGAACCCCCAACAAAGAACCACCAACACCTTGAGGGAGGCAGTCGCAACAAGTTCCCACAAGCGTTAGACCTGTAAGTCGACAGCCTGCTTTGGCTCATTTCAGCTGCGGGACTGACATGAGTGCGTGTTTACGAGACGCCAGTGATAATTTCAGGTGAGTGACAGTTAACTTGGTCATGTTCAGGGCTTTACTGCTGTTTTCAACACAATAGAGGTGAAGTTTACAGGCTCCTCACCTCTCACATTAAAGTCAGTTGTCACTTTTTACTGCTGTTAACTGCTCAACTCCCTCGAGATAGAGATTTTACCTATCAGAATATGTATTTGGTATTTGGCGACATTTGCCCCATTTCGCCAGAGCACCTGCCATCAGATCATGCGACTGATTGAAGAGCTTTTTGTCTGTGTTAATGTCAAATACCCTTCTTTTGTTGGCCCCACAATGGCCATCCAGCTCTTGATCACAATGTACCGTGGCACGTGCACAGGCATTTACAGAGAGCAGATGTTCAACCCATTGTGAAAGTTAAGTGTTATTGTTGTTGTTGAAACAGTTTGTTCGGCTTTGTGAAAACCAGAACAAGCAGGAAAAATAGACAGTGCCACCTCACCCATGCTATTAATGTGATGTGGCAGACTGGTTTTAGCGCACAGTCCTGAAGAATGCGTGTTGGCCCTCTGCATCCAGCACGTAGTTTCCCTCAGCCCTGTGCGCACAAAATTGTTTTCTGCTTTATATGGACCCATGGCCAGTGGATTATAGTAAAGTCGGGGCATTAACCAATTGCGCCCATTAAATGAATATTGCCGCAATTGTTGAGGCAGATCGAAGAACTTTTATTCTTTAGAATTTAACTGGTCAGACGGCAGGTGCTTGAGCACCACAAGGGATCTACCTATGCTCTGCGACTGGTAGAATCAAGGTAATTTAAATTAACTAGTAATGCAGGAAGTACAAATCTTGCGGTTTAGCGGGCCTCTATCAAAAAGAGGGGCAACCCAGCTGGGTAGAGACACCATGAATTGGGAAGTTACATTTAGACTATGCATTTTTTTCGATCAAAATAAGAGCTTCATCATGATCAAATGCCTGTCTTGTTTATTGTCACAGATCTAATTCCACAAAAAACATGCGCCCTGACCGTAGACTCCCCCCTCAGTTGATCCCTCTTGTGTTCCTGCTGGGCTCCTGCCGGGCGCTCCTGAGGACGGACCCTCCTCTTCTTCCCAATCATCCCTTCCTCTTTATGTGGAACGCCCCGACTGAACTGTGTGATATTCGTTTCGCCATGCCACTGGATCTCTCCCACTTCCACTTGGTCAGCAGCACACTGAAAACTGCCACCAACCAGAGCATCTCAATCTTCTACACGGACCGCTTTGGTATCTTCCCCTACGTGGACTTGGAGACTGGGGAGATGTATGAGGATGGCCTGCCCCAGCTCATCGACCTGCAGGAGCATCACGAACTGGCAGAAGACGATATCGAATATTACATTCCATCACACCAGAAGGGCCTTGCTGTGTTGGACTTTGAGGAGTGGAGACCACAGTGGGTCAGGAACTGGGGAAGTAAAGACATCTACCGACAGATATCCATTGAAACAGTCAAGCAGAAAAATGCAAGCCTGTCTGATGAAGAGGCAGAAGAAAAAGCCAAGACTGTGTTCGAGCGAGCGGCCAGGCGGTACTTCATCCGATCCATCCGCATCGGGAAGAGGCTCAGGCCCAACCGACTGTGGGGGTACTATCTGTATCCTGACTGCTACAACTATGACTACAACCAGGACATGGCTGGCTTCACGGGGGAGTGTCCTGAAATTGAGAAGGAGAGGAACAATGCGCTCTGGTGGCTTTGGAACGAATCTACAGCTTTGTTTCCTTCAATTTACTTGGAGCTTGTGCTCAAGGAATCATGGCAAGCAAGACAGTTTGTCCGCCATCGCATCCAGGAAGCCATGAGAGTCGCTACACTCCCGGAGAGCAACTACTCAATCCCTGTCTACGCCTACATTCGCCCTGTTTACAAGGACAGTGTTGACGACTACATGTCTGAGGTTGGTATCGTGTCCTTCCACGTGACATGCCGCAGACGCTCGTTCCTTAAAGTTGCCAAATGATCCTTCCGTCTCGTTGGTTCACCAAACTAAGTACAATTATCAGTGAGGGTGCAAGAGGTAGCAAAAACACGGGAGCTGGATTTTCCAAAATGCCTCGATATACACTGGATATACAGTAAACAGTACTGTGATGAAGTGCTGTCCCAATTCTTAGTGACGTCAATCGCTTCTCACTTTGTCGGAGGAGGGCACTTCATAGTGGCGGGCACTCAAAACCAAGTGCTAGTGTTAAGAGTAAGAAATGGGATTGGGCCAAAGGCTGACTAATGCAAGATGGTTATCACTTTATCAGAGTGTTCAGGTGCGGGATCAGTCCAACGCGAAAACAACGCGTTTCAGTTAGGACATATCTTTTTAGATTTGGACTTCAGATATCATGATGAGCAACAGTATCTCAAAAACGTTTATCAACTCACTCATATACAGTTGTCTGCTCTGGTGTTGCAGATCGATCTGGTCAACACGATTGGAGAAGCTGCTGCTCTTGGTGCTGCCGGAGTGGTTTCCTGGGGCGACATGAATGTCACTGACACAGAGGTACCACCAAATTCTGGGTGATTTGGTTCGGATTTGGAGTCAAAACATCTCTTTCACAATTTAGGACTCATGCTTTGATGCACGGCGCCACCTGGAGAAAGTCATGAACCAATACATTCTAAACGTATCGACTGCGGCGGAGCACTGCAGTGAGGCCATTTGTCAGAAGCGAGGTCGCTGTCTGAGGAAACGCTGGAACGACGACGTCTTCCTCCATCTTGACCCGCGCCGCTACAGGATTCAGCGGAACCGTCGAGGCGGTCCGCTGACGGTCAGTGGCGGCCTGTCGCAGGATGACATTAATGCCTATGACAAAAACTTTGACTGCCTGTGCTTTAGTGAGGGCCAGTGCAGGTCAGTCGTGAGCATCAACGTGATCCAGGACAACACCCTGAGAACCCGAGATGCGTCTGACAACGCACAGGCTGTTGACCACTCACTTGCTCTCCTGTTGGGAATCACTGTGCTGCTGCTGTCTTCCTCTTAAAAGAATCATGTCTATTTACAACTATCATAATCACAATTGCTACTTTTTGCTTTTGAAAAGATGATTTCAGCTGTTCTGTTTATGAATGTCTTGTAAAGGGCAGATATCTAATATCAACTTTCATATGTTTGAAAAACTGTGATACATCCACAATAAAATAATGTATAGGTTTTTTTAAAAACTGTGCAGCCAAAACATAATTACATACTTATTATTTCTCTCCAAATGTGAATCACTGAGCGCATGTATTCTGGTAAAACACATTCATTCTTTGTTGATGGAGTCATCAGAAGCTACACAGCAGTTGTAGTACTGAAGTTTTCCTACAGAGGAAGACACAGTCATTTTGATACTGTAGAACAGTGTTATCAAGCACGACAAACCATCGTCTTTGCAAATCATGAGCTTTTATTGAATGCATTATCCATTTCAAGAACCTAAAACATGTTGAACAATAGAGTCATGATGACTGTTGGAAATACTATGTTCAATCGGAGTTTAATGTTTTATTGACCGTGGTACTTGTTCATATGTGTAGATAGACACGTAGATACACACGTGGAGTCGACACTAAACACACTGCCATTGTTTGGTTGGATGAACAAATGAATTCCTCACCAGTGGCGTTCAACGCCACCCAGTCACAACTCACTTCCTCCTCAATATTCAGATATTCAGCATCTGCTTCACGAGTCTGACAAACAGACTGCTGTAAGCTGGATGAATATTCCATGTAGCAGTTGAAACCACTTCCCCGGAGATGACATCAGGCGCCGTGTAGAAAGAGCATGTGTGCGTGTCAGGTGTGATGGATCGGAAACATCACCTCACTCAAACTCATGTGACTCGCCGGTGGGTCTCTCAGCTAGTCCAACGATGATGAATGGAGCGTGGCTCTTGAAAATAAAAAAAAAAATGCTGAGAGTGTCCACAAATAAAACAAGAATGCTGTTACTATAGTGAGTCTAATGGCCAACGCTTGATTTAGATGCATGCCATATTTGTATATGTGTTATCTTTTAGAAAGTGATGTTAAATATGCCATTGATGCTTCATGTGCGACGTCATGTTCCCGATGAGGTTGATACAGTATGAGGAATCTTCACAGATTCCATAGGACGTCCAATCCGGTCCTTCTGGTGTGTACTGCGCTTTTATTCCATCTGAACTAACTTTCTACTTTCAGCAAAAGAGGCCAGATTTGATCAAGTGTTAATGCATTTGAGGTTGATCTGAGATTCGTGGAATGAATTCATTTGCAGAGAATGAAAGTCGAGAGCACATTTGACATGTCGTAACATTAAGAAGAAGTGCCTGAGAAAGGAGCTCATATCACACAGGACAGAATCAAATTTGTGAACCTCCATTTTTTTCCTTCATTTTCTTCATATTCTCTTACCTGTTCAAAAGTTTCCAAACTTGTTTCTCTGTCGTCCTACCCACCTGGTCCATGACCCCTCAGATGGGCGTCACTTGGTGTTGTGTTCCAGTCCTTCCTTTTCATGCTGGAATATGAGCTTGATGCTGCATTGTCACTGTAAGCCCAGCCTTCTCTTTGATTTCATATAGAACACTGTTTCAGAAAGAAAATGTATTTACTGAAAAAATTGCTTTTTTGGTTGTTTTTTTTCACACCCTATGTCAAATAACCTGCCTTAACAGCTGTTCGACACAATGAGTTTAAAGCAGTCAAGGAAGTTTAAGTCATCAGTTTAAATGTTTAGGCCTCAAACATTAATCCCGATGTGAAGAATGTTTATGTCCCCGGGGATCAGACTTTATTTAAGATGAAAGTGGACTGGTGAACTTCCACAGAAGATTGTTCATATCAATTCAACCCCATAACAAGGGATCTGAAATCTGCTCTGCAAGCCTGAACAAGAATTGTGGCCAACATTCATCCGTGAATTCAGCCAATCTGGCTCTGCATAATCCCATCCAAGCCTTCAGCCACAGCCCCGTCCTGATTCAATGTTGGGGGTTTCACGGACGATTCTGGGTCACAGGCTGCGTCTCATCTGATGCCCCACTGAGAGGGCTCCCCCCCTCCTGCGATATCTCACCCTGGGTACTTTTAGAATGGCGGGGGGATGATTACATATCCAATCCCAGCAACAACAACAACAAGCGGCTGTCGCTCCAGCTTGTGTTTGGCGCCAGTCATGGCTGCTGTGCCATCAGAGGGACCGTTCATGGGGATACATGCACCAACTGGACTGCTTTCTATTCAGCCCTCACCTCCTGGTCACCTTTTACCCTAGTTCCAGTCCCACGATATCATATGCAAGAGACTTCATTTATTTTTCTTCTTTGTTTCCCAGAATAACTAACTTCCTGTCAACAGATCTATAAATGATCCACATTCTAATTAATGTATTGATCGGAGCACACAACAGGTATTGATCGGACGCTTGCCAGCGGGGGATTAAAAATGCAAATTTATCAAATGAGCTGAATTTCCTCAAAAATATTTCAAGTCAAAAAGACTTGACTGATGAGTGCTGAGGATCTGAGTTAGTCAAGTCAACTTACAACTCAAATTCAGTTGTGAGGTCGGAGTAAAAACAAGATGGAGAGAGAAATATTGGCCCCAAATATGTCTAATTAACCGAAGATTGACCTTAGACTTAGATTAACCGAAAGTGTAGAGAAATTTTAGAATGTCTGTCATTAAAATTGCAAAAAGTATAATTCCTCTTCACACTCAAATTCACAACATACTGCATTGGAATGTTTTCCCTCTTTTTCAGTTAAATCAAAATAGATAAAACAGATAAAAATGAAATTGTTCATGTCTCCTAAAATTAATAAGAACTAAGCTTAGGTTTTGCACTCTAAATTCAATTGGACATTTAAGAACCACAATATTTCACAAGATGAGTGTCAGTGTGAAGACTTTTCTCTGGGACGTCCACCAAATAGGAAAGTGCTTTGGGTTAAAGTGTTGTCATGAAAAAAATAAAATAAAATAAAATAAAATAAAATAAAATAAAATAAAATAAAATAAAATAAAATAAAATAAAATAAAATAAAATCGGACCTGCACGTCTCTGAATGCTTAAGAACTAAAGTTACTTCTGGTGTTTCATAAAGTAGATGTTGTCATTACTACTTAAGCAAAGTCAAATTCCTTTTTTTTAAGCGACAGCCAGTCTTGTGACCAGAAGTGATAGAAATGAATGAACATTTTCAATATGTAAGCATTCAATATTATTTATTGTATTGAAACAATTCTATTCTTTTTCGCTTGTGAAATCTAAATTATAATGTGGGCCATCACCAAATTTGCAGAAATGCTAAGTCAGTGGCCACAACTCATGTGGAAACTTCCTGGCCAATCGGAGCTCAGCAGACTCCCAGAACATCGCGGCAGCAGAAAACAGTGCTGGCAGCAGTTGGGAGAAGGTCAGTGAGCAGCTTGTTCACAGTGGAGCCTCACTGTACCCGGCGCACCATTGTATGGGAATGAATGGCCCATCTAATGACTGGAGCATGGGTGGAGGAGCGAGGGGAGAGGGGGCGTCGTCCCTCACAAAAGACTCAAATACGCAGACTGGGTGCCAGAGGAGACATTAAAACAAGTGATTAGGCAGGAATGTGGAAGACAAGGGCTTCTTCTTCAGCTGATTGTGGGGAACAACACGGTTGGGTGGCTTGCTAACGTGATTTCGGGCAATTGTTCTGGGAAATATCTGAACCGCATATGGTGATAGGGAGCCTTGTTTACAGAATACGTACACCGTGGCCAACACCATAGAAGGGTTACCCTCTTGTGGCTGGAAGCAGAGATCATTCAAATTAGATGAAAATTCAGGCCAAATATGGTTCTGAAGTTCACGCTGAATGGCCTCATTCCGCTTGCTTTTGAAGGCAGATGGATCCATTGGCAGCACGGCAGAAGGACATGTGGTTCTTCAGCGCTCACTAGAACAGCCAGCCAGCGCTTTGTTTGACAGAGAAAACAATGTGAAGTTGTGGCCTCAGTATGTAGCTGCTGTGTCAACACCACCAGCTCTAGCTCACACACACCACGTAAGTCCAATGCCATTCAAAAATAGCTGACGTGAGGGTTATAGGTGCTACTGTAGTGGTAGATGGCTGTGTGAGAGTGAGATGCTGGGATACTGGGCTGCCATAACTGACGTACGCGATGCCAGCTGGCCGTGGTCGTAAGTACGGGTGGACGTAAGTCGGATGTTACTTGTATATGACAGTCAAGTACAGACACGTATTGTGGGCAGCAGTCTCTGCTAACTTGTGATGGCAATATATTCTGGCTAAAGGGATAGAGGTTTAAATCAGTGAGCACCAGGGCTTTGAATATTGAATATTAATTTGAATATTAACTTGAAGTAGTGGCTGTACAGTACATGCTTGTGTGTTTAGGAAGCATCAAACAAACTTGAACGTGAGTCGGAGCTCACACAACTTGAAGTGAAGTCAAAAGTGAAGAGAAACAAAATCCAAACCTATATGGTCCTGAGAAGGAAGGTAGTTGCCCCATGAAGCTAACATTAACTGGTGATAACTTGGAATGAGTCTTTTCCCAGCTGTGGAGTTTTGGCTCATCTCTGCAGAATTGTTGAAGGAGCATGAACTCCCTTGATGCCACAGCATCTCAAGGGGATTCAGGCAGGGACTTCATGTGTTGTGGATCATTGTCCTGCTGGGGAACCCGAGTTCGCTCCAGGTTGAGGTGACAGGTGGTCAGACATTCTCCTTCAGGACATCTATGATGTTCTTCGTCTGCATATAAGGGAGCACACACCTTCCAAAAATAGTGTCTCGCTGGCCCACAATGTGTAGAGTGTTTTGGGTTTTGTTTTTGGCAAAAATAAGAGGACTTTTAGTTCTTTTTCGTATGGTGGTGTCAGTGTGTTCTTTAAAACTTGGGTGCAGCGTGGCTGTCCTCTCTGGGTAATGTGGTCGACCACTCTTGGGAAGACTCACTTGTCCATGATTTTGCCATTTGTGAATCATAGCGCTCACTATGATTCACGGGAGCACTTTAGAAATGGCTGCAGAACCTGCTCCAGTCAGAATGATCTCAGACACTTTCCTTCTCATTCGCTCCTGCATTCCTTTAGATCTCAGCATGATGACTCTGGCATCTGGTTGGCCACTCTCTGTCAGAGCGCTCCAAACCGAACTTAAAGCCTCCCGGCTTGAATAGTGTTGAGGTATTTAGGACAATTCAAAGATATGGTGAGGAGTCTTCATTTTGAGGCGTGACCCTCCTCTGACTTGAAAACATTTCTGAATTCATGTCAGGGAATATAGCTGTATATATGTTGTCACACCAAAGTGAAATGATACATTCAGTGTGGTTTTGGAAAGATAGCAATGTAGACCATGAACTTCGCTGACATCTAAAGGAGTGGGACCTCAAAGCGTCTACGCCGTTCCACTAGTTCCATCAAACAACTATCTGTGGAGCAGCTGATGTTTTTCTGAGCGAACAGAAATGTTGTCCAGATCACATCGGGTCACAGCACACACTGACAACTTGTTTCGCCATTAACAAGTCACGTCCCTCCACAGTCTCCGCCAGCTGACAGTCCGACTCCCTCTGTCGTCATGACGACGGCTGGTCGGGACAAGAGCAGCCTGTGTCCTACCCGACTGAGCGGTCATGACAGGAGCGAGAACATGACACTGCAGGAAACTGACAAATTGTTCCCAACTTTTACAGACAATTATTAGGTTTCTGAGGTCAGGACTGGTTCGTAACGGTGAGGGAGGGAGCTGCACAAACAGTGGTGGATGTGTGGAGGGACAAAGAGACTCGCCAGGCTTCGGAAGTCTGGCGAATATTGGCGACAACCTGAAACAGTGGGCGGTGAGAAGGAGCCTCGCCGTGAGTCCCCAAGTTAATAACATGATGGATCAATACATTTTTTTTCTCTTTAATTTAATTCATCCTTCCTCGTCCGCCACTACGGAAGAAAAATATTCTGGACTTTGAAACAGACAGCATCATTCACAGAACTAAACAAAACATTGATTGTATGTGACGGAGATTTAAATAAACATGAGCCAGTGTCGTCCTATTTCTACAACAGTTTTCCAACTTCTACATGATTAAAAACAATCTAAAGAGAAAAAGAACTTGAATTATTGATCACTAACAAAACACGAATACAATGCTCAGGTATTAAGTATTACATTCTTCCTTTGAAAGGGGAACATGACTCAGCAATGACATAAATCATTCCCTTCATTCAGTGGCAACACCGGGAGGACACAGTGGTGACAAACACAGTGTGGACATTCACTCGAGAGCATCGCACCGGACTTGCACCTGCTGCAGCTTCAAGTATTACACTTGTGACTAACATCGAGAAGCGGTGCCTCAGATCCTTCACATCCTTCACACCTGCTGCTGGAGCTGGACAGGAACAACATGCACCTAAGCATGAACACAATGAGTTTCTCTCATGACTCGCATGATGATTTGCTGCGAGGCACCGCTGCTGTAGTGCGTTGTGCGATGACCACAGCTAAATAAAAATAATAGTAAAACAGCATGGCATTGGTCGAGTCCGATGAGTAAAGAGCCAATTAACAGAACAATGAAATTTGTCAGGTTCACATTGAATAGACAAACCATAAAATAAATACTGGTCCAACACGCTTGTTTCCCCGTCAGCTTCTACTGTTCACCCCTGAATTTGGCTGCAACATTCGTCGGGGTTCTCGCCAGCTCGACCTCCACGTGCATCCACACTTGTGTGAACAGGTTGCTATGCTAATGTAGCACAGCACTCAAGCGTATGGCTTGAGATGTGCAATGTCATCGTCTTTATTTGTTTGTCGCTACAACATGACAACACCGCCAACAGGCCGGGCATATGTACTACAATGTCTTACATCACCGCTAAGATGAGAGAAAAAAAACCCTTGTATACTCCTGCACACTCCACATCAGGGGTCACCAAGAGCTGCTCAGTCTCGCAGGTCCCCCGAAGGGCTGCCTCCGTTTGGTGCACACTTCTGAAATAACACACTACACATTATAAGGGATGATAAATGATATCGATCCATTCCATATAATGATGAACAATGGTACAATAACTGTAAATACAACATGATAATGGGGTTTTTAGATGGTTTTTAGACTTGGTCCCTGTGTGCTTTTTGTTGTTGGTGACCTCGTGTTGGCACTAGCTGTCCAAACCTTCACCAGGAAGTGGGCATGATAGAAAGAGAGTGCACATCATACCAGTGTCTGCACTGGCTTCCTGTGCATTTAAGAATCAATTTTAAGGCTCTTTGTTTGCTTCAGAAAGCTGTTATCGGTCTCAGCCCAAATTATTTTTCTACTCTCACTCAGTATATCAGCTGTTTTTCACATAGCCAAGTGAAAAAAATCACAACAAAAACTCAGAGAAAACCTTTGTCTCTCCTTGCGGATGCCATAGCGCATGGAGACCTGCAGAGCAAACGCTGTTGTATCTACTTTCTTGTTTGCAACTAAGATTACTTTATTACCATATTCATTGTTATTACTGGGTTTATGGGTTTAACTCTCTTCTTCGTTACTTTTTTGTTGCTGAATATTGGTTTCAGTTAGCAGTGCCATTTTATTTTTTGCTTCACATGAATGTTCATATGGAGTGCAGGTGTAAGGGGGGTCTTTGTAAACAATTGGAGCTCCTGCAGTGTTCAGAAGGTGTTACTTCACATACTAAGGTAGTGGCTACGGTTAATACTGTCTTCTTTCTGAAAACTATAGTCAGTCACTTCTGCAGTCCAATGTGATGCTGACCTCAGCAGTGTGTACCGATGGCGTAGGACGTGGAAGTAGATGCTTCCCTGCGAAGAGTGGCGAAGGGCGACAGCTCCATCTCTGTGGTGGCGCAGTCGTCTGCATCACTGGACGCGGTGGCAGGCGAGCGTGGTGCTCCGCACTCGTCACAGCAGCAGCAGCAGCAGTCCAGGAAGGCCCGCGTGAAGGGCTGGCAGAGACTGAAGAGCAACACCGGCGTGACTGCGCTCTTGCAGAACAGCAGCAGCTGGCTTACCAGCTTCAGGACGTCCAGGGTTATTTGGGGAACACTGGCAGCCATGTAGCCATTTAGGATGTTGCAGATGTTCTCGGGGATGATGCAGAAGCCGTAGAGGATGGCCAGTGCCACCACCGTGCAGTTCATCTGACTCTCCAGCTGGATCTGCTTTTTAGTGTCGCGGACGCAGGTGCGTTCAGCGTGCCGGATCTTCTGCGCCGTGACCAGCGAGCAGCAGATGGTGAACAGCGTCGGCAGGCAGAAGTAGCAGCCGAAGTACCACCAGAGACGCGCCCCGTCGTAAGTGAGGCCGAGAACGTACAGGGTGTCCGGGAGCTCAGTGGAGATCCGAACCACGCAGCGTTCACGCGGTGTGACGTCCGGCAGGTCCCCGTCCTCCCTGACCAGCTGATGGATCAGAAGCTCGGGAAGCGCCAGCAGCAGCGCACCCACCCAGATGACCGCCAGCTTGGCCGTGGTGGAGGCCCAGTTCTCGGTCATCTCGTAGTATATCTGCACATTTGTGGCTGCACGGAAACGGTCAATGCAGAGGGCACAGAGGGTGAAGGTCGTGACCCCGAGGGATGAAACCTGTGGAAAAGAAAAACGCCTTGTCAGCATTTTTGCCGGACGGAAACACATGGAAACACAAAAAGAGAAATTTAATGACTATAAAGTTGTCGGGATTACCAGTAAAATCATCATTGGCTGGTGGCATCGACACAAATGTAATAATCTGACAAATCTCAATATTTAAATAATTGTGATTAAAATGCCTAAAAATATATATTAAATATTTAGATCCACTAGATATAACACTGCTATATATTTTGGTCATTTGCCTGAGTATCTTGGCCTCATGACAACGGTGGTGGTCAGAATTGGGGGCTAGAAAAGATTTGGGGTCACCTGGTTCTAATCTCAGTCTCAGACTTCTTTATAATCTCCAGCTTTGCTCTGATTGGCCGAGAGCTGGTCACATGTACAGCCAGCGTCGCCTTGCTTTATGCTGCTTGATGTGATGATGATCAGATTAGCGAAGCTTCAGGAGGCGACATTAAACCTGATTTAAGATGCAGTCGGAGCGAGAGAGAAGGCGAGGGCGCTCTTCTGCCTATTGTCCTCCTTTATCTCAGGCTGGGT
Source organism: Synchiropus splendidus (assembly GCF_027744825.2). Classification (NCBI taxonomy): domain Eukaryota; kingdom Metazoa; phylum Chordata; class Actinopteri; order Syngnathiformes; family Callionymidae; genus Synchiropus; species Synchiropus splendidus. Next base: position 4,945,326 of record NC_071347.1, read on the forward strand.
CAATGGGTGTGAAGGTTCCATCATGAAAGTCTTTCAACTGGATCCCTTCCCAGGCTGGCGTGTGAGGGAAACACCGACCTGTGAATCCCTTTCATTGGTGCTGGAGCCATTATCCTGACCCTTTTGAAGACACATTCCTTTCCTGTTCTGATCTCATCACCTTGTACCTCTGATCATGCGCTGGGATTTCCTCCTGCAGCACCCATCACCTTGCCATCTTCTAACAGTGGTCATGGTCTTTCATCCCACATGTCCCCTCGGAACCATGACTGTGTCATTGTGTGGCTACAGAATGAACTTTCACACAGCGTGACAGTGTTATAGTCCCTCTTCAGATCTTCAGCGAGACTTGCCAAGATATTTCAGTTATTTCTTCACAAAGTTCTCTTCCAAACTTCCTCACATCTAAAACAGAGAAGGTGAAAGTTCAACCAGCCACTAATCCCGAGCAACAGATGCAAAGCTGGACTCCTGGGCCTGGACATGACCCATCAGTCGACTCGCCAGTGCAAACAGAATCTGGTTTGAGATACGATTTATGGGAGATCAAACACAGAAGTAAACTGCGGACACAATTCAAGTCTCAACCATCAGTCAGTTCGGCAGCATATGATGTGAACAGGTTGACCTGGGGTCAGGAACCTGCTGAGTCAGATGTGGCTCTTGTGATGACTGCATCTGGATCATACATAAATCTTAGGGCTCGACTCTGACTGACTCAAAACTGTTAGTTGTGGACACAGCGCTTGTTTACATAAGAGACACTAGCACATGCTCCGCGTGCTCCGCTTCAGTCAGGCCCCTCCAAAAATACACCGCCACCCAATGAGTATGTGTAGGTACTGCGACAATATCACCAGTCACACGCATCAACCAGACCACAAAGCCATGGCAAAACCATGCAGCTCCAGAAGTCACATTTATACTAAGGAGTACTTGATATTGAATAACTGCTTTACAAGTCAAAAAGGTTCTAGACCCCTGGGCTAGACAAACAAATATGATTGTAGTGTCGTCAATGGTTAGATGTGAATCACTCAAATGGACTCAATGGACCGGTACCTGCAGCCATTTCTCCTCTAAATGTGAATCGGGGTAACTAGAAAGAAAGCAGTGATGTCATGATTCATTGAGTCATGAAGCCAAACGTGACTGTTTTAAGAGTCAATCATAGTCTACTATGCCAAGGAGTCATTGCAGGCCTTCTACGGGGGCCACACCCAGACCTCAAATTCAGAGTCCTGTAAGTTGTCACAACTATTATGGGATGTACCTTAAGTGGAACGCACCAATATGGTATTGGGTTTGTTCATCACACTGCAGCAGATCGAGGTTTTTATCTGGTGACACGAAAAATGTATGTCTTTCCTCCTGTAAAACTCTTCAGGTGCAATGGAAATATGGAGTAGCTCCACAGGCTGCTTAGCTCTGTACCTGAGAGCGGTTCCAGGATGACACACTGGACTCACCTCGAGGTAAGGGACGATCCTGCAGGTGAAGTCTCCCAGGAGCCAGTTCTTGGTGAGCGCATGGAAGAGGACCAGCGGCAGGCAGAAGAAGATGATTGTGAAGTCCCAAAGCGCCATGTTGGCCAGCAGAGAGTTGGAAATGCTCCTCATGTAGAAGTTGTGACACACGATGCACATGACCGAGACGTTCCCGATAATTCCCACCGTGAAGATGAGCGCCGAGAAGAACATCACCGCGTACGCGCCGTAAGACTCCGCCGTTACAGGGTAGAAGGGGTTCCGGACCTGCTTGCGCCTGGGCCGCGGGTCGAGCGGGATGAACGGCGTGCTGTCTGGAAAGTCAGGGAGGATGTATTCCTCTTCGTAGTCGGTGATGTTCAGACCGAAGAGGACCTCGGGGTCCTGCTCCTGGGCCATGGCGGCGGGCAGAACCTGAGCCTGCGGCGGTTCTCCGCGCTTTTCTCTTGCTCTCTTGCGCAGGCTGAGCCTCAGCCTTCTTCTCTGACACGGTTTTAAACAACCATCTGCAGATTTGCAACTGCAGTTCAGCTGCACTTCAGTCGCGTCTTCCCCGCGTAAAAGCAGCGCTGCGTTTTTACGCGCCGGTGCGTCACCGACAGGAACCTGAGGAGCCAAAGTTTCAGACCGAGGTTCCCCTTCAGAGTCCCGCTCGCTAGTTCTGCGCTCCACCCGGCCATGAGTGGTGGATTCATCCAGGGTGAACGCCGTCTTTGTTCGGTTCCAGTGGAGATGAGATGCGGCCGCCTCGGTGCACACCCACACGCACCAGAACCTCCAGAAAAGAAGCAGCATCTTGAACGTCCGGCTCGCTAACTACGTACAGTGGAACAACTCGGTCCGCGGAATTCGTCCATATTGAAGTTCAGAAAGCGAAGCCCGACTGTTACACTTCTGATGTTCTCCATCTCTTCATGACGCAGGTCACTTTCGAACTTGACCGAGGCATGTGCGTCTGGGAGCGGCCACAGAACTACGTCATCACCGGTGGAGGAGAGGGTGAAGGGTTTCATCCATACGCCTGAATGAAGGGAGGGCGAAACGGATGTCGGGGTGTGGGCGACTCTGTGCTGGATGAGAGTCAGATGGAGAGGAGGAGGAGAGGGGGCGGTGGGAGGGGGCTGGAGGTCAGACTCCCCCGAAACCTGGGGACTATGTTCTCATGAAACGCCATGCGAGGCTCGTCAGGAGCAATTTCTTTCAAATGAATAAGTAAAACAAATCTATCTACAGTTGAAGTTTAACAGTGACATTTTAATTGAACTGAGTTCAGAGGCCAATAGATTGATTTTGGTTAATTACAGACTAAAAAACAATGAATAATGAAGAGTTCACTCATCTCTGAAGCATTTCCACCCTGGTGTTCAAGTTGATGTGGTCTGATCCAACTTGCATTTGATCAATCTTCTGTCAAATATTAAAATGCAATGAAACAAAAAGGACAAAAATGGAAAAGAATAAGAAAAAGGACAGACTACAAAAAAAGAGACCTGAGAATTGGGGGTGTCCGTGTGGGTCAGGCGGTTGATCTTCATATTACTGCAGAACTGAGCACTCGCTCAGGAGATGATTTGCAGTTGAGGTGAGGTTGAAGACACGCCAGTGTAAGGCAGATAGAAAAGCTCTGGCAAGCCTGTGCAGGGCGCTGGGTGAACTTGGAAAACACCATGGTGAGCCACTGAGGCGGCAGGAAACCATCACTCACAGTTCACTACCTTTCAGATCCACCAGCTTACAGATGTTGGCAGAAAAAGGGTACTGAATGGTGGTTAGGAGAATAGAGGCAATAACTCATCCTTACTCCGACTGGAGACGACTTGACTTTACAGGTGCGGACACGGACTAATGAAGGGATTAGAGAAGCAAATTGAGAAACGTCACAACAACTCCAGGTCTGAGCCAGGAACATGAGAATTACGGAACAAAGACACAAAGTACACGGACAAGGTGTGTCAAGGGAAACAGGGTCAACAGAAAAACTCAAGAATTTAAACGTAAAAATATTTGTCAAGATCCTTTATTCAAAACTGTGAGACAAACACAAGAAGTCTCCATCGGTGGAGATAAGAATGACAGAGGAGTTGCAACTCACGGGCTTGTGTTGAACTATACTGACATGGCATGTCAGGTCAATTGAACATGACCAAAGAAAGGTGCCGAACAGACGTAGAAATCGTGAGGGAAAGCTGGTGAGGGTGTTGACAGGTCTTTTATGACCCAAACAAAAATGATTTAGGATTGTGCTGCGACTCAACAGTTGCACAAGAATCTTAATTTCTTATTGATTTGGTGCCAGAAAAAAAAAAAATGAAAGACCACAATTCTCAAGCTTCAACACGAAACCGATAAACATGTCTAATGTTTTCAGTCAATTCGCTGCAGGGAGAGCGATCCAGAGCGCATGAGACGTGGGTCGTGAGCAGAGGCTTCCGCAACTAGCGCCCCCGCGTGTTCACTATTTTAATTGCGAGTAAAACTGTGGAGGAAATTCCTTCAGTTTTTGGATTCCTTCAAGGAATTATTGAATTTTTCAGCAATGCACCACGTGAATGTGACAGTAGGTTTTTTTTTTCTGAAATTGAAATATAATAATTCACAGTTCACAAACAATGGTAGAATTGTCAATGACAAAGGAAACTAAGGTGACAGGTGAGGTGACGACTGTTTATAAATAGATGATTTATTTTTCATTAATATTTGCAAATACATTACTGTAAGATGAACATATGAAACTCAAATATTCAACAAATGCTGACGTGACTTGCTAGAGTTTGAGGGTCAGGCAGGTCGATGGACGGTGGTGTCACAGATCTGGTAGCATGTTTGGTTCTGTGAGTCGTCTGGTTGGTACGTGGCGAGACACACCTCGAGCCATGGTCGCTCAGCTGAGGAGACCACATGATGACCCTTGTGAAAAACCACACTGGACTTGATCGTCTCACCAGCAAGGCTACAGTACCTTTGCTGCCCTCCTGTGGACAGAGGAAGTCCATGGTCTGGCGGATGTTGTCCTGGGCCTCCTGATTGGTTGCTGCATCGTCTGCTGACACGCTGAAAAATGTCTCCTGGTGAATAGAAGTGGATCAGATGAACAGGTGATGGATGGAAAAACAATGGCAGACTCATAAGAGTTTGAAACAGACACAGCAACTTCAGTGAAGAGCAGCTGCGACAGTGGGACCATAACTACTTCTGACTGTGTTGCAAGGTGAGCTCTTGGATCATCCTCATGCCATTCAGATAAAAGCAGCTAAAAGGCCAGACTTACCGCGTCCCTCCACAAGAGGGCGTCCAGCGTGCCTGTGGCGTCCTGAAGCTCCAGTTTAAACAGCAGGACATACTTCAGCATCTGAATTCCAAAAGCTTGAGAAACACGTGTAACAGAGAGAGTGAAAGATTGTGAAGACTTGAGTCCTCTAGACTCTAGGCACAGATTCATGTTCATGTTGAAAGAGACTTACAGAGAAGTCACACTGCTGGGACACAGTGCCCACTAGAGGTCACCAGAGTGACCTCACTGACAGAGGGATTGACTCTCACCTTTTGCAACAAGTTCCTCGTTGATGGTATGGACGCCTTGCCATTGTGGTACGACCAGCTGCGCATTGGAGCAATGCTTACACCTGGAACATCATCAATGTATCATCACCGAGTATTTCATTCAGGACTCCGTCCTTCTACACCAGCTTCAGAGAAATGGGCAGGATTATGGTGGTTTTTAAATGGAAAAAACCCCAGAGAGAAACATCATAACTACAAAATGGCAGGAACAGTGCCGTGCCTGTGGGACTGTAGTTTGCCTGCACAGGCCAGGCTCCTACAGGGATGGACCCAGCAATGGCCACTTCATTTTGTAAAATACATTTCCCCCAAAAATGTCACTCGCAGTCTCCCAGTACAAATGATGTCTTTTTTTCTTCATCTTCATGACGCAGTTTTTTGATTGGTGCCACTTATACTCGGGTGCAAGTTATATATGAAGAAATAGAAATGACATAATTATGAATAAATAAAAAAAAACAACAAAGGTCAAAATAAATACAAATGTCAAAATAAACAAATAAATTATATCAGATTTTATTTTTGTCAAATAATGGTGCCATTTCTGTGTATATATACATTCTCACTTGTACTTATTGTACATTTTTTTATGATACATTAAGACTTTTATTAATTTGTACATTTAATTATTTATACATTTTGTTTTTTCAACATAATTTATTGCTGCATTTATAATTGTTTCCTTATATTTATTTAATCTTTCATCACTTTTCGTGTTTTATTCATCTCGACATTCCAAGTGTGAGTATGCAAATTAAGCAATTGGTTCTAACAATGCAATTGAATCAGCTACAACTGCCTTAAAGAGTATCATTTGTTCATCATAGGTTGTCATTTATTTCATTTGTTTTTCTACATTTGTCCATTTATTTGGACATACAGGTCTTATACAGGTACTTATACATTAATTTATTTGTTTATCAATATGTCATTTATGGTCCTTCATATTATTAGTCCGTCTATATAGAACGAACTTGAACTCTGGGGAAATATTGAGCGAAAATATCAACCGAAAGACTGAAAAAAAAAAAAATCTGCGTAAATAAGTTCTCCAAAGGAAAAACTGCTCTGTTCTGTTATCAGCTAAAATGATGAAAACAATGTTTTGTTTTCACCAAACTCAGTTGTCCTCCACAAAAGCAGCTGTTGGAGCATGGACTTTATCTGAGTGACTGTCGGTCTGCTCACGCTGTAGAGCTTCTTCTCATCAGTCTGCGAGAGATGTAGCTCAGCAGAACAACTGCATACGTAAGATATCCATATGAATATGAGATACAGCAGCCTCGCTCGCCATTAACATGTATGAAGGGAGCCACGACACATGAGCCAGCCTCATATTTGTTTACTGATGAGATTCAATTGCAGCTCTGCCTGACAGCATGTAAACATCTGAATCTCAGGGAAATTGGAGTGAAATCACAAGACGGGCTGGTGCATGAAACAAATCCTGCCATCGACAAATTACCACTGTGTCGGCTGGAATACTGTCTGAACATGAACGTACGCATGGAAGTGAACTGCATTCACAGAGTGTAAGTATATGCACTCTGTGAATGGAGATATGAGAAATGATATACTTCATATACTTTAAAAAAATACATGCTTCATAAACCAAAACTCATTTCGGCTCATCACATGCAATGTTACACAGAGATGGTTAATTCCTTGACAACAATTTTAAGATTGCTTCATTGAAAATTTCTATGATAATAATAACATTTCAAGTTCATCATTAAATTTTGTGCCCTACTGATAAGTGACTATTGGATGTGGGTTGATGCAAAACAAATGAAAATGCCAAGAGATACATTTGGAAATGCAGGATACAGCCTCTTTGAACTTGTAACACGCACAAGTACTCCAGCGGAAAATCTCCAGATATTGTTAAATCTTAGAATTTTGGAAACACTTGTCATTCAATTTTCTAATTGAATAAATATTGATCTCAATCCACTTCAAACATACAAGTTTTCATCATAAACTTGGTCTGACGGATCGAAAAGGAGCAGAGACAACAGTTCTTCTAATCTAAACCTTTTTGTATTTTGTTTTCCCAGACAGGTTGAGGTGTCTCCCACAGCAGTCCATTCTGATTTCCCCAAGTGCAAAGTGACGGACACAGTAAAAGCACAGACGCTGGTCACTTGAACATCTCTTTGAAGAGGACCGACAGCGTCGCAGGGAGGAGAATGCATGCCTCAGTTTTCCATTCCAGGAACTGTTTTTTATCAACTCAATGCTGTGTTCTGCCTCTTCAGCTCTTCTGTTTTATCTTTCAGAGATGAACTCCCCACAGTACAGTTTTTGAGTTCTGCCCTCACTTTGACATTTTCCTCCCTTTATTTCTTCTCTGAGTTTGTCAGCTTATTTCCTCTCAGCCAGTTTGAAGTTGACTCATTGCTGCTATCTTGAGCACTAATTCTTGATTTTTGTTTTTCAAATTTTTCGTTCATTTCCTACACTTCCAGATTGCTGACTCCCTCATCGAGCGCGTAGTGGTTTCTTGTACCGAGCTTCCTTTGCCTTCAGACAGCGGGTGGGACGCAGTGGTTGATTTCTTTCGCCCTTTCAGCATAATGTCGACAAGTCACACTTCTCTGATCAGCCGTTTCCTTCCCTCCGAGTTTTTAACAGATTCTCCTACCACTGCCTTCAACAATGCTCGCGTCACACCTTTGTTTTGTGCCTCAACATCCCGTTAGCTCCTGTAAGCTACTTTGGAGCTCTGGCTTCTGTGACCATCCTAACTTTGATGATACACATCAAACAAAATAAGGGTAGAATTCCTCATTTGTGGAAACTGTCATCTCTGTTGAGGTTCAACTTGATGACACTAAAGGACTTTTGAAATGTTGTTGATCATAAAGATATTTCATTTTTCTTCACATTGACAGACATCATTTTACTAGTCCTACCCGTAAAATCGCCTTTTTCCCCTGAAGAGAAACGGAGCAGTCAGATCTAGCAGAGCAATTCTTCCTTCCGACTCTCTCACAGGGACAACATTGGTAACCAGTGTTGTCAGCTGACATGCCTCCTCCAGAGTGCAACCTGCAGACAACCAAATTGTCTGAGCCACTCATATGCAAAGTATATCGATGTTTCCGTGCTCTTACCTCTGAGAAGCAAGCCTCCATTGGATCGAACATTAGTGGCTACCTGTCTGAAAACATAAGCCATCTTGGATCTGTGTGTACTGGAGATCGGGATGGGGATCAGCCATGCTGGGGAACTGAGTCTTGAGTCCCCCAATGCCTCTTCAAAGATTCTTGCCACGGCATCATCATCTGGAACTTCTTGTCTGTGAAGGGGAAAATGAGAGAGCAAGAGGACCTCGACATTAACGTCCTTTTGTTACTGCACTTAGCTTAAAACGTATTACTGCATTCAAGATGACGCAAATATGTCAAGTGAGACGTGGTAGTTGTGAACTAGCTCCATGGCAACGCAGCAGCGGCACCATCATCGACCAGCTTGTGAGATCATGTGAGGATTTGCCCCTCTAATTGAACATTGAAAAAAGCAAAGATGATTATTGACTGTTAGAAAGGCACCACAAGGCACAAGGTCAAGACTGTAAATGAAAGAACTGTGAAGCTGCTGGAATCTAACAAGTATCCTGGGACAAACATCCATTCCGATCTTTGAAGGCTGCGGATGAAAACATTGCACCAGGAATCGTCTCGCTCAGAGAAACTGTTTCAAATCCACCTGGTTTCCCATCATACTCTGCGAGAATCGTGGTTTGGGAGAACCATTAATAATGGATCTTTAGATCAGTACGCTGAATGGACCAACTGTCAGCTGGGCTGGAAAATTACTCCAGCTGCATTTTTAATGACATCACAAACCTGCGATGTGAGGTAGCTATCATAAGCTTTGTGTAGGAAAGATGTAAAACAAAGTGGTTTCTAGAGTTTTATCCCAGTAGATATCACTAGGTCGAATAAGTTTGCAGCGTAAAACGAAACCCGGATTTCCTTATGCTTACAGAAGGTACAGGGATAAGCAGCAGAAAGTTATTTACAGTATCACAGAGGAGAGTACAGACATGTGTGTCGCTTGAAAACTACAGTACATCTTCCTGACAAGTAAGGTCAAGAAAAGGCCTGCAATTCTTTATGTAAATGTTTAAATGTATGTGGCCACACCATTCGGTTTCTATTTGCTCGTACAGCTTATTAATCTTCCTTTTAGGCTTGAACTTGAAATGACCTTAATTTCGGTCAAACATTTCATCCATGCCTTATCCAGTCAGGGAATCTTGAATTAAGGGGATTTGCTAAAAGTACTTGAACTATTTCGCACACCACTTCACCACAAACTCCCTTCAACTGCCACGTCATCTCTTGAATGAGTATTTCCGCTTTCACATTATACTGAATGAGTATTTCCGCATTCACATCACATTGAATGAGTATGATCATATTATGAGTCATAAAAATAACACACAGTCATAGTGAGATAAGTATGAGAGAGGAGAACTTACAGAGTCAAACACTCGCTGCAGTGGAGCTTGAGGGACTGGTAGAGCAGCTGTGGCTCGTAGGATTTCAGCTGGACTCTTACGTGATGTCGTCCCCCGGGATCAGACTGCTTCACCTCAGCCAGCGACACCGACTGGAGTCTGTGAGTGCACATTCTTCCTACAGAGACACATGCAAGCATGCCAAGTTCATAAAAGTGTCGCAGCCTCTCTTCAGAACATCAATTCACCTGCCATCGCCTCTCAAGCGGCCAGTCTACTGGCGCACAGAAACAGGAAGTTCAGGGGCAGCAGATTCAAAAAGAGGATATGAGCTCACAAACAGATCATTTCCGATCATATCGTCACTGTGTCACATGACTGCAAATAATTCCTAACAAAAGGAAACTGCTTGTTCACACGCAACGCCTAAAAATTAATATCTAAGCAAAAGCTTTATGAGAAATCTAGAGAAATATTTCATACCAATGCAAAACTGAAGCAGGCAATCTGCAATGAGAAGAAAAAGATATTAAGAATGAATCAATCGGTGCATTGAATTATGTGTGGATTTTGTGCTCATTTAAAGAGTAGCGCAAACCCAGGTCTAAACATTTGAGATTATGTTGTCATCCTTTATGATTGACACTTAAAAATAAATAACAAAAACACTTTGAAATTTTTTTTTAATTTTTCTTTCAAACTGAGAAGATAAATACGAAACAGAAGAAAAAGAAAGACAACATTCTTAGTGGCATCGAAGATATGAAAGTAGCGACAGTATGTTTTGTATTGTGGTTAAATGTGAAAGAGTTCCAGGAAGATGATGAAATAATCTAGCATTTGCAAACCGAGTTTAAGAGCAAAAAAAGATAAACAAATGCACAAAAAAACAACAGTAATAATTGTTAATTCAAGTTATTTGAGCTTTTCATGTAAAGAGGAAGCAGTGAAATTAAATCTTCAACGCCACTGTGATAATGATGGTTTTATGCTTTGTTTCCGTTCACAGAATTGATGGGTACTTATCCAAAAATGCGAAGCTGTCAACTGTTAAGTGGTCTAAACTATTACAGCCGTCGGAGATAAGACTGAATCAATCACCATTACTTACTGGCAGGCTAAACTGCCACTCCATTCTTTAGGACTGCAATATTTATGCTCCCATACGAATTTGTTTAACGAGTTAAAGATTCTTTTTAAATGACCTGTTCCATCTTAATAACGGCTATAGCCTTTGGTTTTCCACATTTGTTTGTCTTTTTATTCCCCGCGTTAATGAGTCCATTTGTATTAACACGTCATTGTCCCACTGATCATCATGCCATATGGAGTCATAATAAACTGATACAACTGACATTTAAAAAAATATATTATTCACACAGTACTTACATATTCCATTCAACGTGTTTTTATTGAATTTTAAACATGATTTTTGAACATTTTTGGAAGTGTTTTCTTTGATTCCTCAACAGCGGTTCTCTGGTACTGTCCTTTAAAAGGCTTAGAAGGCAACAACTTGAAGCTGATGTCTGCTGAACAGTGACACACCAAAACAGCTTTATTACCTGGTGATTCGGGCGGCGTGACCCAGACGTCCAGCATGTCGGAATCAGACGGACTATCTTTTATATCATCAACAATGTTATTCATTATTCTACAGGGAAACAAAGCAAAAGCCTTATCAGAAAAATTACTTCAATTCATACACAGATCAGAACATATGTGATGACCAGCTTTTTCCATTGTCATCCTTCTTGTCATATATATACCTGTATATATACACACACACACACACACACACACACACACACACACACACACACACACACACACACACACACACACACACACACACACACACACACACACACACACACACACACACACACACACAGAGATAGAGTTTCTGCAACATGCAAACATACTTTTTTCTGTATTTTTATATAGAAAGGTTCTGCCTTGCAGTGTCAGTCACCCCCTGTACTACACTCATACCTCTTCATGTCCATCAGATCAGGGCTGGTCTCAGGTATAACTTGGATGCCCTTGCCATATGACGTGCCTCCATGTAGCGCTAAGGTCAAGTGACATCCTTCCCCACCTGTATCAACTCTGACACCTGGTTCTTTATCTGATCCCAGACTTGCATGTATGTTGTAGACCCTTAAAAAGTCTCCAGGCTGAAATGAAATGAAGAAAACAACGGATTACACAAGGTTAGGTGATAACAACTAAAAGCATCCGATCAGGGATCTAACCGATGATGACGCATCATTTACTTACACACCTACGGTCCTAAGTACAGACTCAAATTACAGGAGTAAACAGAACATGCAACAGGGCAAATGAAAAGTTGCTGCAGGATCATAGAGTGCAGACTGTGTGATCAGTGTTGAGTTCTGAAACTACAACAAAAAAAGTCTTATCCTGATAAAAACGTGCCAGAACACATTGCCTCACAGTTTGTGCACAGTGCTTCTGAGCTAAGGCACTGTGATGCACTCAATGTTCTCACACCTCTCCATCACGAACTTCCTCGGCATCTGAGCTGTAGAAGTTTATCTATTATCCCACGCTGAGATTCTGCACAAATAAGATGATGAATAAATAACAGGTTTTAACGGCAACATAGTGTCACCTAGAGATTAAGTTTGTTTTTAATAAAATTGCTGCAGCCTGTGGCGATTGTAGCAATAACAGAGATGAAAACTTCTACTTAAAAGGAAAACATAATCTGCACTTGAGGATTGGTTTAATAATTGAGATTTTTTTTTTAAATTAAAACCTGAAATGTTATGACAGTATTACCAAATAAAGTACAACAATTCCACCTGTTTCCCTCTTTCTTTCGTTCGCAATAATCAAGATTAAAAATGCATCAGATTTCTTCTGGATCGTACCAAGCAGATTCCTGTTGTTGGGCTGAACTATCCATGCTTCTGTTGGAGATTTTGACCCCATTCACCAGTTGAAAACTATTTTAAAAACAGACATCCTCTTGCATAAATTATGCAGCACTATTATTTTTCATATTGCCAGAGATAAAGACCTGGGGCACTCAATTTGACATCAAATTGGAACGTTATCAGCCAAGACAATACAGACATTCCCACAATGACATATGGCCATTGCCAATATAAAATAATACAATATTTAATATACAATATTTGTCAGGCAGTCATCTGTAAGTGCGACTGTGAAGTAGCTGATGTCGGCGGAAGCTCACTGCTGAAAAAGCAGAGTCACATCCTCAGAAACCAGAGCCGGAGAAACACATCAAGCTGAATATTAGATGTGTAGCTCACCAGACCATTCCATATAGCGACAGAAGATGCGACAGGTTCAACTCCTGAAAAGTCACCGGTGTCTCAAAGTATTACAATCAATTGATCTTTATTGTTTTATATGACCTCTGATGTGATTTAACGGCACTCTTGACTTTTATATATTACTGCTACTGACCTTGACTGGTTTATTCACAACCTAACAGTGACTTGCAAAGTCACTGTTAGGTTGTGAATTTGTAACATACGTTGTCTCTTCCCTTTCTGTTGTCAGAAGTAGATTAGTCATGTAATGTTGCAGAGAGAGGGATGAAAAATGGTCAAATTCCCTGCACGAAAATACCTGGCAATAAAGAAGATGGTGAAGTTGGAGTCGCACATCTCTAAATAGCCCATCTTAACTGGGGGATAAAAAACTTTATCACAGCAAAACATAAAGCATTCTCAGCCCTTATCGTTGTATTACTTCAGTATAAAGAGGGTCAGACAAAACTCAACTATTTAAGATGATAATATTGCCGAGTGCCTGTTTAGAAAGTTTAATTAAATTTGAAAAGAATTGTTAGAAACAGCCGAGCCATGCGACCAAATGTATTTCTGCTTCTTTTGTATTTGGCAATTTATTCAGCCTGTATTTTGCTCTTACTAACTACATCAGCTCATTAATAAACGTTCATTCTGTATTTTTGTTCACTCTAAGGAGAGTCAGTTTAATGTCCACCAGATGGGGGTGTTGCACTAGTCAGGAAAGGAACCACAACGTTTTTTCCGTCCCTCTCGGATTTCTGTCACGACATGCCTGCAGCCAACAGGAAGGTATCCTCCCTCTCCTCTTCAGTGAAGTCTTCCACTGATAGAAGGTTGCATGGTTTTGTTCTATTTTATACTCGCATGACTTTAGTCAATGATAGACTGACAATGATATACACACACACACAATATCATTGAAACATTAATTGCATTACAGCAAAAGGATGACTACTAAAAGTGGATCATCAAAAGCTGCAGCCTCTTTCAAAGCCATTTTCTCTCGCTCTACTGAGCCAGAGTCAAGGTGGATTACCAGCTAATCTCCAGTGGCTTCTCCTCCTTGCAGGAGTCACATAAGGAGCAGAGGGATGAACCAATGGGACAGTGGTACTGCCACTACTGCCACAAAATGATCTCATACCGTTGAGTTTTCCTCTCTGAAAGAGTGCATTTCCAAAAAAAAAAAAAACAAGCAGAAGTTTACTCAAGTGATGAGAAGTGCATTTTCCCTCCAAATATATGATCGCATTCATCATATGTTGACATTTTGTGCTCATGTCAGAAATATAAAAAGAAAACATCTGGCACCAACAAAAGGCTGAAACAGTACGAAGACAAGAAAATGAAGAAAATATGTCAGCAGCTGATTGATGGAGGGACTTGTAGCTGCCAGGGTGCAGGAATGATTCCAGTTATTTCACAGCTGCTGCCACCAAATTCAACGTGGCTGAAATTCAATAAGTGTTGAAGCTTTTCGTTTTAGTTTGTCAGTATTTGATCCATAAATCCCGGTGAGTAATATAACTGCCTTTCTGGCACCATGCAATATGTTCGCCTTCTGACGAGGTTCTTGCAGTCAAGCGTGGGATGATTTATACGGGATAGTCAGGCTCAATGTTTTGTATATCTAAGTTCACAACAGGCCATAGAAGGCCATCTTCATCACAGAGATAAAGGGGAGGATTTGGCACACGCTGACAAATAGGAAATAACCTATTTCTGGCCATCATTTAGGCCTTTACATAAATGATCAATTGTCTCTGCAACATTTCGGTGTCGAATGGTATTGATTCGTTTCATAAACAGGGCATAACAATGTATATTGTTGAGGTTTTTTCTTAACAAATGCAAATTATACAGTTTATTGAATGCAAACGAACTTTTCCAAGACAGCCAGACAAAACAACACCATCAAAAACATATCCGCCAAGGTTGAAAAATTGAGATTGAGTAAATAATTTTAGTCATATTGCCCAGCACGACCAACCACCTGACAGAGAAACCTAGTAGAGAGAGAGAGAGAGAGAGCGAGAGAGAGAGAGAGAGAGAGAGAGAAAGAGAGAACACAGATCAACCAAGATCTAGAGCTTTGCCTTTTTGCTATCTAGACAACCCCAGTCTGTCTGTCCTTCGGCTACAAGATACTTCAACTCCACTTGGAGAAGGTTCTGTCCTGCAATCTAACTATGACTGTCCACCTTTTGCCAGAGAAACAGTTTTTTTCATCCCATATCCTGCTGCAAATCTTCCCCGTGAGACCAGCTGATCTGATGGCAAAATGCATCAATGAGATCCTGAAATTCAGGAATCTGGGGGTCGGACAGGCAAGGTTTCCACTCAGCATCCTACGTCACTGTAGCAATACTACAACACCAAAACACCCACAACAAGCAACATCGAGCAACATAACAGACTTAAAATCTTGTGTTCAGTGCAGGATCTGTTCAAGCCAGACGCACAGCTCAATCTATTGAAACCAACACTGAATCAGAATCTTAGTCACAACTCCCATTAATATGTTTCCTGTGTTAATATTACGTTTATATGAATGAATCATCACACTGCGTTATTTTGGTGACAGCTATTTACATTGCGGAGGTGAGAAGTAGGAAGAGGAGCTGAGAAGGTTTGAGGAACTAAAATAGCTTCAACAATACGAAAGCGGCTAACATGATTATGCAGAGCAGATCGGGACAAATGAATGAATCCCTGTGGGCGATGTTGACGTTATTGTAATTGGTTATTTATATAACATACTTTTTACATGTAAATAATGTTTCGTGCAACATTAGGTATTTCCCCATGCCATTTCTCCACCTACTTGCTTTAGATCATCCTTTAGCTTTAGTTTATCCCTCAACTAGGATCAACCTCACCCCTGTTGACCAGATGTTCTACCCATCAGTGTTCAGTAAGCATTTTATGATACAGTGGTGCAGTGAAGATGAGCTTTGATCAGTGCAATATCATTGAAGTGTAATAAGTGTGTAACAGAATACTTTGGATTGAAATGAGGAACCTGGCGGTATATGACAAAAACGACAGCAAATGAAAAAAAAGGCTTTTTGCCTTTTGAAACTAATATCATCTACTTAGCAATATGATACAATGTTAGAGTTCCACATATCTCACTAGCGCATGTTCTCTTGTTTCCAAAAAAATCTTTAATTTGAAAAGGAAAACAATAACCACTGGATATGTAATCCATAACATCGTCGTGTGATTTGACTGCAACTGCTTCAATACTATAGAAAAACTACTCAATACAGTTAAAAACCTCATTTTCCTGAAGTACTTTTAATTAGAAATACGATAGAAATCTTCTAAGTGGAATAGCCAAATAATGAATGTAATGATAGTGTTAAACATAAAAATCTGACTGACACACATGATGATGTCAGACCTATATTTTCAGCACTACATGGGCTGCATGAAAGCATGGAAGTATGTGAGTGAGTAGCAAGACTCAGCTGGGCGTTTAAATGTCCCTGCAAACCCGCCGTGGCATTTTGCGTTTAGGCATAGTATTGGTGGATTATTGAAAATAGGACAATGACAATCAATGACCATGTATTTACCTCGTGCAGCAATTAAAAACCTGCACTCCATAGGCATCAGTGACGAGGAGTGGCTGATAAATGTGTAACCATTGTTTCTTTTTTCTGGAAGTGCAGCGAGAATTCTGTTTCTGCCTCCCATTCTATCATGATGGATGTGCTCTGACTGCTGATTCACAGGTCAGAAAAGATTTCGGGGTTCCATCGTTTCAAAAGAAACATTCTTTCCAAGCCAATATATCTTTTGTCGAGTTGCTCAAAAACTTTTCAGATTCAGGGGAGCGAAGTGTAACAGAAACCATTTCACTCTGAGAGATAAAACAGTTGATGTGTAATGAAATAAAAATGATTTATTGATTCCACTACATTTCACTTCTTTGCTAGTTCCTTTTAAGGTCTTCACAGCGATGTTATATGAGCTGTGATGTCGCCAAAATGGCTTAATATATGGACATAGATCATCCTTCTTGGTGGGAGTGACAGAATATGCCTGTTAGGAAGTTAGTGTAGGCAGTCAGGAATGCTTAAATGAATGGGAAAACTAGTTAGTAATAGTTCCATTTTCTAGTTCAATTAACAAAACTCCTAAAGGACAAAGTACATTCTATTTCCCACTATCATCTATGAAAACCTGTGCATCTCCACTTCTGATTCAATTTTGATACTCAGCATGCACTAGAAATCGTTGTCTAGAGACAGGTCAAGCCAATTGCAATTTCCTGGAGTCAACCTAAGAACAATGTTGTCAGCACAAATATACCCACTACAAGAAGAGAAAGTGTCGGATATCTGGAGTTACTTTTAGGCAGGAGGAAAAAGCTCTCACCAGGACCAAGAACAGGCGCCGCACAATTTCTAATTACTGCCTATAGGGACTTAAGATATGACTACAACTGACGGCACAAACACCCACCAGGATTAGAGTTTGCACTCTTGAGTATACTGTTGGTGCAAGGCTCAGGACATATAGGAGCAGGACTGGTTTAAAAGCAGCACTTGCACAAGGGTTAATGTGGTTCAGAATCCAAACTAGTGGAGGGCTCAACCTCCCGTGGGATCTCCAAACCCAGGAGACCAATATTCTCAGGAGAAGGAAACGCTGACTTAAATAACTGTTTATTTGTGAAGAATAAATCACACATCAGTAAAATACCACAACAGCACATGCTGAACTTTTAAATCAGATGTTAAAATTGAGACCAAATAAGATTTGCTATGCAAACTTTGAGGCACCACACCATTGTCATTGTGAACAGGGATAAGTCCATTGCATGAACATTACATCGCACTCCTCTAAACACCTTTGTCATTGGTGCCATCTTGCTTACATTTTGCTTCATCCCCTGGGGATTCAGTGGTGTTGCTACTCAAACACTCAGACTAGAAAACTGTCAGCTTTTCAAGGCTGAATTTAAAGTGGATTACCAATGCTGTGAGCCAGTCCAACCAAATGGAAAATGTTAAGATGCCTGTTTCATGAACTCTTGTCGCAATAAAGAACTGAAAAGACTCTCAAGCTACGGTTGGTGTCATTACATGCAAGACTCAAGACACAAAACATACCTCAATATATGACCTGTCACCCGAATGACTGCTGTATGATCCAATGTGACAGTGAGTCTGAAACAAGATGTCTTCAACGTGTTGACAATCACAGATCAAAGCCATCATAAACTATAGGCATCTTTAAACTTTCTTCATTAAAGTTAGAGGTGGATTGTAATTTTGGTTTAAACAGCAAACGAGTTCAACCCATACAAAGTCAGTTAATTTGAAAGGAAACGGAAAATTGCTTTTGCATCATTGCACATATCCTCAACAGAGGAGCGAAAGAAACAAATGAATCACCAACTTTTCCACTTTAAGCTCCAAGTTTTGTCTATTGCAGAGCAGCACACAGTCTTCGATCCTTCCAGTTCTTTAACCTCAATAGTTATGTACCTTTTTTTTTTTACCTTTTTTCCACAAGACTCATTTCAGAAGTCTCACAAATGAAGGAAAATGAGCACAAATTCGAATTAGGATTATTTCAGGAGCACTTCAAGCCAACCCAGACACCAAGCAAACAACAGAACCAAACAGACAGTATTTTTGTTTGGAAAATCCCAGACCGTGTCCGGATTATACTTTCTCTCAAGGGGAATATGGATGTTTGACAAAATGAGACAGAGGAAAACAACGGTAAGTACTCTGGGGTCTGGCTGTGTTTTCTCTTGGCTGCTGGAGAATTAAGTAGGGCTGTGTGTGACTACAGCTGAGGGACTAACAGGAAACTCAAGAGGGCAGATGAAAGGACGGCACACTATAAGGGCATCCACGGTGCACAGGTGTGATTTAAGCTGTGCACAGTCAGTTGAGAGAAGTACTGTTTAGAGCATAATATGACTCATCTAGTCACAGGTCACAGTACAACCATGAGTATGGCCGACAGTCAGATGGTGACTCTTATGCTCTTGTTCTTATCATATAGCTGCTCTCTGAATCACAGCTGAACACAGATGGAAGGATTTATTAAGTTCACATTTTCACACTGACACTTGACACTGACAAGACAAGACTGAAATATGATACACTCACCATTAACAATAATTAAATACAAAATTTGAAGTTTTAAAATGTGAAAATATGAAGCGAAAGTCACAGCTAGTATAAAAAGGAAAACGCAATTGCTGAGCACCAGAATATAGGCTGCACTCAATTTGGGAAGGAAATACATTTTGCACACACATAAACCATGCTGGCGGTGCAGTGGTGCAGTCTACACCATAGAAATCAACTGTACCAATGATGAAAACAGTGTCCTGAAAGCCCATCATGCGCCAATACAACTAAGATCGTCATATAAGACCATTGAAATTGGAGGCGTTTCATTTATATTAAAGCACTAAATGTGCTGTTTTAGCACAAGCGTATTCCTGACACTTCACCACTGTTCCCGGAGTTCCATGCTGCTGCAGAGACACCAGCTGTGGAGGTGGAGGGAACATAGGAGCAGTGGCCGGCAATGCACATGGGCTAGAACAGCTTGGCACTGCACAATTTAAAGTAAAGAAAACGCCTTCAACATA
This sequence comes from Synchiropus splendidus, assembly GCF_027744825.2. Taxonomy (NCBI): domain Eukaryota; kingdom Metazoa; phylum Chordata; class Actinopteri; order Syngnathiformes; family Callionymidae; genus Synchiropus; species Synchiropus splendidus. The sequence continues at coordinate 4,964,781 of NC_071347.1, forward strand.
AATATTCACAAAATCCATTGTGATACTTCAACCTACAATACTATGTCGAAATTTTATCTTTAATTTTTTTAATTTTAGTTAGTATTTTTTTTTTATCAAAATGTTCAGCCAAGCAAAATTTGATTTTTGTGCTCTCAGTGATTAAATGTGCTTTGTTCCTCATGTTTACAAAGACTGCGAGCAGCACTGCATTTTAGAAGCTTGAATGAGTAACACATTCATTGCAATAATAGTTTCAGTGACAAACTTGATGCACTTTATCTTTTCAATTTCCTGTGTATGTGTGCTACACTGCATTAGAATAAGACAAAAAAACTCATTAAAATAAGGAAAGGCACGTAATTTCACTGTGTAGAATATATATATATATATATATATATATATATATATATATATATATATAGTGATACATCGTGATACACCATTGTATAGGGATGCTTTGCGTACTTAAATTTAGAAAAAAAAATTACATTAAACAAACATATACCATTTGCTGTTATAAAGAAAGGTACAAATGGAATGATTGTATTTCACAGTGACACAAATCTCTGTTTATTTTCTATCACAACATGGATAACATGCTAATTGTCACTAGTAGTAGAATAATAAAATGCAGCCCGGGTCCCATATATCACCAAGAGTGTTGTAAGAATATTGATGAATAACAAATAAATTGGACAGGGGCCAAGTCCAGCATGGCAGCAGTCCGGCTGCTTCTTATTATCTCCATTTCTCAGTGAGAGGGAGGATATTTCATTTTTGAAGGAATACAAATCCCAAGAGAAAAATCGCCTCACCGCGCTGACATAACCACAACAGTTGTCATGGCAACCAACAGCATGAGAATCAGTGAGACGTTTGGAGCATTGCGACCGGCTTCCCGAGCTCTTTGACCAATAAGATAATTCATCCGAGACTACAGTTATTCATAATGGCCATATTATCAGCATCAGCATGAGTATGAGTATAAGCGGCGTTCAGGGACGACAGGACACGGCTCAGAGGGCAATCAGCCTGTCTGACTGAAAATGGATTCCTACAGCTAGCCCTGCAAACAAACCATTTTCCCTTTTTAAGAGGCAGAGGAAAGAGAGCAGAGAAGCCTGTGGCAGCTTTTGTAAGTACTTGATCTGTATGAAAATTAAACACTACCGTCCGCCCGCTGCCCGACAGCCACAACGCCCCAACTGCTGCTGTCTTGTGGTATTAGTACTGCTCCACTGCTCGGTAGAAAGAAATTCCTTAAAATTCTAGAGATTGCTACTGGCTTTTCCCTATCATCCTCGGGCCAAGGCTCAATAACGTAACCCAAAAAAAAGAAAAAAAAAAACATTTTGATAGTACTGAAAGCGAGAGACATTCATTTCACACTGGCTTCTTTATGGAGAAGTAGGAAATGGGTTTTAAACCCGGGCCATATACAGCCGTGCTCAACAAGCTCTTTGTGTTGCAACATCAACTCTCTGGTGAACTGGGGATGCAAGTTAGTTAAGTACTTAGGGATTAAATACATGCTATTCATACCTTCAGACAAACACAGGAATAAGAGCAGCTGTGTGTTGACATGTATATGCATAACAAGCAGGAATAAACCTGAATGCACAAACGGCTATGCATAGCCAATTTTCAATTTTACTATCTATATCTAATCACAGGAGAGTGGACAAAAGGGGACTACATTTTTATTCTATTGGAAAAAAACAAAGCATGAGTGCAAATCTGGTCAATGAGTGCATTTTCATTGCATTTCTAAAACTTGACAGACTACTGTTGTAGTCATGACTGTGTCAGGACCAGAACAAACAGACTAAGACCATACTGAATACCAGAAGACAGAAGGACACACGAATTTATCATGTCATGCTGAAAATGTTTTTTTCTTTTCAAAATAAATATGGTAAATATGGGAGTAAGAACCACATATTTTGTCATCATAGTAGGCCTGGACAATAATGGCAAAAATGAAAATCTGGATTAATTTAACCTTCTACCTCACAGATTCAGTTATTGCTAAAATATTGTTGAATAATAAATAGTAAGAATGATGACAAAGAGCACTATTTACTCTATTTAAAACACATGTAAAAAAAAAAAAAAGTGAAATACCAAGGTGCAAGAACCTTCTGTCAGTAAAATGTTGGCGCTAAATTGTTTTTGTGAGTAAGAGTATGCATTTTATAGAGATCTCCGCTCTGGCAGCCAAACCAGCAGATGGAAACAGAGCTCAACTGTATCTGTAATGAATAACCAACAACCAAATAATTTGACCTCAGTTTACAGTCTCAATCACACTGATGGTGTTAATCCAGTGTCTATAAATGTAGAGCTCTGTCTCAGTTTGCATAAGGTGGCTAACCACCATTAGCACCCAGCAACAAGTCAGAGTTCTTCGAATGGATTTGGGCTTGAAAATAAATGTTTGTCTCAAATACTATCTTGTGTTTCTGATTGGCTATTCTATTCAGTGCCATTCCGAACATAACCGGCATCAAGGTGAACGAGATAAAAAGCGCAATGGGAGACCTTGGTAAAGAAAGAATTTCAAGATCAGGGCTGTTTTACTACGGCAGTCCGAAGGTCTAAATGTGGTTTACAGTTTATTTTCAGTTAATTGCTCAGCCCTGTCACTTAAGTCACTTAAAAGCAGATTTTTTTTTGTGCTAGATCTGAGCACAGCCAACACATTCTCATTCTAGGGTGTCAAATAGCAAATGTTTTCAAGTGACCTTTGTGTCCAATGTTGACGCCGAAGTCAGGGTAAACAAAGTACTTTGGTGTATACGTGATAAAAAATAACTGTTGTCTGTTCGGTAGTGCTCATACATAACTGTTAACTCTAAGTCTTACACAACTGAAATGGAGTTATTCTTCAAAGTAGGGCATTTTTATTGGTTTTGGTGACGAGGGAACACAGAGATTTGGCTTTCCATTTATCTACATTCTCTTGTTCCAGCTACCAATTTTTGTCCCTTCACTTGCTAAACTTAAACCAGAGACAGGCTTACCACAACACCTCATTGCATTCATTCAATTAACAGACCCAAACAAAGTGAAGACTGAGGGCCAATTAGACCGACAAAACTCTAGCCCAGAAGATTCTGGCTGTCAAGGCCTCAGGTTCAAAGTCACAGACCAACTCGCCACACCAGGCTATTGCTTTAACAGGCAAGGAATACACATCAGACTAGTACTATGTATTGGAGAGTGATCATTAGTCCATTAACATTGTAGATTGCTTGAAAGGAGAATGAGGGTTTCTTTCCAGTATTTATAACCTGTGGTGTTTCTTTAACTTACTGTCAATCTGCAGCCTGAAGTATTTCCGCATCCTCTTAGTTCTTTCATCATCTCTGATTAAAAAACTTTGCTCCCTTCATCTGTTAGTCAGATTTGCGGCTCTATTGTAACATGAAAGACAAAATAATGGAACATCTACTACCCAAATGTTATCCACTTAGTCTATCAGCTATGATGGTGCACACAATGATCCAGGATTGCAACAGATCTCTGGTAATGTAGCTGTCCATTACAGCGAGGCCAGATGCTCAGCATTAACTACCTTACCAAGCTGCCCAGTCAGCCTGACATTCTGAGGAATGTTAGTTCCCAGTCTCTTAAAGTCAGTGATCCTCTGTTCTCTGATAAGAAAACCCACCTGCACATATACTTGCCCATGTCAAATCTGTATAGGAAAAGCTAGCCTAACAGTGGGGTTTTCCAGACACTGTGGGGAAGGTTGTGTTGATGCCTGTAGACTGTGAGCACTATATGTGAAGTGCTGTAGATCTGAAGCTGAAACGTAAAAAAAAAAAAAAAAAAAAAAAAAAACATCTAAGTAAAATAATTGTTAACTCCTGCAAAACGTGGAAACAAAACGATTCAAAATCTGAGTTAGTTTAGTTAGTTCAAACGATAGATTGAGGTTTGGAACTTATCTGCGGTTTCCGGCTGCAAAAGTATTGAGAATCTGCTATTTTTTTCATGTTTTGTAGTCCTCAGACCACCCAGACACCCCCCTAGCTAAAAACCTGTTTAGTGAATTTAAATATGTTAACAAGCGATTAAAGCAGTGTCGGTGGTGATTTGTAGCTCAAATTACACATCGCACTTGATAGTCTTTATTCACCATAGCATTCATTTGGGATTTAACTGAAAGTACACAAAAAAGTTTTAAAACGAAATCAAATTACTCCCACACTCACACAGATAAATCCATCTGGCTGCCTCATCTAAATAAATAATCTGTGTGAGATGAAGGTCCGCACGTATGTGCGCTGTTTAATGAAGCGTCAGTGTGAATGTGGATTCTGACTGTGCGATGCTCCGCTGCCTTCTAGAGCGAAAAGAAAAAGCAGCATTTCTGTTGCGGTCGGTGGTTTTTGGAGTGAATTTCAGCCCGCAGGCCAACTTGGAGTCTCATTTTCCTCTGAGCTGTGTTCACTAAACAGGAAACGGTGTGGGAGTAAGAGGCGGGCTACATTAGCACGATGACACGGAAAAGTGTAATGTGTGTCAGAGCTGAGCACAGACATACTGAGGAGTTGGAGGTGAAAAGGGAACCAAACTATCAATGGCTGGAACATCCTTCACATTATTTCAGGTTGCAGCCATTTAAGAAAATTGAGGATTTTACCTTAAGCTGTTGAATCCAAATAGACACTTTAAAATCCCTGCTGTTGTGGAGAATTCAAATTATAAAGACAATCAATCCATGTTTTGAGGCGGTTTTCTGTCTGTATTGAAAGCATTTGCAACACATTAACAGTATGGAGTTCTTCATTCTTAAAAAAGTGAAACAATACTAATCCTATCTTTGTTTTTGAGCCTAAATCGGTTTTGGCCACTTATCTATTGGTGGGTTTCAGTCATATTAGTTAAAGCACAGAGCCAAACACATTCCCTCTCCTGAATAGCCGCGTCTGACCTTGACTTTATCAGTGGTTCTCGAGCTAATACAAAGATGCTATTCCCCACTTAATTCGCTGGCAGTCCATCGTTTCTTCCCACCTTAACTTGGCAACAAAGACAACTCACAAGGTGACAACCTCAAATGGCTCGGTCAAAATGAAAAGAAGGTAGCTCAACTGTAAGTCACCTCTGATGATGTAGATTATGACCAAGTCTCTAAGGAAACCACCCTGCCTGTGGAAGCCTTGGTCAATACCAGAGTATTGATCAGAGCAAATCCCACCTATCCTAACATCGCTGCACTGGCTCATGGCTGATTATACAATTGATTTCCAAACGTTTCACCACATTAATAAATCAATGAATGAAATCAGACCAAAATATATATATCGTTTACATGAACACTTGTCTGTCTGCAGTGAAACTGACATATGCTAATAGCTTTTGGTGAAATATATTTTGCTCTGAATCTTAAAAAACGTGTGCTAGCCTGGAGACGTTTCTAAGCTCTCATGTGGCTTATGTGTCTGTCCTCCTAACTGACAGTGCTGGAAGTCACTGTGACTGAAATACACGTTTCAGTTTGAGGGGCTTTAAATAGCAAACAACACGAGAGGAATGAAAGGAGCAACATGCCATGCCTCACCTAACCCCAACCTCCATCTTTCCTATGCGTGACATGGCGCCCATGGCGTCAGGATATGCTGCGGAAGGCTGTGATTGAAAGCCTGTGTCAACATGCAACGCTGAAGGCTGATGTTCTCGGCAGCATTAAACGTCAATATATCAAGTCATGGAAGAGAGGATGTGTTGCAACGTGGGTTGGTTTGAAGGTATCAATATCGACATTAATTGGGATTGAAGTATCATGCATGTCACGCAGCCAACATCAGGGTTCGAGCAATATGCTTTTTTCAGGGCCGTTATCGGTATCTGGGGACTTCGGAAAGCCAATAACCGATAAAGGCAGATATTCTGGGATGATTTCTGAGCCCAGCCTTCTTTCAAGATTTAGCATTCAGAAAATTACATTGTGGAGATATATTTGTTTGCAAACGTTCATTGACAAAAAAATGACAGTTACAAAACAGACATTTAAGCTGTAGGTTTACCGTTGCCAAAATGATGTATGGTCCACTTTCACTGGCCACGTTTTGTAAGAAGAGGAATAGAGTCAAGATTCCAACATAGATGACAAAACACCTTATCACTTTAGTGCACGAGAAAGAAAAATCTATTTTAACCACTGGCACCAGTCATCTTCATAATGCCGAGAGGGAAAAAAAAAGTTTGAGTTCATTTGTCAATACTGCGTACATACACATACATTATGACATAGAATTTGTCTCCTGAATAATGATGCAAAAATGCAAAACAAAGTCAGTTCAAGAGAGTCAGTGGTTGTCAAAGTACTTTCTTAGAATTAAAAAAAAAAAAAGAACAAAAAAAACAGGGAGCAATTATAAACAACTTGTAAGTAATATCAATCTTTTTGTAAGAAATAACATTACATAAAATGCAACTAAAAAGAATATTTCAGTTGAATGTTGCAAAGATTGACAAGCTCAATTTGCTTAGCTGCTATAATTGACTTCTTCGACATCCAAAGTGCATGCCAAATCCTCTGCAATGTCAAGCTTTAATAAGACAGACTAAAAAAAAGTGTGCCGCAAGCTGTGTTCATCTTCCAAGGCAATACCCAGACGCCTGCTATAAATCTAGGATAGTATGCAAAAATGGTCGGCAGAAAGGGGAATGATTCAACGTTAGGACATGTACAGGTGCACAGAGAATGTGAGGCGTTGATGTAACCTGGTAAACATCTGTGCTTGTATTCTGCTGAGACAGGAGAAACAGGACTGCAGGGGAGAGACACGGGAAGGAAAAACGATCAAAGAGGAGTGAAAGAGTCAGGGGAAAGAGAGCTCCTGGGGTGTTTTCAAACAGCTCTTCAAAAAAACTCTTCAGCCAGACAAGACAAGAAGGAGTTTGGTCAGATGATGAAACAGCAACACTTTCCTGGATCGTGAATGAACACAAGACAGCAGCTATCTACAATGTACTCAAACAACTCCAAGTGAAACTGATCAGTAAAGGGCGTCATTTCCTTTCACTAAATGCTCAAAATAAAACTGTATTAAATTGAGAAAAACATTTTCAAAGTGTGTGCTCCAACCTCCAAAATTGCTCACTCATAGCGTTTCTCTCACTCACAATTAAGGCAATGATGCGTAAATGAAATACTGGTGTGTTTCTTAATTTGGTCACAGAGCTGACTGACAGGAAATCTTGTCTTCTCATGACTAGAAAGGCTGAACTTCACAAAAGTTACAAAAAGGGACGGCGTACGAGCACATCCTCACAGCTTTATTTATTGTTGTGCAACTAATTAGGCGGTGAAATGCAGAAGCTGGCAGACTGGTCAGACGTTCGAGGTAGAAGTAGTGGAGCGTTGCTACCTAGAGGATTAATGTTGTCTCCACAGACGCAATAATAAACAGATTAATGAATACTCTTAGGTAATATCAATATTCATTAACACCACTAATCTGAGTCCTCTTAAAAGAGAAATATTAAACCGTCCTCTGATGGAGGAATCAAGCTTTAAGTTTTCAGCCATAATGTAACAAACCTCACAGGGTCAAATCCAGTGTGTAACTCTCTACAAAGCTTCACTTTTAATGTAACAAAGAAATGCCAGATTAGACTTTTTTGCAACATGTTCAGGGTCTTGATCTGCAGCTGACAACAGCATGGTTTGCAGTGACTACCTCAGAGTTCTAAATCAGAGTTTCATATTTACAGGCAAAGGACGGCAGAATCCACCTTTTGCAAGCCTTTGGTGTATGGGAGATAATACAAAGTCAAAAATGTAAAGAAAAAATTCAATACTTTTCACACGAGCCTCGCTTTTCTGGTGACGTCATCCAGTGGCAATGTCATTTTGCAAAGCTACTTACAAGGCTTATATTAAACACACAAACAAACAGCAAACCATATACACATCATTGTGCAATCGAACACGATGTTCTTACATACAATATGTAAAGTGCTCAAGTTTTTTCAAGGCATCCGATAAACTAAAACAAAAAAGATTCTGAAACATGCTGGATCCCAGAATGAGAAAGCGAGAGAAAGAGAGCGAGAGCAAGAGAGAGAGAGAGAGAACAAAATATGCAGACTTAAAGGTCCAGCAATTACCTCTTCATCTCAGCATACATGTTCAGACATCTGAAAGAATCTGCTGATGAAGGCATTGGACTCATGACAGAATCAACGCTAAGTGACATTTTGTCGCTTTGATTAAGGCTGTGGAAGGTTTTATCAGTTCCTCTGTTTCTGAGGGACTTGATGATAGATAGCAAGCACATAGACAGGTAGATGCACACACAATGCAGCCTCATCATCCTCCTCTCCACACCATCTTACTCTCTGCTTCTCTTTTCATCCTAATGGGCTCTTTTCTCTTTCTCCACTTCTCAAGATACATTTCTGGTCAATTTCACACAATATCACCAATGATTCAACAGAGGAGCTCAGTAATTGGGGGAAATATTCTTGTCCCAACAGATCCTTTGTGGAAAGTTTACAGGCTCTGAAAATATTCTTTATCTATACCAGCTCACCAAACCACTCTGATACACACTTTCTTCCTCTGTGACTTGCATTCCAGTCAACAGAGCATTAACACAGCACCGTCTCTTCCAAGCTACTGCTATTGTAACATTAATAGATGAAATAAAATGAGGTAAAATGAGATGAGGTAAATGCAAGTATTCGGAAATATGAAAATAAAAAAAAAATGACAGTAATGTCACCACAGTGATATCTAGCCTCGGATACTAGATCTCACACTCTGATTTGTCGCAGTCACGAGAAGTGTGGTTAGCTGTTTTCTTCCCCCTCGCTGTCCACATATGAAATATCTGTGGGAATTTAGGACCTTCCTCAGCGAGTTTAGATAATAATGATCCTTATCATGTCCTGCAGTTTTCTCACAGCTTGTTAACCACTGAACATTGTCATCTAAGTCACAGTGTGAAGTGAGGAGGGTAAAAATAAATAAATGAATGAACAAATAAAATACATTAGAGAGTAGTGTTTCACACAGAGATGGAGAAAAAAAATAAAGTCACGTCTTGCTGAGATAATGAATATAATGAGGATATTGCCCAGTGAAAGTACACCATATTATATTGCAAGATTTTATTACCTGTTTGATGCCGCAAATAGTTTATAGTAATGTGGTGCATGCAAGTTGAAGATGTTGCCTTTACTACTTTGTCCCTACAATTGAATTTTGGAACACAGATGCTGACAAATTAATGCTTCAACATCATGTGACTAATCTTGCATCCTGAGCGTACAACATTATTTTTAATCATGGGGACCAACATAAGGCCAGCATTGCACCTCTGGGCCTTGAGGGTCATGGGACCAAATTGGAATTCTCTATAGAAAAGCAAAAGGGCCAGAGAGTGAAAAAAAAAAACAAATCGATAGTGTCACTGACTGGCGACTCTAAAAATGCTTCGAAAGGCAGCTGCCTAGCAGCCAGAGATGTGGTGCAGAGACTGTGAACAGACCCAGAGCAGAGGATTTGAGTCTGCCTGCTGTGGACATGTACTGTGAAATGATCGGGTTGCCTGCTGCAAAGAGGCTGATGACTGTCCCACAGTCAAATGACACCTTGAGTGACTGTATAGGTGATATGACCTCAAACATACAGAATTAGGCTCTGTAGAGAGGAAGAACTAGCCACTTTTTGTATTTGCTGCTAGAGGTGTCCACTAATGTTTAGAATGCCACACTCTGCTGCAAGCTTTTGTTGTGACAGAAGTTTACAAAAAGACCTATCGTATTGAACTACAGCTGAGAGCTGTGTTTTGTTTTTTGTTTTTTTTAGCGGAAGGGAAAACTACTTCACTGAGAACAGCCTGGAGAGGCAGAACTGTGTTGGAGAGTGCAATGATGGTGGAGTGTCAATGACTGGCAGACATCAAGGCGCCAACAGGGAGATACTTTGACAACAGTTATATGTACACAATTTTTATCACCAAGACAGCCTCCTTAAAAAAAAGCTCATTCAGACACAACTACCTCTATGACATTTTTTCGGCTAAACATTAGCAGGCAAAGTTCAAGATTCACCAAGTTGTGGACGAACCTCAGCTTCCAGTTTCTTTTGATTATGAGACACCACATTATGGTTCTCACACACAAATACACAATTTAACTCCAGATTTAAATCAACAGAACACAGTCTGTGACGATACAAACACAACATTCTTCTACAAGTGGATTGTGGACCTTTTTTCAGTGGATCTATGTGAAAATAATGTTTCTTGGTTCTCGGGACTGGAATCAGAGTATCAAGGTGTGGAGGGAAAATTGTACCATGTCTGTGTGACACAATTCCAAAATCAGGCGTTCGCATGTGACAGTCATATGTTTGAACACAGTCTCTCCAGGACTGACAGAAGAGTGGCTTTCTCTGCAAATGTGTGCATGTGCTTCATAGAAAGAAGACTTTATCTGAAAATGTAGCATTTAATTGTCTCCAAAAACTGATTGATCACTTCCCAGAGCGTCTGTGGTGATTTTGAGCTTTTAATTGAAACGAAAATGAATCCACAGGAACGTCATAAATGTACGCTATATATTTTGTCTCATGTTTGTTGAAATTTAATTAAGGCTTGGACGGCTCACTGATTTATAATCTAATCCCTCAATATTAAGTCTTCTCTACTGTAAACAAAATATTTGTTCGTTCAGTCAATGTGACACAAAATGCAAATCAGACGTGCCAGACTTATTTATGTTTTTCATGACGGAGAGATTAAAAAAAGAAATTAAAGTTAGAGATGGATCATCTTGATAATCTTTGTGTGACAATAGATAAATGGATTCTACTTTCAATGCACTTTTTTTGTTTTATTCCACTGGGAAAAGAATTTTAATGTACGACCTAGACACACAGTTCTTCTCTCCAGAGACGGAGACTGAAGCGTAAACGGGTTAATTGGTGCTCAGCATGCAGTTCGTCTCAACCCTGTGATTCTGTAGTTGTGAAAATCTCCTTCTGCTATCAGAGAAAGTTCTTGTCCAAGACACAGCCATCCTCCCACGCGCTTCTGAACCTCAATAACCACTTGTTTTTTTATTCTGTCAATACAGCCTTTGTCATCTGTCATATTTCATGTTTACTTCCATATGTATCAACCTAGATTAGTTTGTGTTTAATTTCATTTACCAAACACATTTTTATGTCAACACCGCACAAAATAACAGAACTATTGGTTGCACATATAACTATAATCAATACTAGGGTATACTATAATCACACTAGGGTTCTTTTTTCGGTTGATTTATCTGCCCATTGTTCAGTCAATATCAAAGGTTGTGCAATTCACATAAATAAATTGCAAATCTATAACCACTGTTAAATGAATTTGCGACATTTAGCAACTGGCATTTAGAAACATAGTCTGTGCGCGTGTGCGTGCCCTGCGATGGACTGGTGACCTATCCTGGGTGTATTCCCGCCTCTCACCCAATGACTGCTGGGATAGGCTCCAGCACTCCCTGCAACCCTGAACAGGACTAAGTGGTGGTTAATTGATGATGCATGTATGTATGTATGTATGTATTTTAATATCGAACAAAACAGAGAATTAAGCTATCCTAAACAAATGTATTTTCAAAAATGAGGCATTAAGTAGTTTCAATTTGTGTTAATGTTAACACAAATGACTTCTTGCACAATTTTCTTGAGTCAATTTATCTGAGGTCAAACAGGTTTGGGTGCGTGAGTCAGGTTATCATCTATAAGGAGAGCTTCAATGTAAAGGGAAACCCAACATCAGGCTGTCATGTTTCTCCTCTCATGACGTTATGTTAAGCCAGCAACCAATAATGAACATCCATATTCTGTCCTATATAATAAGTCTTTCTTCCCCCACCAATACGCATTATGACTTATGAATGCTAGTCTAAAATTGATCTCTACCATATTTCAATAATACAGACACACCATTTGCCGTAATCTCCAAAACTCATGTAAAAGCAATGGAATTCCGTTCATCTTCAATCTGCAGAAAACACATTTGGTAGTAGCACAGTGAATAATAATCTGATATTCATGAACATATTGTCACATTGCGTGACAGTGTTTGTGGAAGTAGCTTGTTTATTCCAAATGTCGGCTCATTTTGCAGCCATGTGTGAGGCAATTCTCTTGGCTATGAAAGTGCTGCATTGCTAGTGCCAACAAACAGTAAGTATAGACCCATTAGTTTTACCTTTATATGAAACAGCAATGTTTGTCTAACTTGTGATAAATACAGTAAGGACGTGTTACTGTATTTGTGGTAGCTGAAAAAGAATTTAATATGTGATTACGAATGACAACTGATCATCATCCAAGGTACTGATCAAAAGGTTTTTCTTTGGGCAAACATGTCAGCATACACAGTATGGCACTGGAAGGACACCGAGTCTGGTTGACTGTGGCCTCTCCTGACCAGTGTTAGAAAACAGCAATGAACAAAAGTATGGTACGAAAGCGTCAGAACTGATTCGCTAATCTGAACTTAGAGCCTTTAGAGTTGATTATTGGAACCTTGGCAGCTGAAAAAGCTCAACACAGACACCCCGATTCGTCTGTAGCCTGTGATACCATTCCCAAGAAAGTGCCCTGACACATTTTAATCGCAGGAACAGGGCATACCCGTTCAATCACTTCAAGCCTCTGTTTATTCCAAACAAGAGTCAGCAACATGCAGGCACTTGAATGCAATACAACGCTGACATCCTATAGCAGGGGCGTCCATTAGTTCGACTGTACCTCTACCGGTCGATCGCCAAGGCAGACTAGGTCGATTTCAGGGCGATGCTCCAGGGTGGTTTTATCTATGGTCTGTTAGGTTTACAAATCAACTGACGAATTCAACACTGATACAGCGTTTAGAATGTGAGGTCCCACCACTCTCAACAATAAAGTCAGTTATGGTGACTTAAACATGAACAGTTCCCATGATGCTATGCAGGCCAGTCAACCAATATGCCAATATAACGCAGTTTCAAAACTTTTCAGAAGTGAAATCACACATTCTTGCACATTTTACATACAAATCACTGACCTTTCTACAACACAGTTTTAGGACCAGTAAAAATAATGAGCAGATTTGCATTGTAATAATAAATAATAATATCGAACGTCCCAGAATTTGGACAAATCGGAGTTTGAAAAGAAATTTCGATTTTTTTTGCTTCAGATTTCGAACAAAAATCCAGAACTCGAACACCCCGGAAAAACATAACGTGCGCGGACCGATCAGCTGTTATTGTGTATAACGCAGCCTCTGTATGCAGACGTGTCCCGTTAGCTACATTTACTGAGAGTTTTTTCTTCATATTGAGGTGTAAAACCTTTCCTGTCTCCACACTGGACCATGGTAGAGGGTCACAGGGGAGGTGGTCACTCTCCACACCTCCGAGGCAGGAGCGCGCACTCCAGGGTTTGATGTCCTGTTGTGGGCTGGAGCTGGGACAGGGATGAGGCGAGTCTGGGACAGAGCGTTACTTGGTTTATGACTTTGTCACAGCCAAACTGCACAGAAGCGCACATTCACAGCTGGACACGCACCGGGCACCTCTTCACTTCTGGAGAGACGTCACTCACTCGGCAACCCCTCCCACATGCAGCGGCCACACACATAGACAAACAGCGCACCTGCAGCAGACACTCTACATTCACTCCTACAAAAGACGATTTTAAGGCTTTCTTTTTCCATTAATTGTAACGGGAAAAATTGATTCAGATTTCAAACAATTCAAACAACGGCCATCTGGAATGGATTGTGGTAGAGAACCGAGGTACCTGTTTGTTTTATTAGACAAAAATAGCTTAGCTTTAATTACATTTTCTTTGTCTGATAATGTCAGTATTTTTCAGCAGTCTGAATATGCTTTGCATAGTGTGTATCAGCCACCAATTTGCAGCATCATTTTTGGAAAAACAGAAAGAACAACAGACAAGAACAATATAGAATACTCAATACGTAAAAGCATATATTTGTTTCGCATTTTTACGGCAGGTAGATTACTGTAACTTCATTCATAAGAAGCTTTGTGTTGTGTCGTTGGAGCCAAGTTTGAGCAAATCTCAAGAGTTAGGCTTAAATTATAATGAAGGTTAAAATGCAAAACTTGGCCTCAATAAAAATTGGGTGGAAGTGGACTGGCCTCAGGATTCAGCTGCCACAGGGGTACAAGTGTATCACAAGAGGCAGAGCAACAGCACAGCAATGAAAACTACCCTGCAGTCAATGCAAACTAATTTATCCCTAAATATAATCCTGTTTGCAAAGTCAAACGCCGACTCTGGTAGCGTGGGATTAGTTCTGCTGCAGGAGGCCAGGAAATATGGTTTCCACTGCTGTAATTCTCAGATTCCCCCCGTTGGAGAGGAGCTATTTCAGAATATTGCAGGCTGGCTGCCCTTGTGGGTAACAATGAAAAGGACATGAGACCCCATGATTCCCACTGGCACAGAAAAAGAGTCAAAGGAGTACTTTATACACACAGATCCATTAGAATAAAGGTAAAACACAGCACAGAGTATTTTGTTGCATTAATATCATATGAACATTTGGATTTTAAAAACAATACAACGATACTACCGAAAGCCTAGCAAGTGTTTGTTTCCAAAACGCTTGAGAAATTCACCAATTCGGATGTGTTGATCCTCTTCTTCCTGTAGCAAGTGAGCTCTGTTGCTGGCTCCCGAGGTCAAATTTCAAAATGCCATGAACAGCCAATGAAACAAACTGATGAACCAGTAATAAAATCATTCAACAGTTACCAGACTTGATGAGCCAGCCTTAATGAGAACAAACAATTGAACAATATGGAAGACTGCAGACTATTAAAGCGTGAGGCAACCAGGATAATTTTTATCATTAAAGATGTGTGTCATAACAAAGGAATTAAGTGGTTAGTAAGTCCAATTGAGGCATTTAGCTGTCTATTGCTGACCTAAAATCAGCATGTTCTCAAACCAAGATCAACTAAATTAAAAACAAATGTATCAACTCCAATTTCCGCATCAGGGGTATCAAATCTTTCAGACATCAGGGTGTAGTTCTGAGGCTGGGAGCCAAATTTCAGAATAGGTGTGGCCCCAACATGGCACTCCCACTTTGTCTAATGTGAGATTGTTACAAAACACCACAAGTGAATTCCTGAATTGAATGAATTAAATTTAAGGTGCAGATATATTTGACCTTTTGTCACAAGTGCTGAGGATGGAGCTCGTATTTTTACCCATTGTTGCTTTCTCATAGATTGTTTTCATGCAATTGCAATCTAACTAAATTTCATTTTCATCTTCCTAGATAAAAGGCACCTTTATTCATGGAGCAAATGCTAATGATGTCATCATTACCACATTTGATCACACAATGATATCTGTAGAGAAGGGGGAAAAACATCTCAAAAACAGAAATTCACAGCAAACTTTCATTTGTATGCAAGGAGAAATCAAGCCCATGTATGTGATGCACATTTGTAATTGTGACTTTTCCATGGATTAAAATTCATGCATTCTAGATGTGCAAAATTACACATTCTAGATGTGCAGAACACCTTCTATGCAAGAATCCTCTATATGCACTCCAATATAGTCTTGCAGCTGAGAGCATAAAGGGGAAAATGGATATGAGGGAATGTGAGTGCACTGTGAATGTTGGGATGCGAGAGCCAATATTGGCACTTGTCAGAAAAAGCAGTGTGGCAAAACAAAATGCTTAGCTAAGCAATGTAAAAAAAACAAAAAAACAGTTGTCTTCAAAAGGCTGGGCTGCATTTACATTGTCCAACCCCCTAATTACTACAGCAGAGAACTAGTGATCATTTGCCAACATTAGAAAGAAGGATTTGTTCCAATTACTATTTGCTGCATGGAAAAGGATTCACTATTAGTTTTCTTTGCAGCAAAAATAACAACAAAAGCTGAATGTTTTGTTGTACCTCTGCAGATCTAATCAATCCATCCAGCATACAGGGTGAAATAGAAAATGGGGTTTTAGACAAACAGAGAGCATCAGAAGGCCTGTTGTTTCCAACGCAAACACTTGGCAGTTCCTTTCCTTTATTTGCATAGCAGAATATCACAGACAATAACACAAAGAATATCTCACAAGCGAATATCTATCAAACAGCGGCTTGATTGCCTTGCCAACCCTCATTTGGAGGAGTTTATAATTAAAGTGAATGCTACTGATTAAACAAAGAAAATAATGGCATACAATGAAAGATTAAAAATGGCTGAACTATGAAACTGAAATAACATGCCGATCCCAATGCTACTCATAAAAGCTACCTACTACATGCAGTTATTTTTCAAGAAAATATTAATAGTTCAAGAGTGGCACATGCTCCTCTGTGTCTCACTGTCAACCACGTAAATTGAGGCATTTTAATAAAATGGTGGAGACAAATCAGTTAACAGAAGTATGGCACGATCTCTGGTTGCTAGTTCTCGAGTAAGTATGTAGCAGCTAGTATGCAGACAACATTCTCACAGGAGTTACATGAGCTTCTCATATTGGACACATAACTGTTTGAGCTCTGATTTTCAGGAATAAAACATATTTGTGTGTTATGTCTAGCATCTTATAAAAGGAAGAGTATTATAACACTGTGATATTTCATCAGATGTGATTCATACATATGGAAATTGATTGAAACTTCAATAGAGCCTCCATTTTCTAATATTTCTAATCACAACAAACTACAACAAAACAGAGATTGAAGGTAGAAGAATGCTCTTTTACATGCCTGTGAAGACGGCGGCCACGGTTCAGTGGAATTAAAGAAATGAATTGCGCCAGCTGGGCTAACTGCTTCGGCAAGTGAAGCAGGAGGAAAAATTGGGCTCAGTGTTGAACAAAGCACAGACCGTCACATGACATTTCATGATAATCTCTCAGGCCTAGGTAAAAATTCTACTACAAAAGATAGAAATGTATTCACATGCATCTCCACCACGACACTCGGCAGGAAGTGTCGTCATACAAACAATGGCCTCAACTGAGCTCCGTAAAAAGCCTGTCAGAGAGCAACAGGACAGACGGTGATAGTCACAGTCAAATTATTTACAGAATGAAACAATTCTACCCAGAACTATGATGTTTATACAACCAGTACAAAATGTCACATACAGACAGTAAAATTGATCAGATAAGATTTTTCTGGTGCCATTTCAATCTAACTGTAGCTATATCAAACAAAGCCACAAAGCATGCACACCAACACTGACGCTTTGGATACCATGATGAAGTATAGCAGTGAGCCATAAATGTGAAATAATATATAATAAAAAAAAAATTATATGTTTTTTGTGTATACCACAGCCTGTATTGAACCACAATGGAAATATCAGTGCTTTTAATAATGAGTCAATTTCTACTACCTACTGCATTAGTTCTCTGCAAATTATTTCGATGTTCAGGCAAAAATGGTATAAACTGACTTCAATATCCAAAGCTAAATTGAAATTGAATTGTGATTTAATACTATTGGGCCAATGTGAAACAAATAGAATTGGGAAATCTGAATCAATACCAAGGTCTCGAAGATAACTTTTTTTCTTTTTAAATCCTGTTTCTGGGGGCATATATGTGAATCCAAAGAAGTCACATTTCAGAATTCCTGCGCTTCAACTTGAGAGCAGGGGACGTAACACGTTCTAAGCGAAATCAGACAGAGCAAATGCTCAAGTCTGAAAAAAAACTGAATTTTCTGAATTGACAAGCCGCTGCATGGTACCGAGTCAGAGCCCAGATTTTACGTTGATGAACGCAGAGAGGGAAAATCCATAAATGAGACAGAGAGGTGAAATGGAGGCAAACTGAGTTGGTTGCTGCTATTCTAACTTGCCTCCACACTGTTATAATTCAGCCTCTCCAATCCACAATGTTGTTTTCTACTTTACCAACCCAGCACAAAACTGACTTCCTCCTGCAAGACGGAAGAGGGACAAACAGTCCATGACCAGGATGAGAAGGGTCGGCTCTGATCCGACCTGGACGTCTCTTGGTCCTGGAGACATACAGGTCTTGTGGAATATTCTTTAAAAGATCTAAATAAGTCATTTTTTACATGTACATTTGTCGGGAAAAAAAACGATGATCTTAGAGAAAATATGAAAATATAATATTGTATTTGATCTGATTTGACTGTTGACTTCCTTTGCTTTTCTCTGACACCATATATTGAAAATGTCTTTTCACGAAATACCAAGATGGTCATGTCTGCCAGAGCAAGGTCTTCATGGGAATATTTTAACTTTGCAACGTTGTCAAAGGGTTTGTGTCTATGAAATATTAAAGACTTCTAAAAGCTCTAAAGAATACTGCTTCTTTTATACATAGGAAATCCGGCCCTTATTTTAGAATACATTTTTTACTTAGTATGACAATTGTGAATGAAAATCTGCTATATTCATGTTCATAAACTATATCATATTCACTCAAAGGGACATATGATAGACTGACTTAAGAACTTTCCACACACTCTGACAAGTCTTTCTTCTGAGCTCCCAGGGGGCTCCATGACCTCAAAGACAAAGGATCTTAAATCGCTGACATTTTAGAGTTGCTCGCTGTCACTTTGCCCTTCAAATGAAGAACTTGAGATCATCAGGACAAACTGCAGGGCTTGTTTCACGACCCGTCACAATTCTCTTTAGCAGTGTCGCGCTGTTCCTCCAGCTATAGCTGTAAAGCTGAAATAGGGACGTTTTCCGACAGCAATAATAAAAAGTTGGATTTAATACTAATGTGATACAGAATTTGTCATATTGCTGGATTTCAAAGCCAGACATCCGTCATCAACATGGAGCAACATGTAGAGAACATTTGAATAAAGTATTGTGAGTGTTGATGTGAAAAAATAAGCAGTAGAAGATCAATGATGGGGAATAACAGAGATGAAAATGGGCTTCAGAAAATTCATGATACTGACAGATGAAAGGCTGACTCACACAAACAGATAAACACAACAAAGCGTTTGAAAAGTCATAAGATAGAGTGGAAACTATTTAGGACAATTCTGTGCTTTATGAGACAACACTGAATGAAAAATGAATTATTTTCATTGTGATACTCAAAATATTCAAATAAAACTAAATTTACATTTGCATGTAAATCTATTTCAAATAAATTCCAAAACCAAATAAAATGCAGCATCATGGTCAATGGAGAAATGACACATTGATCGCCGATTGAAAAAGAACCTCATATGCTTTATGGCAGTCATTCTTAACCATAGGGCCGGGGCCCACGGTTGGGCCACGAGCACCTCCTTGAGGGCTAAAAGTTTTTCGCTTTACACCTTTGGGCCATGAGGGCCACGAGACACTCAGTTTTAATACATTAGCCACAGTAGTGGCAGTAGTGTGTCACTGAATTCACTTGACAGCTGCAAATCTGAGATAGTGAACAACTATGAAGAAGTTCTTGAAAAGAAAAAATGATAAAGAAAGTGATGGCGCCTCCAACAGCAAAAACTGTTCACCTGTCGAAGCAGTTTTGATATATATATATATATATATATATATATATATATACATATACATATATACATATACATATATACACATATACACATATACATATATACACATATATATATATATATATATATATATATATATATATATATATATATATATATTTATATATATAGAAATGGTTTAATTACATTTGTTATTCAGAATATTATTCAGTTTTTCCAATTTTCTCAACAGTTTGCATCATGTCTATTTATTTTCTATTTTTTTTGTAAATTTGATGAGTATAACTTGCATTGGGTTATGCTGGACTTTTTACAATGATCACATAGTTTCATGTCATTTCACAAGGTTTTGTTTGTTTATGTACATTTAAGTAGAGTAAATGTGATTGTTGATCACAAATGAAATCAAGAGTAATGAATCAATTCTATTGAATGGGCCCCGGGCCCCTATGGTACAAGTGGAAAAAAAAAAACAAGATTTCCAGTACATAATAAAAAATAAGGACTGTTTGCGCCACACTTCAATAAAGATGCCACTTGTGCTATCATGGTAAGAAACGTATCAAAGGCGGGGCAGAGGTGAACTGTAATCATGCTCCTGTTGGTTATTGGAAAGTTATTTCTCATGCCAAAATGTCATCTTATTCATTAAAAAAAAATCCACCGAAATGCTCTTCATAGCTTGCAACACAGTAACACATATATGTAAGTCTGAGTATGTCTACGTACTTCAACAAATACAAACCCTTGCACATCCGCTCGATCATCTTCCCATCGCTCTGGTCAAATACTGTCTCTTTCTTCTGCTTCCCATTATTACCACCATAATTCGGTCACTACTGGAACAGTACACCACCTCTCAAAACCATACCAGTTACCACAAACTGGTTCAGCCAAACAATTCAAATTATCTAAGCCCCATCTCCTACCCTTCATCTGCAAAAGCCATGAAAAATATGTTGCCTCCCAACTACACTCCCTCCTAATTCCCAGTCTCCATGAGGAATCCCAGGTTTCGGCACCTGCCATTTCACTGGAACTGCCCTCCTCAAAATCACTCTCCTCACTGCAGCTGACTCTAGTCTCATCCTCACCCACACCCTCCTTGACCTCTGTGCAGTCTTTGATCTTAAACCCCATCCTCCTGATAGCCTCTCCTCCATCTGCATTAGTCACACCCCTTTTTCTTCATGTTGCTAGAAAGATAAAATTAATGTATATGGCTACCTATGCCATGTGGTCTGTCAAATAGAAAAAAATATTTGATGCGCAGAAAGGCAGAGGGACTGCCAAATGGGGATCGTACAAAAAAAATCAGAGTGAAATATTCACACAATAGAGTTTGGTACGGATGGAACGTCGTTGACTTTAACCGAGGATGTTATTGGCTGTTGGAAAGAGGACTTTGAAGTGTGCAGCAGGGGCAGTATTACAGATGCCCTACTGCACTGTGGTGAGTAAGAGAGAGCTGAGCCAAAAGGCACGGCGCTCTATTTACCGATCAATCTTCATCCTGACCCTCAAGCTGAGGGTCATGAACAAAGGAATGAGATCCCGTACACAAGATGAGAAATTAGTTTTCTCCAACGGGTGGGTGGCATCTCCCTTAGAGATAGGGTATAAGTTCCGTCACATGGGAGAGACTTGGAGTAGAGCCGCTGCTTCTCCATGTTGAGAGGAGTCAGTTAAGGTAGCGTCTCGGCATCCCCCATTTGCAGCTTGTGGATGTTACCCGGGAGAAAGCTGTTTGGCGCGGCCTTATGAAGCTGCTGCCCCCACGACCCGGCTATGGAGCACTAACGCAACTGAAGTTTATGCAGATGTAGATCACCCTGTCCGATCATATTCAAGCTCAAGAGGTACTCGCAGGCTAAATATTTAGTAGTATCTAAGTAGATTAGTCCAACTGAAAGAAATTTGAATTCCCATCACACAGTCACACTCATTACACTGCTTAAATACATTGTAAAAGTCCGTACTAAGGCAATAGCTAGGTTTTCGGTGATACAGAATTCCTCATCTTTGGCATAAAATCCCCATTCTCTATTGCAGCGTTTTTTTCAACCCTCTTCCCACACACTCACAAAAAAGAAGCCGGTCAAATGCGCAACTTTGAGTTGTTTTAAAATCTGATGTGCCTCTAACTTGACCACACCCATAATGGATTGTTCCTTGTCAGACAAGCGACGCTAAATAGTGTCACTTCAAAACTTTGACACTCGTAAATTATCAGTTTGCTTCGTTGTTTAAAAGTCAGCTAAAAATTAAATGCGGTGCCAAATAAATGTGCTGCAAATTTTGAAGCGATAAAGAATCACTGTTGTTATAAAGCTGAGACAAAGAATGTAAAAGATTTGTCGGAAAATTACCCAAACTAAAATAAAATCATGCAAACGAGACTGTGATAAAATCTAAAGTTACAATAAATAAAAAAAAAATTATATATTTTTGCCATATTGCCCATGCCTTTCTGGAGACAGTTTAAACAAATACATTTTCTGCAATTTGCTTCTGCAAATAGCCAAAATAGTGTCATTTGCTACATTTTTTCAAAAAGGTTCCTTTGGATATTTTCAATGAACGACGTGTGTCGTGGTTGCAGTGGTAAAAAAAAGGTTAAAAACACTACTCTATTGCATGTAATGTCTATGGTACCCATTGTTTATGTTAAATTGTTTGATCCATCTTCATTTCCATAATCGCATATTGTGTCTAAATGACGGTAGACATCGATAGATAAATTCTTCTGAGATCAACACCAATGCTGAACTGATTTTTATAAATTACGGAGGCTTTTCCCAGTTTGACACTCACAGCCATTTGGTCCATGTCCAGTCCTGTCTTACGCATAACAAGACAAGCCAGGAGCTAAATGAGTCAGGGACACGGAGAAAATGTAGTGTTAATGAGTGATCTTTGAGAGTTGTAGTAGATGACTTCGTAATTTGCACTCAATTGTCTGAAATAGAATTCCGACCTTCCAGGAGATTACAGGTCTTTTGCCGCCGTACAATCCTACTGTCCCTTTCACTACTGCTCCCATTAACATGTATAAATGACTTTCCTGATAAGGCGTCTTTCAGAAGCATCAGCGTAGTTTACAACCCTTTTTCATCCACTATTGCGCACATCAATGTTAAATAGTTGGACAGGCTCATTGGAAAATTTCATGATGTAAATAAATATATCAGGAGGCAGAAGTGCAACTCAGAAGTGCAAGCAGATTAGCAACAAAATAATACTAATAAAACAATCTTTATGTTATGTTTATGTTATGTGTTGACAAGCAGTTTCTTTCACACTAGTCAAGTTTTGAATAAAAGTCCAAAGAAAAGTGGAGAGGGAACCACTAATGTTTGTGTGTATTTTAAAAGTACTGCATTTGGAAGCAGTGAGGGAAAGAACAGTGTGTGCCCTGTACTGCTGAGAATCTGACTGCTAACATCAAACAACTGGATGGAAAGCAGAATTGACAGAATCCACCGGAAAAGACTGTATCAAACTCACCAAATATTCAGACAAATAAGGTTGCATGACAAACAGAAAAAAATTAGCAATTAAACATGACACGGAGCGCACCATTGAGGAATGTTGCGAATATGCTAAGAGGAGCTTTTTAGCCATCTCCACTGAGAAGCAATTTGCTCAGCTCCAATTGTCAAACAAATGGTTACCATTTGGCTGCCAAATCTACAGGGGATAGGTCTTGTATTCCAACAGCTTGAGCTTATAAAAAGCATCTCAGACAGCATCAAGCACAGCAAAGAAATATGTCCACTAGTGGAAAGACATTACAAACCCCGGAACACTTAAGAAACACGTTGCTTTGTAATACACAAACACTATATTGAGCATTTGATTAAAAATAAACAAACAAAATATTGTGACGGTCCACCTTTTTCCTCCAAAATCTAAGCGTTCGAGTTTGCTGAAACAAGCATCTCTCAGACAATGAGGAAGAAAGGAGTAGCAGTGAACCACCAAACTAGTGATGGGCACAAGGAACGGTAGCTAATGCACAAGACTGGATCCAACCTATGAGCTGCAGTTGTTAAAACAGATGAAAGCACCAAGGGTGCAAGCACGAAGTGCATTCAACTTATTCAGATTTGGGGTGTCTGTTGGGTGAGACCATCATTGGTTCATTTTCCAAGTTGAAACTGCTTTCTTTTATGCAACACTTTTGATACTCAGCAGATATCCCACAAGTGCAGCGAAAGGAAGAACAAGACCATTCAAAGACATAATAATAAACGGTTAGAAATTGTAGGGCAGCTGAGACGGTGTTGGAATTGTACACCAAGGGTCTCAAATTGATACACAAAAGAGCTACAACAGGTGCAGGATTTTGTGCCAATCAACCAAGGACACCTATTCACCACTCGGGTGTCTTCAGAGTGCAATCAGTGGATTGTCAGTCTGGTATCGCTTGAGACCTGATTGGTTAACATGCGTGCTTGTTAGGTTGAAAAAAAATCTGCACACACAGCAGCCTTTAGACCGGTTTGAGACCCCTGCCGTTTACGAATGTGCCCTATGAAATGATCTTTTCTCGGCAACAAGGTTGGTCGAAGTACATGCAAATTAAGGGCAGTATGGCACTGAGGGAGATCTTGAGACGCCCCTCAATTATGTCTGCGTTGGCTCCATGGAAACAAACTCTTCAGCTTCAGTATCAGCTAACAGATGCTGAAACAGTCTGTGGCAGCTAGAAAAATCCAATTGCTAACCTGTTCTTCCTGTTCTAACCATAAGATGCAGATATTCATACAAAATGGGTGAAGCAAGTTCAGAGAGTAAAGGGACAGTTTTAGTACTCTGCAGCGAGTTTGTTGCCAGAGACTGACTGCCAGACAAACTGCGATATCAAACAGATAAATATCAAGACATCAAAGCAGCAGAGAGAAGCAACAGTGTCAAATCTCACCAGGAAAAGAGCAAGTCTCTTTGTTTACATTTTAGGCTGTGATCCAAGTGTGTGTACACATCAGGAGGCAAAACACTTGGGGGGGTGGGGGAGGGTATTCGTTTGCAAGCTCAGAACAAGAAAGCAGAATTTTTTCATTACTTTTTGACATTGCTATTGGCATTTCTTTAACCTGTAAACCTACATGCACTATTTACAGTATTTTAATATTGTATCATATTCAATGTAATTGGTAAGTCATGTGGTTCAAATAAATGGTCCTTCGTCAGCACGCTCAAGTTGTTACCTCCAATTGATGCAGTTAAAACAGCCCAGCATTGCATTCGTCTGCCTCATGATATAACTAATGGTTGTGTCAGGAAAATGTTTGTTAAAGAGGTCCTCAAAGGGCCGTAGTGGGTGCACATTTTCATTCCAACAGTCACTTCTTCACCAATCAGGTATCTGAAGACTGTAAGCAGTGGCTTGTGAATCGAGTGCTGCTTGTTTCAGCTACACCTGAATGGTCAACCTGTGTGTGCTTGCTGGTTGGAACAAAAACCTGCACCCACTGCAGCCCCTTTGAGGATCAGTTTGAGAGCCCTGGTGTACATGGAATAGGTCAAACTCATTTACCCAACTTGGAAATTCCCATCAACATTGTTATCAGAATCAGAATCACAATCAGAAAACTGTACTAATCCAAAGGGGAATTATGTCATTTATGTATTGTTATCAACTCCACTTAAAATAACATGGCATGTCTGTTGAGTCAACGATTCACATTACAGACACTGTTCCTCACGTTAAAATGAAGATTTGCACTCCAAGAAAGTGAACTTCAGAATGTAGCAAGTCAATAAACAGGAATTGATTATGCCGTCTGTGATAGTG
Source organism: Synchiropus splendidus (assembly GCF_027744825.2). Taxonomy (NCBI): domain Eukaryota; kingdom Metazoa; phylum Chordata; class Actinopteri; order Syngnathiformes; family Callionymidae; genus Synchiropus; species Synchiropus splendidus. Next base: position 4,990,069 of record NC_071347.1, read on the forward strand.
TCATCTTTCCTAATTGCGATCGAGTGCTACATTCCCATGAATCTGACTAATGCCACTCAATTATTTTAGATTTTCTATTTGTATTCTTTTTTTGGGGGGGTGATGTTCTTGGTGTCGATGCGATCTGCTAGCAGCTCATACATCACAGTTCCGATCACAGTCTGCTTCGGAAACAAAGTGCTGAACTTATCTGTAACACTGACTTGCCTCCATCCATCATTCCTGAAGGTTCAAACCAACATCAAGCAGAAACGCTGACAGATTCTCAGTCCATCAGATTAATCAGTGTGCACTCAGCAGGTTTTACATCGGGAACAATTCCTCAGTCTCAGTAATCTATGAGAACTCAGCAGAGACCCGACCTGGTTTTATTCTCTATTTACCAGGAAGGTTAACTGAGGCTGCACTCCATTTTTGCTGACTGGAATAGAATTTGTCTCATTTTTAACTGAATTATTAACAGACTGCGATCCTTGTCACTTCATTTCCTTCAAGGAACAATCCAGGAATATGTCATATTTAGACTATCTGGTGACGTTATGGCCTTGAGGGCTAAAGGTGAAAGCTCCCAGACAGTCATTTAACAAGTGAGTGCAGAAGAAAAAGAAAAAGTTCCAGAAAACGAAATGTGAAAGCAGTTAAATCAAACAGCAGCATTTAGAACTATTTTTGGTGGCTCTCTTGAGGGGCACTTCGCCTCCTGTATTTGCACCCTTGAACTGAGAAAATACCCAAAGGCAGAAGTGCATAGGACAAGAAAACATTTGAAAAAACTCTTCAATAACAGCAAACATCATTTTGAAATCAAACGGTTAATGTTATTGCATTTTTTAGACCACAATATTTCCTCAAGTACAGTTGGATTCTATTTTCACTTGGTGTCATCTTAATTTTGTTGTTGGTATGTGCTTAAAAGAAAAACCATGAATCAATTTTGATTCGTAAAATCGATACTAACAAAAACAGAGAATACCTAGAACGCAAATATCATTCAAATAATTCGAAGCGGTGGTGTAAGCTCTTCCAGTTTCCAACAAGCTATTACCATGTAATTATCTATGTCAGCTATGATATTCGAAGAGATTTCTTCATTCGCCTCCATGCCGCGACTGTGGTGACTCGCGAAATGCGGATAACCACAATATTCAGCAAAATTACCGGGCAGACTCAGTCTTTTCACGGAAACTAGTGTGATGACACTACGAGTAGGGCATTATACAGACACTAATAACATTTAGGCATCCTGCTGTGGATACAGGAGGGCGCCCATTTTTCTCATGTTTCGCAGTTCAGACGCCCTCCTAGCTAAAAGTCTGTTCAGCACAAAACGTGTAGACTTCTCAAGTGGATCATAATTCAGAGCCCTTCTGCAAGGCAATAATAACACTTCAGATGGGAGTACACATATTTAAAACTGGCACTTGTTAACCATCTGTCATAAGGGTGACAAAAATATTAACATAGTTCTGCGCTTTCACGCACCATGTTCGAACAATGGAATTGTTTTTTTGTCGTGATTTTTTGCAGTAAGCCAGTACAATTCTTGAATCACCGATTTGACGGCATGCTGATTTTGATAAAGAAATGCGGAACAAACTTCTTGGAGCAGTTAAAAAGTTGTCTCAGTACATTCTCTAGTTCGATATTCACATTCAAACTTCGCTCACCTTTAGCTGCTCGGCTTGCTGCACGTGGTTGTCATAGACAAAGATGTTGAGAATGAAATCCTTTTGCTGGTCAGGGAAACTGGTCGGTCCATCTGTTGAGTTTGGGTCAGGCACCACATTGAGCATTTTGTGTGGACATCGGGTCCCATCCCAGACCTGAGACATATAAGAGATCTTTGATTACCAATAAAAGACGACCTTTGTAGCAAATTGGCGACATTGTCTGAAATGTTAATGATATTCAACCACATTGTGGCTTGGGCCAAATTGTAAAGCACTACACATATTTATTGAAGTCTAAAACTAAAATGAAAGACTTTTCTCATTTTAACCGCAGCAGTGGACTGGAGTTTTACCCTGCTACATGGGGTGAAAGGGGGGAGACACCCTAGGCAAGAAGGAGCCCTTCAAGCTAGGATAAAGCCAACAGCACATTCTTATGTAAAATGCAACAAGGCCTTTGAAAAGAAATTTCATGACAGACAGCATGCTCTAAGAGTGCAACGGCCACTACATCAATTGCTTAGATGTCGTAGGTGTTTGATATGGTTTGTTTCAACTATTCTGTTTGGGTTAATGTGAGGCTGATTGAGGCTACCAGCCACCCAGACTCTTCGAGAGCTTAGATGCTTACCAACCATGAGTAGATGATATGTATTTGACCCCCACGACTACCACTGGCTCATATTGACCACAAAGCATTTTTAAGATGTGTCCTGAGATGGTAATACTTCACTGCGAAAGTTCAACAAAATGCATTACCCTCAGTCAGGATCGAATATGTCTCAGTCTGTTGCAGAAACAGTAATCCAAGACGAGAGCTATAAACACTTCTGCCTTTACTTGAAGCAACTACAAACATAATCTGATCATCAAATAACTCGTGATTCACAGGACATTTTCTCTTGGGTTTATGTGTCACCAGATGAGTTCGAACAGCCAAGAGCAGCCTTACAAATCTATGTCTGGCAGTGGGCCAGCCGTCTCTGCCAAATCCTGTTGAAATTGATCTCCTTGATCAGATGTACAGGCAGTCAACCAGCCTTGTCTTACTCACTCATTTCTGTTCATAAAACTCAGGTGGTAGGTAAAGCATAGGAGTGGCATAAGACTCCCGATCCCACCAAGGACTTCAAATTGATTAAATGTACTTCATTGGTACTCAAAGGGAGGGAAAAAAAATCCAGTCTGAGTTCAGCATTCAGTAGCAGTTGCTCAGAAATGCAGTTTTTAAGAGGAGAAACGAAAGTACTTGACCGCTTTCTAAGGTCAGAATATATCGAACCAGGGTTAGACTGCACTTCCCGTCCACATCTGTGTGAATCACTGGTATCTCAAGACAGATTCTAGAAACACAATTCACAACATAGTGAATAAATCTATGACCGGCTGATTCAGACAGAAATGAAGCATTTCTGATTTAACAAATCATAAAAGACAGAAACAGAAACACGAAGAACTGGATCGCATTGGAAGCTACAATGCTGACAGCTGGCTAACAGGTAGAAAAAGAAAACAGATTCAGATATTTTCTTTGTGCAGACAACAGTGAATAATTAAAACAATTTATCATATAATCTTAGTAAGTCCCACTATAACAAAGCACAAGTGGAGAAAAACAAAGTGATACAGAAAAGGGGAGGGGCTACTGTGGCTGTGGAAAACAATAATCACTGATCAAAACATCACAAAAATGACACATTGGACTCATTCTTAAGACTTAAAAGTATGAACGTAATGCTAGGCACCTTGCATGTATCGAATTAAGTTTTTTTTTTTATCATATCACATGCTTGTCTTTAATTTAAGTGTACTTTGTGGATCCAGAGACAGCGACTGTGGCATAGATTGCTGAGCCACTTTGTAGTCATTTCACTGGCGTAGCTGCCACATATGTCTGGGACTGGAGTGAAGACTTATTAAGGTTTCAAATCCTCACAGTCAAAGAGTGAGTTGGATCAGATTGTGGGGGAGCCTTCCTGTCTAATATGGCAGACAACGGATAAAGGTTCTGCAGGGAAAGTTTGACTCAGACTGGCTTTTTATTGTAACCCGAGGGAGGATAGAGATCAAGTATGAATAGACCAGGCCCACACTTCCATTGTTGAGGTGGCGAGCTGGAGTTGTGGTTTGTAATAATTCAGTGCAGAAGGATATAGTTTTGTCCACATTACCACAAATAATCAAGGTCATTCCCAATGCTGATTTAACCTTATCACATAATCTTTTCATAACTTTAATGAACAGAAAAGTTTGATTCTGCCAATCCATAGTTTACTTGGAAAAAGGTCTCATTTGTACTCTAGGTTGGTTATGACTCACAAACCCGAGATATACTGCTCTGAAAGGACCTGAGCCGAATGGTAACACTCTACTCAGGTTGCTTACTGAACACCTTACTTGCGAGATGTTCAGTAGGTGTCCTACTGGAAGGAGATCCAGGTATCACCACATTTTCCCACAAAAGACGACCGACGAGTATTGGTTGCCAAGTATGCTCCCAGACCAATGCAGAAGATAATGAATGAATAGAGGGATGGAACAGTAGCGACAGACGTGTCTTGACATCTCTTTCAATATCCAAGGTGTGTCTACAGGTCTTTGTTTTTGAGGTTTCTAAATTTTAGTAAGTAAGTATTTTGAATTGAAGCAGCCATGTTGTCATAGAGAGGACAAAAATAAATCTACTGCTGATTACAATCTAAAATGAATGTTTCTAATTTAAAAAAGACCTTGCTTGTGAGACACAACCAATGTATTTGCTTCAGTACTACTGCAGGTCTAAATTTTTGCTTTGTGGAATTTTATCTTCCCAACACTGCAGTTTGTACAGGTTCTGCTGTGTCACCTGAGCATCACGAGTGGGTGATGAAAACCAGTCACAATAAACAAATAAAAATGGAAAACAGCAGTGAGCTGTCTGCTGGTGCAACATCAACAAAGACGTATGACAAAACTTTGAATCCCTGCTAGTGACTGAAAAAGCCAACACTCGTGATAGTGTATAGCTATTCAAATCTCAGTATCCAAAAAAGACAGATATTGCCCAGTCTCGGACAGTCACCGCTGTAATGTGGAGTGTCTAAGCTAAAAAAAAACCAAACATTAAGATGTGGATACAGACTTACCAAAAACCTAGAGAAATAAAATGGCACATTTTAAGTTTGCAAAAAAAAGGCCTTGACAAAGGAAGATGCTGTTGTCAGTTGTGACTAAATTCACAACTTTTCAGCGATTGAGGAAAATATTATGTCTGGCAAACCCCCGTGTGAAACACGGCGATGGCAGTGTCACGCTGTGGGGATGCAAGTTCCGTTGCAGGAACTGGGAAACTGCTCACTCTCAAAGGAAAGACGGATGCTGATAAATACAAGGATATTCTCTTAAAAAAAAAAAAAACTGAACCACACTGTAATAGAATTGACATTAGGACGCAGGTCAACAACCCCAAGTATACAGTTAAAGCAACGCATGGATGGCTTACAGGGAAAGATATATGTTGGAATGGCCCAGTCAAAGCCCAGACCTCAATCCAATTGAAAATCTGTGGTCGGACTTGAAGATTGCTGTTCACAAGTGCAAAGCATCAAACTTGAAGGAGCTGGACCTCAATGTACAGTGCCTTTTTCCATTATTTCATCCCATCTGTCGTGTTCCATGATAAATAATAATTCAAAAAAACATCTTTGACATGATTCAATTAAAAGCCAACTGCTCAAACATGCATTGCAGGCGACTGACGTCTGGTATGTATTCGTCCACTTGATATTGATATTGTCGATATTTTTCACCATACCACACCATGACGATGTGTTACATTTACAGTAAACCTTTTCAGTGCATCAGTACTGTGTAGCTACATCACATTATGTTGACAAAAAATGTTAACCTCTAGGTTTGCACATTTGTAATGATTTACTAGCTTCCACCTTGTACAGTTAAATGATTAAGTGGAACCAATATTCAAGAATCTTGACTGTGAAAACATGTTTTCTTTGCCTGTCACTTCATCGTGTCTTTAATCTAAAGGCCAGCAACAAAAACAGGGATTAAATAAAATAAAAAATGCACATAGTTGTGAGAAATACAAGAAATCCTCGATGCAAGGCCTCTCTGCCAGACGCACTTGAGCCAACGACACAAGGGTCAACCACAAGATGGTCAGCTGAGAGCCGACCCATCATACTGTGGATGTTTTGCCTCTATGAGTGGTGGGGCGGCAAAGTGAACACTCTCCTATTAGAGCTCACGCCTAGCCCAAAAATCCTCTTTCACACTTCTCTCAGTCTGACCCATATGCCAAGCCTCCCTTTTTTCTGCCTCGTCGGGTACTTCTTCCATCTAGGGAAATACACACACGGTTTTCATGAGATTGTCGACAAGGGATTGCCATTAAGGCCTTCGCACAGTTGACATTTTAGGCCTTCACAGCATGGTTACATTTTTGAGTCTGCGATATATTATATATATAGTATATAGATCTAACAAAAAGTTGTCTAAGATGCTGCTAAAATACATTTCATAGAAAGAATTCCGTTTTTTTTCTTGTTGAGTGACTTGCTGATTAAGGAAGGGCTGAGACCCCTGAGATGCCTCCATGTGTGCCACTGCGCATGGATGTTTGTGATGACATACCATGCAAGGCGAAGACTATTTCCAAATTCATCCAAAATGTTTTAAATAGTCCCTATGTTTGCATACGAGCTGTGCTGTGTTGGGTGTTTCCCTCAGGACCCCCATGCTCCAGGGCTGAAGCTTGAAACATGAACTGTACCCATTGCTGACCTGGTGCTTCATAACCTCAGGCCATTCAGACTCTGTATCCTTCTGATGTAGCTCCAGAGAAATTGCTTCATAGCCTAAAACGGTGATAAGATATTTCTACATCACAGAGAGTGGAAAAAATACATGATTCTACTCACCTGTGACTCATAATCAATTTAAAAAAAAAAGCAGTAATGCATATAGTAACAAAGCTAAACATTTAACAGTATGGAAGAGTAAATCTAATAATTTTACCCTCAGCATGACGCAGTTGGAGTCAACAGTAGCTTTAGCCAGCAGCTGGCAGGTCAGGTCAAAGAAGGTGTTGGGCTGAACTTCACTGAGAACAACCATCTGCGTCGGAGGCAGGACACTGTTGGTGGCAGCCCACGATCGAAGTTCCTCCACAGTCAGTCGGTCATCTTCATCAAAGACAAAAGACCGACAGGAGGTCCGTGGCTCTATAGGTCTGTCCACTGCACCATCAAACGTTACCACAGAAAAGCCAGCCGTGCTGATGAGATTGAGGGTGCCGTTAAAACTTTGGGCCTGCAAAGAGCAGATGTCAAAGGTTTTGTTTGAAATGTTTACAATGCTTCTGTGATTTCATCGGAACCTTCAGCCGGTGCATGCGGATGATGTCTCCTACTCGAAGAATTTGGGGGTGAGCTGTGATCTTTGCACAGAAGATGGTGCAGCAGACCTTCCTGTTGGACTGATCAATGATATTCACACTCGAGCAAATGTCTAAGGGAAAGAACAGTGGGAAATAACTGCTTTGATGATGAGGGCATAACATATTGAAGTTTTGGATCCAAATGCTGAAAAGAACTGCAACATTGTTTTAACAATGCATTACATATTCACCAGCTAGAAATTCTGTAATTATCATGGCATATATCTTGCTTTTGTGTCTGTTCTGATAAAATATGAAGCTTGCGAGATATATAGGTGTTACACACAAACAGGTTATTAAAGCAGCTGGTTACTATAATGTTAACAGAGTGAATACTGTATCATTACCAAAGTAGCAGACTGTTCAGTATCGTATAACAAAAGTACAATGAAACAAATATGGACAAAAGAGCAATTTTAGGGAACATCGTAAGACAATTGCATTATCGACTATAGAAATATAAATTACAGTTTGACAGGGGATTTTTTTTTTGCTTCTGACCATCCATTCATCGATTCATCAATATATGGTACTTCTCAAAAAGTGCCTGTTTTTAACTGTTCAAGCCTGGGATGGAGTGTCAGCATCACGCAAAGCAGATGATTGTGAAATCTGAAGCGATAAGACCACATTAAAAGGGCAGCAAAGACTTAGACAAGTTGTTTTTTAGAGGGTCAATGTGCACACTAGATTTAAATTCTCACAGAACACAATAAACCTGCAAGGTCAGGGTAGCACTGACGTAGCATAAAATGGTTTATGTGAAATGAGTGGATGCCAGTCAGACAACTTTGGAACAAGTTCTGCCTCAACTCAACACAGCGTCATGTTTGTCTGCAGAAAGACATCATAAAAAATAATAAATAATAAAAAACAAATAATAATAATAATTACATTTGGTTAGATAATAAGTGTTTTGTGAATATAGGATATTTTTACACAGTTTTATGGCATGGAGTCATAAGAGTGAGTCATTTTCCAGGAGCTGATAAATGCTTTTGTTCCAGGATGTTATTTGTAAAATGCAAATGCAAGTATATTTTCTATTGTTTATGAAATCCTTGCACCATTTTAGCTATGTTGCACAAAAGGCAACTGTCCATCCCTCTGTTGGACTGAGATCTATAATGGATTGTCAAAGTGTACTGAATTTGAAACAAACATTTTTTACTACTTTAACAGTTTGTTGTCAGTGATATTTTTTTCCTTGTTGTTCTCATGAACTAATTGCACTGCAGCACATTGTGATGTATCGCATCACTCCTGTGTCCGCATATGCATGGTATCACCAAATTCTCGCCAATAAACAGCTCTATTAGTCACAATTGTTCTTTCTTTCAAATAAGTGGAGCACTGCAGTGTGTGTGGGTTTGCTTGCATATGGATGCGTCTCTGATTTATTTTTCCTGTTAACTGCTGCCTGAAGGATTCCCAAACATCATTTACAAAGGAGAGCTACTTCATAAAGAGGGCATATAGTACCCATCTGTTTGGAGGGCCTTTATTACTTTATGACTCAGGGCACTGAAAATGCAGTACATGCTGTTAAACCTGTATTCATAACAACATTGGGCTCCTGAGCATGCTAGGCCCAGATGATGAAACTACAGTGACCACAACATATCACAGTACTGAATTCTAAAAAAATTTTAGCAGGTTAAGGGAATGGGAGAAAAACAAAGTCACATGATGTAATGACATGAGTGATGGAAAACAAAAGCATACACAACCAAAGGGGTGGATACCAGATAACAGGAAGGTGCAGTGGCATCTGATGACACGGTCTCTTTTCATACCAAGAGCTGAGTGAATGTAAGGGTGGCAGACAACTTTTTGCTTTTTTATTGACCTAAGTAAGAGCTCTACTTCACATTTATGTATCACAGAGATTAAAAAAACTTTAGAGAAACATTTTCAAACTTTCTTTCCTCTTCTAACTTACCGGTGCCACGGCTTTGGTAAGGGGGTTTGAAGAACACCACCACCCCATATACGTTGACCACAGTTCCTGCTTTGAGATCAGCAATTTTCGTGTATGTGTACTTGACAATCTTGGCGGGTCTGGGAGCCTGGCAGATAGGACACACGTGAAAAAAAGATTGATTATTAAGCTAATATTAAGGTCAGACAGTTGGGGATGGATTCACCTGCCGATTAAACTTTGTTTACTAGACAAAACAATATGACAACTGCATGACTGCTCGTTGTAATCGGACTTTAATCGGACTATTTTGGAGAAGTTTGAGTAAATAGGTGAAGTTGGTGTTCTCACTATAGTTGAAGGTTAGCTTGCCACAAACCCATTCACTACCTATCTTCCATCAATACATCCCACCATATTCAATTGGGGGATTAAAGAAGAGATGAAAGGACATAGTGTTTGTGGGAAATGAAAGTATACATAAACACAAAGGTGAAATAGTGGAAAGATCTATAAGCAGATTAAATCAAAACACATTTATGCAACAGTTAGATTCCATAAAAAGAATGACAGCATTTTCTGAGGGCAGGAGTAAACAAACACCCCTACATGCCTACTTCTGTTGGAATTAATTCTGGGGTTAGAGGCCAGGGACAAGGAAGCTTACAGAAAAAAAAAACCAAAACAGATTTTATAGGAACCTTAGAGAGTCACTCTGATATCACTTACAAAATGAGTGTACAGGAGGTAATTAAGAGGACAGCAACAGAGACTGCAATCCAAGCGCCTCGAATAAGATCGCATGAGAAAGCAGAAGGAATTAAAATTGAGAATGTGTCGTAACACTCACCAGAACAACATCACTCAAGGTGTGAAAAAAAGATGGGGACGATTTTTTTCCCTCTGTTTTGTTACTGCAGAAACGGCTGTGATATCTAATGGAGCGTGCATTTGAAGAGGAAGGCCGAGAAGGATTATGGACAGTGTGAGAGACGACGCGCTTGTGTGAACGACACACAAGAACCGAGACAGATGGTGAGTGTTCAGCCAGAAAATAGATAAAAATACAAATCATTTCAACGTGAGGCATATTCAACAAAGCAGTTCTGAGGCGTTCATTGTAGTTTGACTTTCTCTTAACAATTTTCAACAAATCAAAATAACATTTTTACAACTCACTTCCCACAGGCTCATTGCCCTGAGGAGGGACAATAGAGGTCAGGTGCTGGGTCAGTTGGAAGACGAAGGCCCTGGCGGCCAGATTGTGAGACACTTATCTAAGCCTGAACAATAGGAAATCATAAAATTAACTTAGCAGGGCACTTTCTGACCATCGGAAGCTATTAATTTTACTGAGCACCTCTGTCAAAATGAGTCATCATCAACAAGTGTATTTTACTTTTTAAATCCCCCAAATGGATCTCATGTTACAATAACTGCATGGGCATTCATTATAAGGTTAAAGAACAATGTGCCATCAAATAAAAAATAAAAAGCTTCTTTGAGCTTAATTTTACAACGCTAAGCTGACTGTAAATCATGACATAAGCCTAAGGTACAGACACATCCCCAGGCCCCAGGATGGTCTGGGAACATGTGTTCTGAGTATGACCTTCTAAAAGAACCCTGAATGCAAAATCAACCATTAATAACAAAATATTGACGTTCTTTTTCGTTGTTTTAGGGCTGCACTGATTTTAAAAAGGACGTTTAGACACACTTGGCTTACGTTTGATGCACACTTGGACCATGGTTCAATATGCGCATGGACTTTGGCAGGAGCCTCTGTCTGATTTACATGTAATAGATCTGTGTAGCATTTTTTTTTGCTTTTGGAATGAATCCCAGGGTGGATTCCCCTCTGCCGTTATTTTTAGCTAAATTTTGAGTTTTGGAGAGTGACTCACGTGTTTTCACTCGTGCATAAAACTGACATGGAGTGTGTGGATAGTCCAAAATAATGGGTGAGAGGGTTATTAAACAAAAAAATTCAGATTTTCCTCCTTAAAAGTGAACTGGCCACCCCATTCCCTTTTTAGAATGCACCAGTGATTTTGACATCCCCTGAGAACACAGAAAAAGATGGGGTGTTTAAAATAAGCTAGCTGAAGATTTTCTTTTTCTTTTTTTTTTTAGCATAACATTTAGTTGACCGGAAACAGCTGTGAGGCAGAATTGACCTCTTTCCACTCAACTTTTCCTCTCAGGGATGTGAATTCTACCTAACAGCAAGTAAAGTCTTTGGTCTATGATTAATGAATTCCATAATCTTGGCATTTAATAAAATGACTTTGGGTTCTGACAAATGTCACAAACAAAAGCTTATGAGGACAGGTTCTCGAAACGACTTCCCTTAAAATTTTGGGGAAGATCAGGAGAGTGAACACGTGCTGATCAAGCTCCAACTTCTATTTTTAACCAGCATTTGTTCACCATTATGCATTCAAAAGTACAAGTATGAAGCCACTTCACGCTGGGAACTTTGTGATTCTGCAAATATTACACACCATTTGTTTGTATTTGCTTCTTATTATGCAATTCTCTTTGCTGTTTTTGCAAATGCACTCAGTTACTAAGTTGTTTATTCCGACTCCAGCAAACAGCTTTGTTATTTCAGTCATTACTGGCCTGGAGTGCTTTCCCCAGCTGCTGCGATGCTTTTCATGTTCATCATTTCTCATATTGAACTTGGTCACACATCACTGAAGTGTTGTCATTGGAGTCAGAAACTTTCCTCACCATTGCAAAGTGATGATTTCCCAGGTCAGCCTCATTTCCCTAGCATACATTGTGATAGACAACTTGAAGAGAAGACAAACTGATTGGTTGCTAGCACCGACTCGGGCTTGAGTCAGTAAAAAGCAAGTAACTTGACTTGATACATAACTCTCCTGACTGCAACTGCAACAATCTCAAACTTAAGTAGAGAAAAATCCATCATGAGTGACTTGCAGCAAGTCCTAATTTGATATGGTGCAGTTTGTCCCCGCATTTCACGTATTCAGAATGAAATAAGAGCACCACCATCACACATCATGATCAGGTTCTCTGAAGGAACCGCTGATGAAGCCACATATTTCTACATTTAAAGGGGCAATGCAATGAGAAGAAGGCCCTCCCTATTAATCTTAGAACATCTCTGTGTTGTGGGAAAATATTTTCCTCCAGAGACACATTTCTGCCTTCTCAGGAGGTTCTGGCTATTGGTTAGAAGTCCAGTTTGTCCTATATACGCTTTGCCTGCATACTTAATATAGACTATTATTAAGGATCTATACTTAATAATGACTACACTAATACACGGCTTGTGATCTTCCTGCTCATTGCTCCCAACCACTACTCTTGTACGGTAACTGTTGCCAGTTATTTTCTTTTTTTTCGGTTATTATCTTAAATGACTGACCGTCCAGTTGTCAACATCTTGAGTTGATACGTTTTCTTACGGGCTGCAACCAATGATTATTTTAGTGGGAAACAATTGATTCATGTTGTTTTGGAACTTTACTTCATATTAAATTTGAATTGCTACAAATGTGGTGTGAAAGGAATGTGTCCTTAGTTAAACAGCCACATAATTCCTATGTTTTGAGTAATATATCTTGAGCCATTTCTCCCCTCATCTATGATTTGGTTAAGAGAACGATGATGTCACGACAAGTCGACTAATGAAATCATCAGCGAATAATTTAAAAGTTGATTATAATCGACGAGTCTTTGCAGCCCTAATTTGCTTCGTCACTGACTGCATTCAAACTAAAGGCAGATGACTTGAGTAAGGTAGTAGTTATAGTCTGAGCAATTCTGGGTAAAAACTCATGTGACAAAGGGCTTACTATAGTCAGTTTCTTAGAGTATAACTGGAATAAATTGTTTTAATATGTTTCTAATTTAAGAACTGCTGTCACCGGAGGCTTGTTAGAAAGTTCTAACAAGCCTTCACTTCCCCATGAGCACTCGATAAGTGGCACTCAGATTACAAGCTGGCATTTTAATATTCTTTAAGAATTCATTTCGGGGAAAACACTGGACATTTTGGGCACTATCCAGATGGACATTTGGTGGACATGGTCATTTTAAATTTTGAAAGGATAATGCTTGTCAACATCGTCAGCTTCTTTAGTAAATGATAATACATTCTTCTTACGCCACAGTACAGTGGTACTCGGTGACTGTCCCAGGATAAGTGGTCTATTTACTATAAGGTTTAGCAAAAGAGACTCTCAAACTCTAATTGTTAGAGGCCCCCAGGTTACATGACTCATCCTGACAGCTACAAGACATTCTCAATACACCCCAGCAGTCTGACTTATGTCTTCCGACTGTTACCTCAGGAGGATGCTTGGTGGTCCTCTTCACTGCAGCTGTGGACCTGGGAGCAGCTAAGAGCTTTTGAGACACCTGCACAACCGAAAAGATCTTAATATTCATCTGAAAAGGAAAGGCCATTATTCCAAGATTACGAGTGTGAGTCATTTGATAGCATCATAAGATTTTACACATCCAAATACCAAAAAAAAAATTCATTCAAGAGGTACAACTTGATCACCAATCGCTACTTGACTTATTTGACAGATGATTAAATGAAAATTAATTCAACAGGTGGAAAGTCAATCCTGGTATATTTTGAAAGGTTTACACACTGCTGTGCTGCCTTCAGGAGAAGTTCCAAAAACAAAACTAAACAAAAACCAGCATACAATCAGATCATGTACCAAAATCTTTCTTGTTATGCATTAAACATAACTTCGGACACCACCTGAATGGCACAGTGTTCAATGTAGACCAACAATCTATCAACAATTAGCTTTGAATGAAGGACAATAATATTGGGGTAAAAATAATCATAATAATAATTCACAGGATTGGTTGAAACTAGCAGAGCTCTTTTCTAGTGGTAGAAAGCGTGGTAGAAAATACACTGCGCATAGTATTTGAGGCTGCATGGTCTGTGTCCACGGTCCTGCCATAAATGATGATGATGATGATGATGATGATGATGATGATGATGATGATGATGATGATGCCAAAGGATCATCATTATTCTTGCATCAGAGATGAGGAAGAATGTCTCCAGCGGATCAGATACTTTGATCAGATCACACACTTTGTCAGAGTGGTTATAGAGGATAAAGGCATACTGTAAAATCTTCAGGTTTTTAAGCTACAACCCTTTAGAAAAGTATTATCAAAGTTGAATATTTCATAGAAAAAACTATGGCAGCCAAAGGGTTAGCAAACAGATGATCACAGGGGCTCTGTGTTGTTTCAACATATTTTTGAGTAATAATTAATACATAATACAACATTAGGCTGTTTGAGAAGCTAAACCCTCTGCAATGATGTCTGGCTCGCTTGTCCCTGTTACTACTGATTGACAGCAGGTGATTCAAGATGACACACAATGCACTGAATGTCAAGGTAAAGATTCTCAGCTTAATATTTGTCAGAGTGTGTTTGCATCAACTTACACATCAGCATTACCGCGGTACAAATCTCTACCACAGGCCACATTTAGACCCTCTGTACCACATGCTGAACATAAACATAAACCTGAAGGTTGACACACAGTCAAGCCTTCCACGTAGCATGTTGGTGAACAGACATGTCAGTGTTGCCACTTTTTGAGTGAGAGAATGTGTTGTGAAATGGACATGCCAGAATATAATTAAAAAAACATCAAATCACTGTTGCAACATTTCAATTACAAGTAGGTTGCGGTTGTTGTGTCTGATATAAACAATTTACTACTCCACTGATTTGTATACGCTGTTCAGCATCTCCTCATGTTGCGGACATTTTACACTGTCATTTATTAATGTGGATAATATGCAGAGCAGAACGAAGGCACTTGAAAATATGTATTAAAAAAATACATTTTAGGCTTTGACACTACTTCCCTTTTTGTGGTTTACCATGCATCAATGAAATAATTGTTTTGTGGGTGTAACTGTCTTCTTTGTCGGCTATTTAATGAATCTTGGTGAATTGGGAGGCCTCATCAGCGAAAGAACATTAGAGTTTGGGGCAGATCCAGACATTTTCATCCATTTTCAGAGCAATATAGCCCTCAGTGGAGGGCTGCTCTCTGCTATATTGCTGTTGTTGTTAATGGCATAGTGTCAGAGCCTCAAGGTCAAGCATGATGATGATGATGCCAGGATCAAAAACACATCAGTCCTGGTGTTGCCTGCTTCAGTATCACGGTTCTATCAGCAGCTCACAGACAGTATCCTTGTCAACTAACATCAAAGTGAGTAACAGGGAGGGAATTGAGAAAGGCAACGTTGTCAATGAGAAGACTATATTCACTCTCACTTTTTGCATCCCATTATTTTATATTATGTATATATATTCTAAGGTTTTTATAAGGGATTTGTTTTTGATTAATACATATTAGATGGATTTAGGAGCAAGGCTATTATGTATTTCAAAATAAACTTCATATATTTAGAAAACATACAGTTTAACACGAACATTACACACAAATCAGTATAAACATATACAAAAGCATTATAGTCTATAGTCAGTGAAGCTTGATCCTTACATAGATAAAGGCATTGTCCCCCTTCAGCAGCAGGTTATAGGGGTGCAGTTTGTCCTTGTGAGCAGTGGGAGATTTGCCCACAGTGAAGCCAGAGGCCACAACCACATCCTGGCAAGAAAACACAAGATAAAACAACAACATGAAACTGAGAAGGAGCCAGGATTTAAACTCAGCGAGCAGAAGGAGATAAATGTGCTTCCTTGTTCCCAGGGGGGGGACAGATTGGAGCAGCAGATGTTGAACCCGGGAGAAATGGAGACGTCACAACAAGCCACCTATGATAAGCTGGTATGAAAAGTGTAAACTGCCTTTTGTCTGCATGTCAGCTGCAGACAGATATGGCCTTAAAGTCAACACTTGGGCTCCCGAAAAGAGTCAACAGATAACTGCATAATCATGTTATAGAGAGGCTTTAAAGAGCTGTACTGTGCAGCCAAGCAGTGAAAGCTGGTGTCGCTGTGCATCAAGAATTCGCTGATAGAGAGATTAGTCCCGGTGTCCTGGTCCAAGTCATAATCGAGCCCAGTTCATGGTATCAGAGCTAAATGAGTATGTATATTATAAACTGTCCACTTAGGAAGCAACACTGATTGACAATAAATTTCACATACTGCTGTGCAATTGGAATAGACAGCAGGTGGAAATTATAGGCAATTGGCTACACACAATAAAGGAGTGGTTCTGCAGGTGGTGACCACAGACCACTTTCTCAGTTCCGATGCTTTCTGGCTGATGTTCTGGTCACTTTTGAAAGGTGGTGGTGCATTCACTCTAGTGGCAGCATAAGACAGAGTCTACAACCCACAGTGGCTCAGGTAGTGCAGCTCATCCAGGATGGCACATCAATGCGAGCCGTGGCAAAAAGGTTAGCTGTGTCTGTCAGCGTAGTGTCCAGAGCACGGAGACACTAGGAGACAAGCCAGTACATCAGGAAACGTGGAGGAGGCCGTGGGAGGACAACTACCCAGCAGCAGGACCATTGCCTTCTTCTTGGTGCAAGGAGGAACAGGAGGAGCACTGCCAGAGCCCTGCAAAATGAGCTCCCGCAGGCCACAAATGTGCAGGTGTCTGCTCAAACAGTCAGAAACTGACTCCATGAGGGCATTAGTTTTGACGAATATTTATTTTATTTTATGGGTAGGAGATGATGAAAACAGTACCACACAGGATGGTTGCCCCACCAACTTTGCAAAACTGATGTTGAAAGATTGCACTATTTAGAAGAGACAAAATACAGATCTTAGGATGCTAAAAGACTAATCCTTTCTTTGCTTTCTTCAAGTACACAGCTGGTTTGCCAAAACATTTAGAGGTTTTCTCTGCTGCCAAGTCGCTGTCACCAATTCACATGATGGTACCAGCATTGTATGTCAGCACAACACTATGGTACCTAGGGCATCAGATCAGATCAGATCAGGGCATCCCTCGTCCCCCCCAATCACAACCAAGCTGACATCTCTTAAACTCTATAATCATCAGAGAGAAAAATGATCCCCATTGTGATCTAATATTAACTTAAAAGCCCCCGAATTAGGTGTTAATCGTTTCAAAAATCATGCTGCACTTCAAAACAAATCACTTGCTTTGACATGACCTATCACACCTGAATACAATCAGCATTCAACACTCATTTGACTAGATAACTAGTTAAATAACTACACACTTATGTAATATTCAATTAATATTCACATTCAATAGAACACCTGATCAGTCAAAGCTCATTCAATATTTGCAGTGCAGTGGTTTGAAAGAAATCCCAAGATTCTTCAGTGAACTACCGTCACCTCTCTGAGTATGTCTTAATATACACATTAGACTATGAAAATGTGTCTGAGAACAGTCACTCGGAGCAAAAAGTTCCCAAAACAACATCTTTTCCAATTAATTCATCACATCTTGAATTCATCAACACATCAACAGATCACATGAATCACTCCGCTCATTATCTTATTCAAATTTCACATTAATGAGGCATGAAAATAATATTTTCACAAACACACCTTCTTGGTAGCCGAACTGTAGTTTTGATGAAAGAAACATGATCGCATTAGCATCATATGAATATGCATGAGCACAAGACTTTAAACTTGATCTTCAATCTAAGGACTCAAAAGTTTGCCACTTCGGGATAGCAACTTGCTCTATTTACATTTATTGAAAAACATTTTCTTAAAAGGGTCAAGGCTTAAAAAAAATAATGCATTAATCCATTTCTGCGGCTTTTCTTGTGTTTCAAAAGATACTTGGCAACACGTGCTTAATCAATGAAAAAACGGTTAACTTGAAAAAAATTGAAAAACAATTATTTGTACTAAAAAAAGTTAATATACACCAAATAATAAAATTGACCCTCGGTGTGCATGTGTGTGAATGGTGTGTGTGTGTGCCCAGCGATAGACTGGCGACCTGTCCAGGATGTATTCCTGCCTCTCGCCCAATGACGCTCGGATAGGCTGCAGCACTCCCTGCAACCCTGTAGAACTAAGCGGTGGTTAACTGAATTGCAATAAAAAGGAAAATATACAACACCTCTATCCCTCCTAGGCCCATCATGAATGATAATGAATTAATATTAAGACACTTTGATACAACATAAAATAGCAGCAAATGCTGCAGAGTTAACAAATGTGGCAGTGGTCTTGACCTCAGCCCCCAACCACAGGTAACTGCAAGGACGTGATAAATTGTCAGCGGTATCCCAGATAAATAATACAGCAAGAAAGGCGACAAATATCCTTATTCCAGCATCCATTATGACCCATGACACTAACACTTCATCTATGTGCAACAATGCGCTTCCAGTTTCCACGTTTTTTTATCCACCTCCTGCTGCCACTCGATTCCCTTTTTCGTATTGATTTTGCCCCTGCTGTGTCACCCAAACACTATTTTTCAACTCTCTCCCTGCTTAATAAGTGCCTTTCCCTCAACCCGCTGGAAGCCGCCATATGAATCCTTGGTGTTTGCCATGCTTCCACAAAAGGAATTAGTATTTACTGAGGGGCTTTAACCAACTATTTGCCAAAGATTCTGATGCTTCCAAGGTTCCAACTAGAAACTCCATTTTGTCTGACTAACATATCGATTGAGTCACACAGCGGAGCACACGCTTTTTTTTTAGGTTTTATATACATCCCCTTGGGTCATCAGAGTTGTGTCCAGATGTTGGTCCTGAATGGGTCATGGGATGTCTAAGCCTTGAGGGGATGACAGATTTCAGTCAGACATGTTTCCAGCTTATGGCTTTTCCTCAGCAGTGCAGAGAGATGCTCCTGCTGTCAGAATGTAAATATAAATCAGTCTAAAAAGCATCAAACGAGGTCCCACTCAGCCTTTATCCCCACAGTGATCCACACCCCCAACTCCCTGCACTGCTGTTTAAATAAACAAAAACAAGCTCCTACACATCATGAATGCTCTTTTCTAAAAGAGACAGAGGAATAGCCTCTTTTAGAAGATACACAGCAGAAACACGACGATATGAATAAACACAGGGTGTTTCATTTGGGTCATCCATTTCTGTGATAAACACAGATAAAGCGAAAACCATTGGTTACAGTTTGTCACAGCAAAGAAAATGTACGCTTATGGCAAACAAAAACGCGTGTTTTCTTTCTAACATTCCAAGGCCGTGCCTGCCAAGCTAGGCTACCACCCACTAGAGAAGCTAGCTTACAGCAACAGTGCAGACTCAGTCCAAAATGTTTTCCCACTCGCTGAGTGAAGGTCAGACGTATTTATTTATTTAATTTCAAATGGAATCATTACTTACCGCTATTTTGGCAGCACTGTAAAAGTCTTTCGCCAGATGTCCAAATAGAATAACATTGATGGAGGTGGATGGGGAGTCATCTTTACCTGTGATAAAAAAAAACAAATGTCACTTAAATAATAATTCACACTGTCAAGAAACGTTTTACCAGTATGAGCAGACCTTTGGGAACCATCCTTGCGTGGATTGTCTGATGTTTTGAGATGTTTTGAGAGAACAGAAGTAACCAAACAAACATTTTCGTAGAATTGGATTGGATTTGATTACTAGACCTGTCTGGTTAGGATAAAGAATCTTTAAACCATCAGACCCCTCATCCTCTGTCAAGCAAGAGTCACTGCTTCCAGAACAACGTGGTTTGAATCATAAGTCCTTCATTTACATGAATCTGCTCTTCTTCCTCAAACTGCTGACAAATCCCTCAAATCTTCACAGATATTGCTCGTGACTTCCCCCACTACCACGCACTCGGCCGTGCCTGTTTACAGAGTTGGGGCGGTGCTGGACCCAATGATGCCTTATGGTGGTATCATCCGCAGAAACAAAAATTTATTGAACATTATTACATACACACGGAAGCAAATGTTCTTTCATTATGTCTTGGCTGAATCAAAGTCAATGACACTTCAAGTAATACAGTAAACAGACAAATTCCAAAATACTCCGCTCCGCTAAAGTGTAGAGGGTCAATGGGACTGTTAAGGTCATTATACAGTATGCACCATTGTGATTCATTCTGGGGTGACTGTTCCTTTTCTTTAAATCTATGATGCTGTGCTGAATTTATTTTCCTTAGGCCAAACAGAAAACTTGCGTGCAGCTATGGGCAGCAGCTCTGTGAACATTACATCCAATTAACGTGATCGCTATAGTTCTAATAACTCAGTGTGTTTGTTTTAGCAGCTACCAGCAAGGTTATTAACTTAAAAAAAACCTCTAGCTAAACACAGAAACACATAGACTCTAGCTATACAGCCATTGAAAAGTGCAGGACCATCAGCTTCAAGACTCGGCACTTATGAATTTCAAGCTGCACTTCAGTATTCAGTGTTCCCAGGCTTCCCCGCCGCGGGTTTCTGCAGCTCTCTAATCAGGCAACACGAGGACCAGGGCAAAGATAATACGATTCTTGAGCTTTTGTTGGTTTCAACAATTGAAATCAAGCAGATGCCTTTTCAGAGTACACAGAAACTCACCACAATCACAGAGCAGCACTTGGGCTCTGGTAAGATCCACACACTATAATCTAGGAAGTGTTTTTATTCAAACAAGCTATGATTAAATCACTGCTCACGACCTGAGCAAGTCAATAAAGCAGGATGAGTTACACAGCTCCGCAACCTCATGGTTGAAGAGAGCTAAAACGCCACTTTCATCATTTCCCAATTAAGGTACAGAGCGAGCACCGGCATATTTAACTACAGTCTGCACAGCACAAAATGACAAAATTCCAAAGTGGATTGTTCTGGGTTTCCTGGTGGAACCCCTCGTGCCAGTCAAGCAAGGTGGGTCCACAAATCGTACCATCCAAGTAATTTAGAAGAGATGAGAAAGATTGATTTGCTATTGAATGCACAAGGAACCCCAGACAGAGACGTTGATATAAACTATATTACCAAAAGTATTTGCTCACCCATCCAAATGATGAGTATCAGGAGTCCAAATCACTTGGCCTGGCCACAGGTGTATCAAATCCAGCACCTAGTCCTGCAGACTGTTTTGACAAACATTTATGAAAGAATGGGCCGATTTTGGGAGCTCAGTGAATTCCAGCGTGGAACTGTCATTGTATGCCACCTGTGCAACAAATCCAGTGGTGAAATTTCCTCACTTTTAAAGATTCCACAGTCAACTGACAGCTTTATTGTAAGAAAATTGAAGAGTTTGGGACAACAACTCAGCCACAAAGTGGTAACAATGCACACTGGAGAGGGATCAGTGGATGCTGAGGTGCAGAGTGCAAAGAGGTCACCGACTTTCTGCACAGTCAATTGCTCCAGAGCTCCAAACTTAATGTGGCTTTCAGACTTGCCAAAGTACAGTACGCAGAGAGTTTCATGGAATGGGCTTCCATGGCCGAGCAGCTGCATCCAAGCCATACATCACCAAGTGCAATTCAAACGCCGGATGTAGTGGTGTAAAGAACGCCACCACTGGACTATAGAGCAGTGGAGAGGCCTTCTCTGGAGTAATGAATCATGCTTTTCTATCTGGCAATCTGAGGGACGAGTCTGGGTTTGGAGGTTGCCAGGAGAACAGTACATTTCGGACTACATTGTGGCAAGTGTGAAATTTGGTGGAGGAGGAATTGTGTTTTTCAGGAGTTGGCCTTGGCCCCTTAGTTCCAGTTAAAGGAACTTTGACTGCCTCAGGACACCAAAACATTTTGGACAATTCCATGCTCCCAACCTTGTGGGAACAGTTTGGAGCGGGGCCCTTCCTCTTCCAACAAGACTGTGCACCCGTGCACAAAGCAAAGTCCATAAAGACATGGATGACAGAGTCTGGTGTGGATGAACTTGACTGGCCTGCACAGATTCCTGACCTGAACCTGACAGAACACCTTTGGGATGAATTCGAGCAGAGACTGAGGGCCACGCTTTCTCTACCTGTATGAGTGTGTGAGCACCACCTCACCAATGTACTTTTGGCAGAAGAGTTGAAGCTGTAATAGCTGCAAAAGGTGGACTGACATGATATTGAACCCCATGGGTTACAGGAATGGAATGGCACTTAAGTACATTCATGAGTCAAGGCAGATGAGCAAATACTTCCGGTAATATAGAGTTTCGTACAAATGTATCCATTCACACATATTTGTCGAAAGTGACAACTCCACTTAAAAATGACCCACGGAAATCTTACACTATCAACCCAACTCTTATTTAAAACTCTTCAACTAGTGAGTGAGAAAGACTATAATGGTCTATGAACAGATTGTGGCAGCTTCAGACGGAGCATCAGGAGGCTTGTTGGGAAGCCTGCGAGCCTTCACCTGTGTAGCACTGCTGCCTGTCTCGTTTTAAAAAGACAAATGAATGCACATTGCAGTTAGACTTCTGCTTCTTTTATAACCTGCCCACAGTTATGCTGGTGAGAAAGGACCAACTTTTTTAGGTTTTCTGAACAGTTAATTACGGTGAGCCTCTTTATACTGTAAACACCAATCATGAAAAAAGGACCTCATTAAACACCTATCTATCAAAGCTACAGGAATCACACCACACTTGAAACACTAAAATACATAAGAAAACAAACCTCATGGTTCACTTACGATGTGTATGCCCACTAATGTGGACAGTCACTTCATGACTTTTTATAACTTGGTGAAAATTAAAACATCAAAACTGATGGAGACAGAATGAGTGAAAAGTGTTTATGCACCACACAGCAGTTGGTAAGGATAGGCTTCATGTGAAAATTCAAGGACGTTGCCTGCAGGCTAAATGAGTACTGGATTTGCTCACTAATACTCTTGCCCGTCTAAATCCCAGAATTCACCTGACCATCACTGACCAAATTGGTGAGTCATTTTTGTTTTTTTGGGGGGCGTGTTGTATACACTGGAAGTTCGAAAATATTATAATCAAAACCTGCTAAATAATATTTGATATTGTTTCTGTTTTTTATCATTAATGGACCTGCTAAATAATATTTGATATTGTTTTAGATTTTTTATCATTAATTGTTTAATGTTTCAAACTTTAGTGAACCTGTATGCGTTCGATCATGCGCGTTTGAACTCACGAACAGCTGTGTGCTTGGATCTGAGAATGACCTTGAAGGCGCGCTCATTTGAAGCGGCCATCTTGAACTTAGTTTGAACCTGTGCGCACGTGCTGACAAAATGGAGTGGATGTACTGACCTAATATGGTGAACCGGGCATCAGTGACGTATAAAAAATGATGTAAGTGCTGACGCAATTGACACTAATATGATCTATCACCGAACATGTATCCTTTTGAGGGAGGAACTTCAAAAGGCCACCTGGAGAAAAAACAAGATAAGTTATAGATATGACTAATTGGCTTGGCGTGAGAAAACGGATGTCGGTATGTCTTCAAAGCCGTGTGTCGCTATATAAGCGCTCGGAGATGTGACCCTGAGTTCTTGCTCTTTTTGGATCTTCGCCCGCGTTTGTCCGCCGTAAGTTTTTATCTTATCTTGGGACGGTGCTCTTGCTGTTTGCTCTCGGACCATTTGATTTCAACTCATCTTTTATTTCTCTTTTACTATTTCTGAATTAATCCTTTTTATTGAAGTAATTTTGATTATATGATTTAAGTATTTTTAATTATACGGCTTTTGAAGTAATTTTGATTATATGGTTTTGAAGTATTTTAATTATACGGCTTTTGAAGTGTTTTTGATTATATGGTTTTGAAGTATTTTTAATTATACGGCTTTTGAAGTAATTTTGATTATATGGTTTTGAAGTATTCTTAATTATACGGTTTTTGAAGTGTTTTTGATTATATGGTTATTGAAGTAATTTTGATTATATGGTTTTGAAGTATTCTTAATTATACGGTTTTTGAAGTGTTTTTGATTATATGGTTATTGAAGTAATTTTGATTATATGGTTTTGAAGTATTCTTAATTATACGGTTTTTGAAGAGTTTTTGATTATATGGTTATTGAAGTAATTTTGATTATATGGTTTTGAAGTATTTTTAATTATACGGTTTTTGAAGTATTTTTGATTATATGGTTTTTGAAGTATATGTACTAGTACCAGCGTCTGGCGGTACTTTTGATATTGTTGGGTATCAGCGTCTGGCAATACCCTTGAGTTTATGGATTTTATTGTTTTTGGTTGACTTTGCTGTTTTTACTATTCTTTTATTAATTTTTTGAAGAAACATTTTTGTGACAAAAAACAAAATAAAATTGAGTACGAATTAAGTACTGAAAAGGCACAACGGCGTTGATCCCTGACTACTAAAGAATCAACTGGCTCCTACCTACTACCATCAATTGGGTTATAGGTGAGTTATTGTTTGATTTCCTCCTGTTGCACATTTAATGAGTGTCTCACATGGTAGCATTATTCCATCCTGAATTATTGTGTCAATGATTAGGTGGTAGTTTTAGGCATTTATGGGGAAAATGTTATTTGAAAGGAATGGATTTAGGATCCGATCATGAGTCCCTAAACGAAGTTAAGTAAAGAGACTACGATAAGGTGTAGCATTGTAAGGTCAAGAACCTGTTTCTTAACAGGTCGGGCTAATTAAATAACCCGCTCAGTGAAGCGCCGACACTACTCACTAATATAATAAGGTATAGTTGATATGCTTATTATAGTTTTAGAACCGTGTCCGCAACAAGAGGCTGACTGAGTTGACCAACCGAGGGGCCCTTTACCAGAGAGGCAAAGGGAGGTAGTGTGCTTGGAACTAGGGACGGCTTATGTTATAGCTAATCGCCTTGTACACAAGACCTTGAAAACCTAAACCCGACGACATGGCGCCCGAACAGGGACATGATTGAAAAACGTACAATCTATTTGTGAGTAACTGGACCACAGATTAAAATTCTGGCGGGAAAAGTTCGGTAGTGAATAGATGGATCCTACAATCTCTGAGTTTTGAATCAAAGAGAAAGATTCAGGCTCTATCACTCGACAACGTACGATCGTGTTGACTCTACAATTTACCGAAAGACTGTCCCTTGGGACTGATCACCCCAAGCAGGATAGTTAAAGTATTAAGGTAATTGTAGTACAACTATATAATATAGCTGGAATACAGAAGTACAGCAAAAAGTCCCGTGAGGCCTTATAACGGGCACCCCATGGTAAAGAGTCCGCTAAGGACAACTGGGGAACTGCAGCAGGAAGCAGCGGCATAGTTCGGGAAACTGTTCATAGCCGGTAAAGTGAATTCCTTAAAAATAATTTGACTAAGATTGAAAAATGGAAATGAGCAAAGAGGTTGTGCCAAAAAGTGGTGGAGCTCTTACGAGAAGAGCTTCCATGGATAATGCCGCCGTGTGCACTTCCAAGCACTTTCGTTCATGGTTGGAGCAGGAAGGGATACGACATGTCTTATCCATCCCGCATCAATCCAGCACTAACGGAGTCCGCGGAACGTGCAGTACGCGCGGCAAAATCACAAATACTACTGTATAAGCACAGATGGCACTTACCTGAAAACCTCTTTGCCATTAACCAACAACTCAGTCTCCCCAA
Source organism: Synchiropus splendidus (assembly GCF_027744825.2). NCBI lineage: Eukaryota > Metazoa > Chordata > Actinopteri > Syngnathiformes > Callionymidae > Synchiropus > Synchiropus splendidus. The sequence goes on from NC_071347.1 coordinate 5,015,607, forward strand.
GTTACGGGGTTCTACCCCTGCCCACTCTCACGAGCCCTCTGTATCGTCATAGGTGGGAAGTGAGGTGTGGATACTCGCCACCGGAAAATCTACCACAATAGTAAAAGTCGAAGGGAACGTACTTACGGGTAAAGATGGCCATAGGTACCACCCCAAGCAACTACGACTTAAGTATAAAAATCAGGATGGAAGCTGACCGAGACCATGTGCCAGGTTGGGTTCAGGGGGTTGGGGAGGACTATGTGAAGATGCTCCCCGACCGAGTCTTCCCAAATAATGGCCTTTTGGTCATGGCCTGGGATGGTGTTAATCATTCCTGGAAAAAAGGGATTGTTATGCCCTATACTCACCCCACCACCAGTGTTAGTTGGTCTAACTATGAGCCTGGTGACTGTGTCCTTTGTGCTGCGCCATTTTTGCCCTTATTTGGTCTGGGGATGCAAAGTACAAGCACGAGCACCGTCCCAAGCGAGCCGCCTAGTGGGCCACTTTTGGTAAGCAGAACTGGCACTGTATTATGAAGAGCCCAACACGAAGAGGCATAGTGTGACTGTGCCGTATGAACCGCCTCAGCTTGGCTCTCGCCATATGACCATTTTGCTGTCATACATGTGCAACAGCTCATGCATGGGGGGCATGAATCGCCGGCCTATCTTCACCATCCTTACGCAGGAAACCACTGATGGTAACGTGCTGGGGAGAAGGTGTTTTGAGGCACGAATCTGTGCGTGCCCTGGACGGGACAGAAAGACGGAGGAGGAAAACGGCACCAAGCAAGAAAAGTGGAAAAAAGTCAATGGACAAAGGGTATAGCTAAGTTTGAATTAGGCAACCTGCGTATGTCTTAAGGATTAAGGTACTGGCCACGAAAGTACCTGAGGGGGAAGTAAATAAGGAAAATCTTAGGATGAAAATCAAAATTTTAACCTGAGTGTTAGGCACCGTTTTAATAATATTAGTATTACTTAACTTCAATGTTACCCAGTTCTCCTAAAAAGAAGACTGGTGTCGAAGGATGAACAATACGCTGTGTAAAACCATAGTTATTTAGAGTTCTCTTAAAACTCTCATAGGGTGGAGAGAGAGAGGAAGAGAGAGAGAGATCAAAAGTTACCACTGTAATAACAGAAAAATACATCTTAATCAGTACCAAAGTATTAGTTTACGATATCAATTCAGGATTGATTAAAATGAGAACTAAATGATACAACTTTGCAGAGCAATGTAATACGCTCCATGGCTTTTAGCCACGATTACATTAAAATACCCATAAGTGATTAAACACTGCACGGAACCAGACAATAGTTTGGACACTCTTCTGGATGACATGGGCGGGTATTGGAGCAGATGCACCGACGTTCCGTCTACGTCAACAGGAGACTCAAGGTAACGCCTCCATCCACAAGCACATAAAAAGAGCTGCGCAGCAGACACAAGTTTAGTCACGCTGAACATGGCAAGCAACCAGACGAACACCACCGGGTATCACCCAGAGAGTCCTCCCCAGATAGGGACAGATTTTATTGATCTTGCAATACTGTCCATTTTACAAGTAATATTTGTTCCTCCATTACATAAGCAAAAAACTTGTCTGGGATGCATCCTCGGATTAATAGTAGGGTGCATTCGCTTTTTCGTTAGAAAAGCATCCCCTTTACATGCCTCGTTCAGCCTCATTGGATGCGCGGGTTTAAATTTAAGCCCTCAGAGACCATGGCTTTGGCCGACCGCGGTCACCATAGTATACGTACTGGACAGTCTGTACACCGAATTGGCCCTTTTGTTTTGCATAGGTTCTCAGTGTACCTATTGCATTATAGCAGGAACGGCGATATATTTCATACTCATAGGTTTATTACTGACATTAATTTGGTCAACCCTGGGGAGGTATAAAAGGGCAGCACTTAATCTTACTGCGCAATGGATAATTCTGATGATATGGATTCTGTTCAAAAAGTTAGCTGGAGGAACTTCTTTGTATGTCTCTGTGTTTTATATAGGTTACCTGATGGGGACTTGTTACCCCATAAAGATATGGAAAACTTCGAACAGCATAAGGCTGTTTGGGATGGCGTCTACTCTTCGTAGACCTTCTCAGAATTGACATTTTGTAATGTTTCTACAGGGCTCAATTGTGATTACGGACGGGAACAACAAAGCAGATCAATGGGATCCATGGCACACGCAAAAAACGAGAGTCCTGTATGCCCTAGATGTGATCATGGAGCCCCTTGATCCCGGAACCAAAGTCCGCCCTGTAGACAGAGGAAGACATAGGATTTTTAGTTGGGGACCCTCCACCAAAATGGTTGAATATTGGAGGGGTGAGCCCCGCATGAAATTTACAGCAAAGGTGTCACGCGGTGTACTTACCCAAGATCACAAAAAGCAGGTCCAAAAATTGTGGATACCGCATGAAATCAAAGCAAAAGATCGGGTTGTGTGGTCATTCGAACAGGAGACCCCGTTCATTCTCCAGGCATGGCCACGTTTTGTGGTAATGTGCCGGGAGAACGAGCCATTGAACCATTGGCTCCCAGTTGTTTGTGCTGAACTCTGGGAGTTTACGTTCCCCGGGGATGATAAGCTGCCCCCGTTGACCACATACGCCATTAGGGCGTACCATTGTAAAATATGACCTGGGCAGACATCCTGGATTGAACGCGGAGCATTCCATCCCCCGTATATGATGGAGGGAATGGTGCTGAAAACCGAACAGGTGGGAGAAATATACAACGAAGACTTGGGAAATGTTAGCCCAGCCAGACCTTGGGGGCCAGGAAACATTCAGCCAGGCTACCAACCTCCCGGAAAGCAGATTTACCTCTGCGACACAAACTTACTGATGGTGACTCAATGGCAGAAAGAGGTTGTGAGTGTGTATGAGGACTGGGAGGAGTGCGTCGACAGGGAGCATGATGAATTGTGGCATGGGGGGTTTGGTACACAACATTACCAAGGAGGATATTGTCCTAGTGGTTACTATGAGTGGATCGAAAGGTTGTTGAAAGGTAGATCAGTGGTGCCCACGGCACATGGATGGCATATGCGAAGACCAGTCACTTGGGAAAAATTCGCCCGACTGGTGATGAGTGGAGCTAAGGAGGAAGCAATGGCGGTGTTGGAGGGGAATCGCGACTGGAGGCGTCCTGCCATGCTCCAACAGTACAAACGGCAACTCGGGAGGCCCGCCCCCCGGAGACCAAACCCGGCGAGACGTTGGGCAAGGAGAGCCGCGACATGCAGTAGCACAGAGGTGGCCTCTGGAGGGAGAAGCAATCTCCCGTCCAATGACGAGGCACCTGCTAGCTCGGAGTCGGTAGCTACTCCAGCCCCAAGGGCACCCAAGTGTCGGAGGGCCTCCGTGTCTGTACCGATGTACCCTGAGCCAGCGCGGTCCTCTCCCGAACCACTGCCGAATGCCCCACCACCTTCAGAAAGTAGTGCAGTTGAGGACAGCCAGGAAGAACAGCCAAATCACCAAGGGGATGCCAGCGCAGCAAATTGTGCTTATTGTAAGGGAGAATTAGTAGCCCTTAAAGATCCACTCCTTTGTAAGCACGATGGCCATATCCTGGGAAGTTGCCACCTGTGTGGGTTAAACATGAGGGACATCAGCTTTGTCTTCCCTGATGTAGGACAGTTCGTAGCAGGCCCCGTTAATGACTCTCACACGGGGACAGATGGCCCTGTGGAGATGAACCCCGGAAGCATGCTAAACCCTGTACCCCCGGCATCACCAAGACGCCAGACACCTTCTCCTCAAACTGAAGACTCCAGTGATCTGAGCCCCACATCTTCTCAATCTGCAAGCCACTCGACTCCAGCCCCACGAAATGAATATTCACCCACCACTCCCCAATATGAGGTTCCAGCTCCCCCAGCGTCTGTGGATGGTGATGGAGAACCTAATGACTACACTGCCCCTTTGACGTCCAGCCCTGCGTCGCCTGGTGTGCCAAGATCGGCATCTGCGCTGATGTGGATCTGCTACTACGTGAACATGCTGAGAGAATTGGATGATCTCGAGTCCCTGATGAGACAACAAAATGATGATGACGAAGGAATCGGACCACTGGACTTTGACGAACTGGACAAATGGTGAAGGACGATATTTTCGGAGGGGGATGTTGTATACACTGGAAGTTCGAAAATATTATAATCAAAACCTGCTAAATAATATTTGATATTGTTTCTGTTTTTTATCATTAATGGACCTGCTAAATAATATTTGATATTGTTTTTGATTTTTTATCATTAATTGTTTAATGTTTCAAACTTTAGTGAACCTGTATGCGTTCGATCATGCGCGTTTGAACTCACGAACAGCTGTGTGCTTGGATCTGAGAATGACCTTGAAGGCGCGCTCATTTGAAGCGGCCATCTTGAACTTAGTTTGAACCTGTGCGCACGTGCTGACAAAATGGAGTGGATGTACTGACCTAATATGGTGAACCGGGCATCAGTGACGTATAAAAAATGATGTAAGTGCTGACGCAATTGACACTAATATGATCTATCACCGAACATGTATCCTTTTGAGGGAGGAACTTCAAAAGGCCACCTGGAGAAAAAACAAGATAAGTTATAGATATGACTAATTGGCTTGGCGTGAGAAAACGGATGTCGGTATGTCTTCAAAGCCGTGTGTCGCTATATAAGCGCTCGGAGATGTGACCCTGAGTTCTTGCTCTTTTTGGATCTTCGCCCGCGTTTGTCCGCCGTAAGTTTTTATCTTATCTTGGGACGGTGCTCTTGCTGTTTGCTCTCGGACCATTTGATTTCAACTCATCTTTTATTTCTCTTTTACTATTTCTGAATTAATCCTTTTTATTGAAGTAATTTTGATTATATGATTTAAGTATTTTTAATTATACGGCTTTTGAAGTAATTTTGATTATATGGTTTTGAAGTATTTTAATTATACGGCTTTTGAAGTGTTTTTGATTATATGGTTTTGAAGTATTTTTAATTATACGGCATTTGAAGTAATTTTGATTATATGGTTTTGAAGTATTCTTAATTATACGGTTTTTGAAGTGTTTTTGATTATATGGTTATTGAAGTAATTTTGATTATATGGTTTTGAAGTATTCTTAATTATACGGTTTTTGAAGTGTTTTTGATTATATGGTTATTGAAGTAATTTTGATTATATGGTTTTGAAGTATTCTTAATTATACGGTTTTTGAAGAGTTTTTGATTATATGGTTATTGAAGTAATTTTGATTATATGGTTTTGAAGTATTTTTAATTATACGGTTTTTGAAGTATTTTTGATTATATGGTTTTTGAAGTATATGTACTAGTACCAGCGTCTGGCGGTACTTTTGATATTGTTGGGTATCAGCGTCTGGCAATACCCTTGAGTTTATGGATTTTATTGTTTTTGGTTGACTTTGCTGTTTTTACTATTCTTTTATTAATTTTTTGAAGAAACATTTTTGTGACAAAAAACAAAATAAAATTGAGTACGAATTAAGTACTGAAAAGGCACAACGGCGTTGATCCCTGACTACTAAAGAATCAACTGGCTCCTACCTACTACCATCAATTGGGTTATAGGTGAGTTATTGTTTGATTTCCTCCTGTTGCACATTTAATGAGTGTCTCACATGGTAGCATTATTCCATCCTGAATTATTGTGTCAATGATTAGGTGGTAGTTTTAGGCATTTATGGGGAAAATGTTATTTGAAAGGAATGGATTTAGGATCCGATCATGAGTCCCTAAACGAAGTTAAGTAAAGAGACTACGATAAGGTGTAGCATTGTAAGGTCAAGAACCTGTTTCTTAACAGGTCGGGCTAATTAAATAACCCGCTCAGTGAAGCGCCGACACTACTCACTAATATAATAAGGTATAGTTGATATGCTTATTATAGTTTTAGAACCGTGTCCGCAACAAGAGGCTGACTGAGTTGACCAACCGAGGGGCCCTTTACCAGAGAGGCAAAGGGAGGTAGTGTGCTTGGAACTAGGGACGGCTTATGTTATAGCTAATCGCCTTGTACACAAGACCTTGAAAACCTAAACCCGACGACATGGCGCCCGAACAGGGACATGATTGAAAAACGTACAATCTATTTGTGAGTAACTGGACCACAGATTAAAATTCTGGCGGGAAAAGTTCGGTAGTGAATAGATGGATCCTACAATCTCTGAGTTTTGAATCAAAGAGAAAGATTCAGGCTCTATCACTCGACAACGTACGATCGTGTTGACTCTACAATTTACCGAAAGACTGTCCCTTGGGACTGATCACCCCAAGCAGGATAGTTAAAGTATTAAGGTAATTGTAGTACAACTATATAATATAGCTGGAATACAGAAGTACAGCAAAAAGTCCCGTGAGGCCTTATAACGGGCACCCCATGGTAAAGAGTCCGCTAAGGACAACTGGGGAACTGCAGCAGGAAGCAGCGGCATAGTTCGGGAAACTGTTCATAGCCGGTAAAGTGAATTCCTTAAAAATAATTTGACTAAGATTGAAAAATGGAAATGAGCAAAGAGGTTGTGCCAAAAAGTGGTGGAGCTCTTACGAGAAGAGCTTCCATGGATAATGCCGCCGTGTGCACTTCCAAGCACTTTCGTTCATGGTTGGAGCAGGAAGGGATACGACATGTCTTATCCATCCCGCATCAATCCAGCACTAACGGAGTCCGCGGAACGTGCAGTACGCGCGGCAAAATCACAAATACTACTGTATAAGCACAGATGGCACTTACCTGAAAACCTCTTTGCCATTAACCAACAACTCAGTCTCCCCAAGTTACGGGGTTCTACCCCTGCCCACTCTCACGAGCCCTCTGTATCGTCATAGGTGGGAAGTGAGGTGTGGATACTCGCCACCGGAAAATCTACCACAATAGTAAAAGTCGAAGGGAACGTACTTACGGGTAAAGATGGCCATAGGTACCACCCCAAGCAACTACGACTTAAGTATAAAAATCAGGATGGAAGCTGACCGAGACCATGTGCCAGGTTGGGTTCAGGGGGTTGGGGAGGACTATGTGAAGATGCTCCCCGACCGAGTCTTCCCAAATAATGGCCTTTTGGTCATGGCCTGGGATGGTGTTAATCATTCCTGGAAAAAAGGGATTGTTATGCCCTATACTCACCCCACCACCAGTGTTAGTTGGTCTAACTATGAGCCTGGTGACTGTGTCCTTTGTGCTGCGCCATTTTTGCCCTTATTTGGTCTGGGGATGCAAAGTACAAGCACGAGCACCGTCCCAAGCGAGCCGCCTAGTGGGCCACTTTTGGTAAGCAGAACTGGCACTGTATTATGAAGAGCCCAACACGAAGAGGCATAGTGTGACTGTGCCGTATGAACCGCCTCAGCTTGGCTCTCGCCATATGACCATTTTGCTGTCATACATGTGCAACAGCTCATGCATGGGGGGCATGAATCGCCGGCCTATCTTCACCATCCTTACGCAGGAAACCACTGATGGTAACGTGCTGGGGAGAAGGTGTTTTGAGGCACGAATCTGTGCGTGCCCTGGACGGGACAGAAAGACGGAGGAGGAAAACGGCACCAAGCAAGAAAAGTGGAAAAAAGTCAATGGACAAAGGGTATAGCTAAGTTTGAATTAGGCAACCTGCGTATGTCTTAAGGATTAAGGTACTGGCCACGAAAGTACCTGAGGGGGAAGTAAATAAGGAAAATCTTAGGATGAAAATCAAAATTTTAACCTGAGTGTTAGGCACCGTTTTAATAATATTAGTATTACTTAACTTCAATGTTACCCAGTTCTCCTAAAAAGAAGACTGGTGTCGAAGGATGAACAATACGCTGTGTAAAACCATAGTTATTTAGAGTTCTCTTAAAACTCTCATAGGGTGGAGAGAGAGAGGAAGAGAGAGAGAGATCAAAAGTTACCACTGTAATAACAGAAAAATACATCTTAATCAGTACCAAAGTATTAGTTTACGATATCAATTCAGGATTGATTAAAATGAGAACTAAATGATACAACTTTGCAGAGCAATGTAATACGCTCCATGGCTTTTAGCCACGATTACATTAAAATACCCATAAGTGATTAAACACTGCACGGAACCAGACAATAGTTTGGACACTCTTCTGGATGACATGGGCGGGTATTGGAGCAGATGCACCGACGTTCCGTCTACGTCAACAGGAGACTCAAGGTAACGCCTCCATCCACAAGCACATAAAAAGAGCTGCGCAGCAGACACAAGTTTAGTCACGCTGAACATGGCAAGCAACCAGACGAACACCACCGGGTATCACCCAGAGAGTCCTCCCCAGATAGGGACAGATTTTATTGATCTTGCAATACTGTCCATTTTACAAGTAATATTTGTTCCTCCATTACATAAGCAAAAAACTTGTCTGGGATGCATCCTCGGATTAATAGTAGGGTGCATTCGCTTTTTCGTTAGAAAAGCATCCCCTTTACATGCCTCGTTCAGCCTCATTGGATGCGCGGGTTTAAATTTAAGCCCTCAGAGACCATGGCTTTGGCCGACCGCGGTCACCATAGTATACGTACTGGACAGTCTGTACACCGAATTGGCCCTTTTGTTTTGCATAGGTTCTCAGTGTACCTATTGCATTATAGCAGGAACGGCGATATATTTCATACTCATAGGTTTATTACTGACATTAATTTGGTCAACCCTGGGGAGGTATAAAAGGGCAGCACTTAATCTTACTGCGCAATGGATAATTCTGATGATATGGATTCTGTTCAAAAAGTTAGCTGGAGGAACTTCTTTGTATGTCTCTGTGTTTTATATAGGTTACCTGATGGGGACTTGTTACCCCATAAAGATATGGAAAACTTCGAACAGCATAAGGCTGTTTGGGATGGCGTCTACTCTTCGTAGACCTTCTCAGAATTGACATTTTGTAATGTTTCTACAGGGCTCAATTGTGATTACGGACGGGAACAACAAAGCAGATCAATGGGATCCATGGCACACGCAAAAAACGAGAGTCCTGTATGCCCTAGATGTGATCATGGAGCCCCTTGATCCCGGAACCAAAGTCCGCCCTGTAGACAGAGGAAGACATAGGATTTTTAGTTGGGGACCCTCCACCAAAATGGTTGAATATTGGAGGGGTGAGCCCCGCATGAAATTTACAGCAAAGGTGTCACGCGGTGTACTTACCCAAGATCACAAAAAGCAGGTCCAAAAATTGTGGATACCGCATGAAATCAAAGCAAAAGATCGGGTTGTGTGGTCATTCGAACAGGAGACCCCGTTCATTCTCCAGGCATGGCCACGTTTTGTGGTAATGTGCCGGGAGAACGAGCCATTGAACCATTGGCTCCCAGTTGTTTGTGCTGAACTCTGGGAGTTTACGTTCCCCGGGGATGATAAGCTGCCCCCGTTGACCACATACGCCATTAGGGCGTACCATTGTAAAATATGACCTGGGCAGACATCCTGGATTGAACGCGGAGCATTCCATCCCCCGTATATGATGGAGGGAATGGTGCTGAAAACCGAACAGGTGGGAGAAATATACAACGAAGACTTGGGAAATGTTAGCCCAGCCAGACCTTGGGGGCCAGGAAACATTCAGCCAGGCTACCAACCTCCCGGAAAGCAGATTTACCTCTGCGACACAAACTTACTGATGGTGACTCAATGGCAGAAAGAGGTTGTGAGTGTGTATGAGGACTGGGAGGAGTGCGTCGACAGGGAGCATGATGAATTGTGGCATGGGGGGTTTGGTACACAACATTACCAAGGAGGATATTGTCCTAGTGGTTACTATGAGTGGATCGAAAGGTTGTTGAAAGGTAGATCAGTGGTGCCCACGGCACATGGATGGCATATGCGAAGACCAGTCACTTGGGAAAAATTCGCCCGACTGGTGATGAGTGGAGCTAAGGAGGAAGCAATGGCGGTGTTGGAGGGGAATCGCGACTGGAGGCGTCCTGCCATGCTCCAACAGTACAAACGGCAACTCGGGAGGCCCGCCCCCCGGAGACCAAACCCGGCGAGACGTTGGGCAAGGAGAGCCGCGACATGCAGTAGCACAGAGGTGGCCTCTGGAGGGAGAAGCAATCTCCCGTCCAATGACGAGGCACCTGCTAGCTCGGAGTCGGTAGCTACTCCAGCCCCAAGGGCACCCAAGTGTCGGAGGGCCTCCGTGTCTGTACCGATGTACCCTGAGCCAGCGCGGTCCTCTCCCGAACCACTGCCGAATGCCCCACCACCTTCAGAAAGTAGTGCAGTTGAGGACAGCCAGGAAGAACAGCCAAATCACCAAGGGGATGCCAGCGCAGCAAATTGTGCTTATTGTAAGGGAGAATTAGTAGCCCTTAAAGATCCACTCCTTTGTAAGCACGATGGCCATATCCTGGGAAGTTGCCACCTGTGTGGGTTAAACATGAGGGACATCAGCTTTGTCTTCCCTGATGTAGGACAGTTCGTAGCAGGCCCCGTTAATGACTCTCACACGGGGACAGATGGCCCTGTGGAGATGAACCCCGGAAGCATGCTAAACCCTGTACCCCCGGCATCACCAAGACGCCAGACACCTTCTCCTCAAACTGAAGACTCCAGTGATCTGAGCCCCACATCTTCTCAATCTGCAAGCCACTCGACTCCAGCCCCACGAAATGAATATTCACCCACCACTCCCCAATATGAGGTTCCAGCTCCCCCAGCGTCTGTGGATGGTGATGGAGAACCTAATGACTACACTGCCCCTTTGACGTCCAGCCCTGCGTCGCCTGGTGTGCCAAGATCGGCATCTGCGCTGATGTGGATCTGCTACTACGTGAACATGCTGAGAGAATTGGATGATCTCGAGTCCCTGATGAGACAACAAAATGATGATGACGAAGGAATCGGACCACTGGACTTTGACGAACTGGACAAATGGTGAAGGACGATATTTTCGGAGGGGGATGTTGTATACACTGGAAGTTCGAAAATATTATAATCAAAACCTGCTAAATAATATTTGATATTGTTTCTGTTTTTTATCATTAATGGACCTGCTAAATAATATTTGATATTGTTTTTGATTTTTTATCATTAATTGTTTAATGTTTCAAACTTTAGTGAACCTGTATGCGTTCGATCATGCGCGTTTGAACTCACGAACAGCTGTGTGCTTGGATCTGAGAATGACCTTGAAGGCGCGCTCATTTGAAGCGGCCATCTTGAACTTAGTTTGAACCTGTGCGCACGTGCTGACAAAATGGAGTGGATGTACTGACCTAATATGGTGAACCGGGCATCAGTGACGTATAAAAAATGATGTAAGTGCTGACGCAATTGACACTAATATGATCTATCACCGAACATGTATCCTTTTGAGGGAGGAACTTCAAAAGGCCACCTGGAGAAAAAACAAGATAAGTTATAGATATGACTAATTGGCTTGGCGTGAGAAAACGGATGTCGGTATGTCTTCAAAGCCGTGTGTCGCTATATAAGCGCTCGGAGATGTGACCCTGAGTTCTTGCTCTTTTTGGATCTTCGCCCGCGTTTGTCCGCCGTAAGTTTTTATCTTATCTTGGGACGGTGCTCTTGCTGTTTGCTCTCGGACCATTTGATTTCAACTCATCTTTTATTTCTCTTTTACTATTTCTGAATTAATCCTTTTTATTGAAGTAATTTTGATTATATGATTTAAGTATTTTTAATTATACGGCTTTTGAAGTAATTTTGATTATATGGTTTTGAAGTATTTTAATTATACGGCTTTTGAAGTGTTTTTGATTATATGGTTTTGAAGTATTTTTAATTATACGGCATTTGAAGTAATTTTGATTATATGGTTTTGAAGTATTCTTAATTATACGGTTTTTGAAGTGTTTTTGATTATATGGTTATTGAAGTAATTTTGATTATATGGTTTTGAAGTATTCTTAATTATACGGTTTTTGAAGTGTTTTTGATTATATGGTTATTGAAGTAATTTTGATTATATGGTTTTGAAGTATTCTTAATTATACGGTTTTTGAAGAGTTTTTGATTATATGGTTATTGAAGTAATTTTGATTATATGGTTTTGAAGTATTTTTAATTATACGGTTTTTGAAGTATTTTTGATTATATGGTTTTTGAAGTATATGTACTAGTACCAGCGTCTGGCGGTACTTTTGATATTGTTGGGTATCAGCGTCTGGCAATACCCTTGAGTTTATGGATTTTATTGTTTTTGGTTGACTTTGCTGTTTTTACTATTCTTTTATTAATTTTTTGAAGAAACATTTTTGTGACAAAAAACAAAATAAAATTGAGTACGAATTAAGTACTGAAAAGGCACAACGGCGTTGATCCCTGACTACTAAAGAATCAACTGGCTCCTACCTACTACCATCAATTGGGTTATAGGTGAGTTATTGTTTGATTTCCTCCTGTTGCACATTTAATGAGTGTCTCACATGGTAGCATTATTCCATCCTGAATTATTGTGTCAATGATTAGGTGGTAGTTTTAGGCATTTATGGGGAAAATGTTATTTGAAAGGAATGGATTTAGGATCCGATCATGAGTCCCTAAACGAAGTTAAGTAAAGAGACTACGATAAGGTGTAGCATTGTAAGGTCAAGAACCTGTTTCTTAACAGGTCGGGCTAATTAAATAACCCGCTCAGTGAAGCGCCGACACTACTCACTAATATAATAAGGTATAGTTGATATGCTTATTATAGTTTTAGAACCGTGTCCGCAACAAGAGGCTGACTGAGTTGACCAACCGAGGGGCCCTTTACCAGAGAGGCAAAGGGAGGTAGTGTGCTTGGAACTAGGGACGGCTTATGTTATAGCTAATCGCCTTGTACACAAGACCTTGAAAACCTAAACCCGACGACAGGGCGGGGGGTCGACGACAAGACTTGCCCCTGGAAATAGGTTGTAGACAAGGGATGAATTGAAAATTGAGCTCCAACATCACTGGAACACAACTGCTTGATCACACATGCACTATTAAAATTGGCTCTCTTAAATGTCAAGAGCTACGTCTCAAACAGAGTAGATTGAGCTAAAACTAGAAACTAAAAGGTATTCCACTGCAAACAGTAGTTTTCCTGAAGGTTGAATCAAGTTACATTTATAAATATACACATATGCTGACAAAGGACAAGGAGAAAAAAATACATATTGAATATCATGCATTAACTGGGAAAAATAAAAATCAACTGTACAACAATTGTACAGCTTGCCTAAATTAATGAATGTATCCATTGACATCCATTCACATGCACGAGTGACTTGGCAGTGACTCAGAAAAACACGAGTAATTTCACAGATCGATGGCAACAGAAGAGAACCAACACCTGAATCAGTTACTTAAGCATGAGTTCACAATTAATGTGTGCACCTTTCACAGCCACTGAACCACAACGTTAATTGTCATTCAGGATTACTCATGAGAATTAAACACTATATTTTCAGCAAATGAGCTACCTGTGTATAAAATCATTATTTTAAAAAACGTCACTGATCCACTTCCATGTTTAGTAGAGTATGGCGTTATAATTTGCAACGATCAGTCGATGTTGTCACTAATGTCAACAACGAAAAATTGTTGATGCCAAAATCTGTGCGTCGACGCATCATATTATTGTTTGTGTAAACACACATTGGCCATGGGATGGGCTTTAAGAAATGCTCGCTAAGAAGAAAAGGAAGAAGAAAGAAACAGTCTGATTCTCCAGGATGGTTAAGATATGTTGTTTTCTGTCCTCTCCTGAATTAGGTCCAACTTTCACTTGCTACCGTGGCTGATGATGAAAATGATGATGAAAGATGAAAGACTGTTCCGTGTTTCATCTGTAACGCTGGACTCCCTCAAACTAATAGCTAGCAGTCAGTTAGCACGGCATGGACTGTTTGGCGGCATTGATGTAGAGAAGTGCTTTCAGTCCGTCTCCTCAGGAAGCATGTGTAGTGCCTTGCACCGTAATATTCAGAACCGAACTCGGGAGCCGCACTGAATGAATCATGTTAGATATCGTCTTTATAATGTCATCAAGTAAGTCCACTTATGTAAGCATGATAAGCAGATAAATGCGATACCTATATGTACACTAATATTTTTAATGTTTATGAGGACCAATATAGACCTCGGTTTTGAAGAACTGGAGATGTTTCATGGTACAGGATTCACAGGGCTAATACCTGGACGTTTGACTTCTGATGTATGCTCATGAACCAAGCAGGACACAAAGGCTCTCATGTCTTTAAATTAATTCAGTGCACTCTGTGTTGAAAAAGTTGGAATACTCCTACAAGTAAGAACATTACTACATAATCACAGGAAGTAGTTTGCTATGACCACAATATTTTCAATTACCGTAAATTAGTATAGTACAAGACACTCCTGTCAAAAAATGTATCATGAAGAAGAACAAAAATGACATTGCAATGAGCTTCCATATTACAGACTTGGACTATACTGGACTATAAGTTGCATTTTTGGGGAGAATGTATTTTGTAAAATCTATTGCCTGAGGCAGTAAAACCATGACGTTCCTCCCGTTAAGTCATTTATATTCAACTTTACCAACTAGAAGACTAGACAAGACAATTAGAGTAAAACTACTAGTTCTCAATCACGAGAAGTAAATACACACATCACACATCTGTAGCCACTCTGACTCAGTCTGTCCTTTCAGGTGTCAGGGCACACTTTAGTTCTGCAAGCAGCTGTAGTGTTCCTGTCATTTTAGAATTATGTTATTATGTTTCTCTCCAGATTATCCATGTAAAAAAAAAATTTAAAACACAGAACACCATCATATTCATGTCCATTTCTATGATGCATGTTGTGTTTTCTAGCTGTTGTTTTAATTTTATGTGATGATGCTGGCTTGGAGAAAGACCTTTTCAATCAGTGACGGGACGGAATCAAGATTATCTTCACATATCACATGATGTAATGTTCACTCCTTCGGTTAGCCAGTGTGAAATGACATTGAAGAACGTGAAATTACATATTTTTATATAAACAAGTCACACGAGTATAAGTCGCAGGACCAACTGACAAGTGACCAATCTGACTTGTAGTCCAGAAAATACGGTATACAAAATTCAATTACAAGGGATGTGGTGGGTTATGATACTTCATGCTTCAGAGTCAATACAGTGAAGCTGAGAGTCACAGCACAGCACACAGAGACAGAAAATGTTATCAAGCTAATGCAGCACACTGTCTTGGTCTCGAGATAACATCTGTTGAACTGACACCACACAACTGAAGTAAAATGTCAGATTTGCTCATTTACCTTCATTCACTTTGCCTTTGCTGTAAAAAAATGAGAAATGAAGAGAAACTGGTGCAAGTAGGCTCACAACGACTGTGAGGGACACAGCCACTGTCATGTCAATAATAACAAACTAGGAGCAAATTGAAAATTGTATGTATATAAATTGTATATAAAATTTAAAATACGTGGCCAAATACCCAATTTCCAATTTTACTTTTTTTTTTTTATGTTGCATAAACGGTAGAGAATAGATTTACAAACGTTAATGTGTTAATGTTAATGTGTAGGATGTGCGATTGAATGTTTTTGACATTTTTTTCACACTTCAGACTTGGCTTTTCAAATCACAATAGTCATAGGAAGAAAATAACAAAAAATCCATTATATATCTCATTATATAATAGGCTGGATATGTATTCAGAAGGCTCTAGATAGTTTGGTTGAACACTCATTGTAAACTGAAATTCTACTCTCACTCTCCAACACTGTATGCAGACTTTGGATCACACACACTCAGCACTGAAGCGTCGGCATGATGACGGTCTGAACCAGAGGCTCTTAATACTTGGTAACTTGTAAAACAAAGATATGATCAAATAAAGAGGTAACGTGTGAGACGTGGGCCGGAAAGTTAAAATGATTCGCACTTGTGTTGAACCGCTCCTGTTCCCAACCAGGCAGTGAGCTAGGGAGTCTTTGGAGGACTGTGTAGCCGGATTTTCATGCCATTCTTAGAGAATGGTGGAGTGGGTTGCTAGAATTTCTTCAGTGGTCTTGCAGGAATTATTTCACCTCCATGGTGCATTTATGTGGTGTTTGATGTGTCACACGCCACTATGTTGATTTTTCTGCATTAGTGCATAAGCCGTCACGAGACGGATTAAACCTTTTTAATTATTCTGCAGGCAAAGGTCACTGCCCTTTTCAGCAACAGCTGCAATCACAAAATAATTGTGAGGCAAGTCTAATTAGAAATTGCTTATTAACCTGTTGCCATTTCTTTTAATAAGAGAACCAAAGTCCATTATGTTCATGTATGAACGGGTGGTTGACTGCGTTCACGCTGATGACCTGTTCAGGGTTTCTGACTCCTACAATTTCCAAATATTACACCTCCAATTTGTGTTTTACATTGAACCACTTACCACTGTTTTCTGATTTTATATTGTCTTGTTTTTAGAAAAAAACTGTTTATGGACCTTAGCAGGGACACTAGAGGAAGAACTATTACATACTTCTTTTTTATGCAACTGATTTTTTAAAAACTTTATAATGGTTTCGACTAATCGATGATCAGAAGTAGCAATGTTGTCAATGAAGGGTGATATTCTGAAATAACTTGATGACCTTTCTGAACCAGGAAGAAGTGATTACCATAATAGATACATTCGTCTTTTTACCCTATGCAGACAAGTAGCACTGAGTTTTCTGTCACACTCAAGGACAAGTCAACACTCTATTGAACAACTGCTTTTCAGCCATTTAGGTTTATAACCCATTTGGGAACCATAGCAAAAGAGAGCTAAACAAGCTATTAAATATTCATTTAATAGAGCAACATGGTTCTCACCTTCGATGACTACCTTTATGACAAAGTTATCTTCCGGTAATGACACCAACGGGCCTTTCCAAGACACATTTCCCTGGATTGAAAGAAGAAACATTAACATGAATATATTTCACATTAAATGACATACTATTTCAAAGTGTTATACGTTGGCATGTGAAAACTTTTATTTTATGTTTTTTTTCTCTGATTCAGTCCCCCTCCCTGCTTCACGTCAGCATATGTCAAATTTAAAAAGGTTAATGTACTGTCTTAAGTCGACAAAATCATCAGCTTCCATTCATAACTCAGTAAATAAAGGTTTTCATTCACTTGGTTCACTTGAAAAATGAGACACAAGTTGGAAAGAGCTAAGTGCTGTAGAGAGGAGAAATGGAAGGCGGTACAAGTAAGACTGAATACATGAATGCAAATGAGAAGACGGTAAGAGGAACATTCAAGATGCAGGCAGAAGAGGTGGTGAAAAGAGACAAGTATTTGGAATCTGTCATGATGAAGAACCAAATTGAAAAATCTGGAATTAATCCGTAATTATTTATGGAAGATCAATGGACTCTATTAGCCCCTTATTTCTATAGCTCCTCAATTCCAGTTCCCTTGACACTCTCCCATCTCGCTTTATCATCCACATAACTTTTTGCGGGATTTTTTAAAATCCGCTTAAGGTTCCTACTGACTCAGAAGACACTCACTAGAATGCAGTTGACTTCTGAGCAATAGCAATATTCAAGGCCTGGTTGGGGATGAGACATCAAAATCACAGAAAAGCAGTGAAAACCCCTGAGAGCTATTTTCTCAAGAACATTACTTAAAACTTGTGTTGCACTAAAAGGATAACCCATTTTGGTGATTTATTTATTTTTGAAAATTTGGAAAAATGAAACTACACAGACTTATCTGGTGCTCACAGCAATCAGACAAGAAGAAAGTTGTTGGATGGATTCATGAATCCAGAACTTAATCTGCGACATCTGTTCTTCATACCATTATCAGCATGTTCCTGACAACCTAATCGAGATAACTTCTCTGTTTTAAAGTTATTTACAACACCGATGATCAAATCCTCCTCCTTGGTGGAGTTAATAATTGGAGAGATAATAACAGAACCTTTTCCATAATAGTATAGAAATCAGCGTTATTGTGACTGTGACCAAAATCGCATCAACCTCAACATAAAGTGCAGTGTGAGAACATGTCACCTTTACAGCCTTTCCAGTAAAGTCAGTGTTGATACAGATAAGTGGGATGGGAATCACAGTCAGGTGGGTTGGCACGGTGTTTTTCTGCTTCCCGTCTCGTGGCAGCACATGGACAGGCATGATGAGTCCCAGAAATCTGCAGCAGAGAGAACACAGAAATGATACTTTTGGTACAACAATCCAAATTAATATGGAAGCTCATTTTAAGCTTCATTTAGCAGCATCCCAAAATAATGAAACATCCCAAATCAACTTCACCTACCAACTGACAAGTGGGGTGTAAAAAGAATTAACTGTATTCTGTTATCTATGATTAAAATTGCAGACAGTTGATTGTGCAACCGTGAATCATCTCTGCCATCACAACTGAAAAACAGGAAACGTCCTGATCACAGACTGTGCACATCCAGGTGACAGTTCCTTGCTCAATGTTTAAAATTTTCCATTATTGCATGATTCAACTTTTGTACCATGCTTTGCTCTACAATAGAAGTTAGTGGAGGGCGGAAGGTCAGTGTCAGTTCCACGACGTCTGCTTGAGACTCTGGTCTGCTGCAGCGCCTCTGACCCTCGCGAGTGAAAAGACAATCTTGGCCTGAATTCTGTTTATTGAACTTAGACTTGTCTTGGTCTTCTATGTAGAATTCCCTGACGCAGGGTGAGTTATCTGGCCCAGCTAATTCATCTGGCTGATTTATTGACTTAATGTCAACTAAGAATGCTTCCATGACTAACCAGTCCACATGTGACTGCAGCATCCATCCCTTCATTCCCGTTAACATATTTTTTTGTTGATGCAGTTAAATACTCACCACCAAGTATTTATCAAATTGTGTTGTTCCTTTAATAACAATGTATAGATAACTCACATGGCAAGGTGGCTCTGGTTTTATATCCTATGTAAAGCAAGAGTCAAATATTGTTAAAATTAGAGGGTTATCCCCAGTGCTTATGCAGGGATGTTGACCCCTGACATTGGGATATTCAACTGTTTTTGTCAACATGTCACAACATGTCCTCACCGTCAGTCTGAGCAGGACCACGCCTTTTAGGGTAACTTAACAGGGATCGTCAAGGATATACAATGCACACAGCTTTTGTCTCCCCCGTCGTCGAAGTTGACATAGTGCTGCCCCAATGGGAGAAACACCCCATGCTGCGTAAAAATCCTGGGGAAAACCTTGAATAGGAACTGTTTAACCAGATAACACGTGAATATAAGTAACTCAGTTCCCAAGAAAGGAGCAGTTGATGCTGGCTAAAGGAGCTCAGGTCAAAGTCCGGTTGGACGGTTGAGTAATTATTAGGCTAAAATCTGTGACAGGAGGACACCAACAGATACATGTCAACAGCGCAGCAGGAGGTGAAAGTCTGTGATGCATTTCACAGAGTAACCCAGGAAAATGTTGGCCATGTTCCCAGCAGGTAGCACGTCGCTTCCCTGTCAGAGCTTGTTAGTTTGATTTCGGGCACATTTGACTGGCGAGTCCCTCCGCATCTACCAAGGGGATGGGAAAGCAGGAACAGCCTGTAAGGCAGACGAGCTGTTCGCTCAAGCGGGGAGTTGGCTGCTCGACCAGGCAGAAAACCCAGATAGAAAAAAATAAATAAAATCCAATAAACCTCTCTGGTTTTCGACTGAGGGAGAAAAGCCAGAGGCCTGCATTAGACGAGAGTCTCATTCACATAATCAGACCCACAGTCACTCTCAGTGCCTTTAAACAACAAACCTTAGCAACACCATCAGTTTCATAAAGGGGCCACTGTACCAGTAGTCTCCTTCAGAAATGACCTTCTACGTGCTGCACTGCTACACAGCCGTTACAACATAGCACAATACACATTGGTACACAAATGGTCTTGTGTTCTAGAAAACATATTTTATTTAAAATGAACTTTAATGCAACGGCACTGGCAAATGTGATGATTTAATGTAAGTGAGATTGACTTCCTGCTCTTCCTGTCAGCAAGAACTCAGAGCAATTTGTCATGATAAATGCAAGATAATGGCAGTATTATATAGTATTATATAGTATTTAGTACATAAATGTCTAATTGAAATGCACATTAATTTTATGAAATAGGTATTTTACAAAAATGACCACAAACAATATATAATCATCTCTCTATTTCTCTTCCTACACTACTCAGGGTCTGGTCAAACTCCTGAGGTTTCCACCGGAAATGTTGGTGTTGCGACTCCAGTGCGTGATTAATTTAAAGTGGATAATTGTTACAAGCAATTTGTTGCAAATAACTTGCCTCAATCAACTGGTCACTTAACGGCTAACTGAGATTTTAAAAAATCTAAACAAAAAATGTATGATTGAAAACCTTTTTACGTCATACGTTGTGCCAATGTCATGTGGCTCAGGGGCGGTAAAAGTTGTGAAAATACACGACAACACGACGAGCGAATCCTTATGTCGATTACAGAGCACAACATGCTCTCAAGCTCATTAGTGCCCTAAACCTTTCTGCCAGAGCTCATATGTCAGGCCATATATTAGGACACAGAAGCTACAGTGCAGATAAACAGCGCATTCTAAATTCTAAAATATTCAATATATAACAATATGAGTTAGCATCTGCATGTAATTCTGAAGAAATATGTAAACACAGTGCAAAAATGGCGACCACACCTCACAATGCACTGCAAGACCACGTGTCCTTCCAAGCCCCACAGAGAACTGTGCACTGCTCTGCAAGGCTATTCTGTTCAGCTTCATCTGTGGATAGATCACACAAACTTGCTCCAGTTGCTGTAATACTGAAATGGCTTCTGCTAGACCAGAACTGCATTGAGTTGATTTAATCACCAATAAAAACTGTGGGTCATTTGAGTGTAGTTTAAAGCTGCAGAGCTGCACCGGAAGCATGTGAGCCTCTCCCGCGCCTACTTCAGCAAGGATGCTCCAAATAGTTCTGGCTATTTGGTAGAAGTTTCAGTTCTTCAGTTGTATACAATGTGTATCCATGTTTATAATCAATAAAATTTAAACTGAATCTCAAGTTATGTTTTCATTCCTATCTTGCAATAATTATATTTGATATTTTAGTGCATGATGCAATATTGTAATTTTTGTCAATGTTAGTCTACAAAGTGAATGTTCCACTGGTCTCAAATGCATTATTGGCACTTCAAAAGAAAGTAACAGCACCCTGCAGCTCCACAACTTAAATAGCCAAATGAAAGATGAAGATGGGATATATATGCATCATAAATGGGTAGAAACAAAGCACATTTTGAAAAGTTATTTGATTACCTTGTAACAGTAATTGCTATCACAAAGGCCAGCAGCTTGGATGCTTCACCAAGTAACAAGACAACACCTGAACAAATTGCAATGTTTTTCACAATCCATAGATTAGCCTTAGCGCTCCAACTTGGAAAACATGTTTTTTCCATATAAATGTACAAAATTTAACAGAAAGCCTCTTTTTTGTCACAAACATATGCTGGTAAGGAATGTGTTAGTTTGTTGACAAAAAGGACATCATTACAAAAATTGTGTTCACAGGACGGTCAATTTGACTGAAAATAAAACCTCAACACTAAATTTCCAGCCTCACGGAATCTGATTTACTGACAAGACATGAACAATAAAACACAATTCCTCCAGTCAGCTGACCTCCTGCAGCTCAAGTGTTGTCATCCTCAGTTAATGAACAGTACAGTCTGACCTCGTCCACCTCCACACAGCAGCGGCACATCAGAGCCAGCAGTGGGCTGTAAACACTTGCCTGATCCCTGCAGGGGGACAGAGGCTGATCTCTGCCAAATGTCATCTGGCCACCGTGAACACGAGGCAGACTTCCTGTTGCTTACAGCTGAAATTCCCAACTCAGCTGCTCTAGGATGCTCGAACATCAAACTCACCTTCAACCTCAACCACATAGAGGCCAAGTGGGCATCGCCACTGAAGATGACAGAAGGGTTACTTTTTTCAATCATGTAAAATAAAGTATCATAAATCAATTAGGACACAAAATCATATGACATTGTGACTGCAATATATTCCGTTTACCACTTCCTTTAAACCAGTCTTTCTCAAATAGTTATTTATTAGTTTTTTCTTTTCTTCAATGTTAACAGGATACAATGTTATGCCGAGGTGCACTCATAATTTTACAGACAAATGATACCATTTACAGTCAATTGTCAACAAGCAATTTAAAAGCCTCCACAAGGAACAATTATCGTTTCTTTTTTTAGATGTTACAAATGTAAATAAAGTTGTATGAATCATTCAAATAACTATAAAGTCTGTGTCTTGCAGGGACACATTTACTAATAGAGGAACTAAACATTCCACCTGGCCACCAGCAGGAACGGACTATGAGAGGAGGCAGAATGAAGATTTACTTTTTCGCTTTTGCCTTTCCCGTTAAAAGATTGTCATTAATCATTTATTATCTTCAATGAAAAAGCGTCAATACGACCCACCTTTGCTACCAGTGTCTCTACATTATTGGCTACATTATGTTCTGGATTATTTATAAAAATCCTACATGGGGTAATGAAAGTAACATTCCCTTCCCAAACAAATCCTGAGGTTTAAAACAAATTGAATTAATAACATAAAGACCTCCCAGGAAACACCATTTCCACAATGCAGAGGTCCTTAACTATTTTGATGTCGGGATCAACCTTTTCTAGAACAGATAGGCCCAGGAACTGAATTGGTAATGTCCCTCTAGATTTAGTTTGTAAAAATTAACTCACTAAACTAATCTACGTACAGTTTCACAGGCCTAAACATACATAAATGACATGAAACCATGCAGTAATCACAAATACATTCGTTATTAAATTCAGAGGTCCACTGTGTAGGAATTTCTCCCATCTAGTGTTGAGAATATATTGCAATCAACTCTGGCGCCACGCAGTTGAAATGCATAGAAAAGCTATGGTAGCCCTTGCGATTCTAAGGTGTCTTAGATGACCACCAACGTAAATTTACCCACATAGAAATAAAGGTGATGTAACAGAATGGAAATACTGCAATGCATTGTGGGTCAACTGGAGAGTCTGTTGAGAAAGCTGCCGCCAAGCTCTCTGCGATTAGCTTGTTCAAGTTCAGTTGACGTTTTTATTATGGTGCAAATTCTTGGTTGGTGCCATTGCGATTTCCCTTTTCCCTTTTTTTCCCAATTTAGCATGCCTTCTTTTTGTTTTATTTATTTTTTTGTGGAGGAGGTGGTTCCGAGGTAGCTAGGAGGGCATCTGGGCATCTGCAAAATGTGCCCGATTCTCGACTGTAGCTTGGCCGCCAGATTACGCTGGTATATGGCTAAGATATGGTCGAGAATCGGGCGTCCATTTTTCATGTTTTGCAGACGCCCAGAAGCCCTCTTAGCTAAAAGCCTGGTTCCGAGGCTCCTGCATCACAAGCAATAAATCATTACTGAGTATGACCTACACTACATTTGATAATCAGCATATAAACACCTACATATTATGATGAAATGACATGAATTGAAGCTTACATTGATATGACTAACCTATCTACATTTGACTATTGAACAGTGAAAAAAAACAAAAAACACTGAATCACAGCAGACGATGCTGTCAATGGAAAGCAAAGTTGATCCAGGAAAGTTCAACACTGTATGCAGACTTTGCAGGACACTTTACACTGACACTTCACCACGACGATAGAACAAGCTGTAGCCTTTGCAATTTGAAAATGCCATTACATTGCAATGTCTGACTGACGGACACACAACAGCCATCCAAATCAAATAGCGGTGAGGTGCATTAATACTGTGCAATTGAAGCCCTCGCGACCCACAGGTGTAAAACAGATTTTTTTATGGCCCTCAAGAGGGCACCTACAGCCCATGGCCCTATGGTTAGAGTGATAATTCGTGCAATTATATCAACATGTTTCCTTTTACTCCAATGAGTGCAAATGCAGCAGTTGATCTTATGGGCATGAGCCTGTATTGGATCACTCATTTTGATGTGATAAAAAAATTGGGCCAATTCTAATGACTCGATCATCTTAGTTTCAGGTGGCGGCTTCCTTACAGCAAGTTAGCATTCTGAAAAATAGTTCATCAGTGTTGCTTCTTATCCAAGACTGTCAGCAGCAATTCTTCAAAGGATGAGACATAAATCATTGACTTCAGAATTAGTAGTAATCGAAAATAAAGTAGTATTATCATCTTGTCAGGTTTTGAAGTAAACCTTAGAATAAAAATGATACGAATTACTGTATCTCCTCCTTCCAATCTACAAAGTACACTAATAAAGAGAATGGAGGAGTTGAACTGAAGAACTTGCAAGAGTAATGACTGCAATGGGTTTTGCAGGAAAACAGAGCCTTCAGCTGCCATCAGTGTGAATAAATGCATTTAAAAAAACATACTCAGCAGGTGAATTCTGGCGGGGTTTATCAGGGCAGGGGCAGCTGTTGACTGCAAGGCAGGGTGAGTTAATCAGGGCACAGCAGGGCTTTAACAATCATATTTTTCAAAACGATTTCCTCACGGAGGACTCTAAAGAGAATAATCGCACACAGCAAACGGCAAATTAGCTCAAATTCAAGATCAACAACAGAATAAAAACAGAAAAAAAACCTCTGGATTGTGTTTGATAAGGTGCAATTACCTGTACATGAATTACCAGTCTGCACAAGTTCATCCAAGTGTCCTAATTGAGGGATCATTCCCTGGTTCCATAAGAAAAGATTTTTTAGAGTGAATTTCAGACTCATTGTCTCATATCGCTCCCCTCTTAGTTCCATTCATTAAAAAAGAATTATTGCCAGTGTTATTAATTAAAAAGATAAGTACCGAACAGAAAGACACATATTAGATCATTCTCTCTTCCACAGCTCCTTCCAAACCCTCCTCCATCAGTCACTCACTATGTCGACACAATTCCAGTTTTAGTTCCATTTGGTTTTGACTAGCTTCAACTAGACTCTTACTAACCATCCAGTTGTTGAATCATGAAATATTTTCAGAAAAAGAGAAGGGGAAAAAAAGCTCTCCTGAGTCTGTGGTGGATGTTGCCATTCCTCTTAAAATAATTGAGGAAAACAACTGATTGATAAATAAATAATAGAAAACAATCATTCTGCAGAAATAAACATCTCAGAGAACTCACAGATAAGATAAAGAAGAAATGTTTGACTCCAACACTTTTCAGTGTGTGAGATCCACTGGTCATGCCCACAAGAAAAAACCACAGATTTATTTCTCGTTTGATGTTGTGTAATCTCAGTTGAAGGCAATTTCACAACTGGAGGGGGTACAGTGATACTCCCGTCTGTGTTGAGGAGATACGTCTTTATCCAAGCATCATCGGCACAAATCACCAGTCTTATCTGCGGACCTCCGGGACGAGAACAGTGATCTTAAAAGCTTTATTTCGATGTAAACTGGCAGCAAGAATCAGAGCAAAATCTTTCTGGAGGGCAGAGACAGATGAACATTTGACGTGAGCTACTGATAAGAGAAGCTCTTCAGACTAACTGCCTGTGTCATCTAGCATATAGAGAGCCCCATGTTCTATAGGAATAAATACAGTATAGGTGAAGAATGAGGTCATTTATAAACCTATTACATAGCTGGCAGTAACTGATTTCCAAACAATAACCTTATGGGTCACATGTAACGGGCTACATAATGTGCTTTAAGGCAATAAAACACAATCTGATACAAGCATAAAAGGTACCGTATACTTCACATGGATACACAAAAAGAATAGAGATATTATCAAATGAGCCTGGATTTGCTTTCTGCACTGGGCACAGTCTATTCGCAAGAAAACGAAGAGGGCTACAGTGTGCAAACACAAAATTACGCAAAACAGAGATGAAAAAAAACCTTCAACTCAAAATAGCAGTTCAGTAGAAAACCCTGGTGTTCATTGTCTACACATATACATATATATACATATATATATATACATATATATATATACATATATACATATATATACACATATATGCATATATATATATATACAGAGAGAGAGAGAGAGAGTGCGATGAGTGCTCAACTAAACTATCTAGAGTCTTCTGTTTACATTATCAGTCTATTATATTGTGGGAAATTGTGTTGTCTCTTTTAAATTTGTATATATTTGAAAAGCAAAGTCTGAAACAAAAAAAAATGTCAAAAATATTCCATTATCTAAACATAACTTTATTTGACAAGCAAATATTTACGTCTGTTCCCAACTATTGATGTAAAAAATAATAATAATAATAAAATCTTAACCACATTGGATAGTCGATATCTGGTATTATTCGGTATTCGGCCAAGAATTAAAAGGATTCTTCTGCCTCAATTTATGAAATTGGTGCATCTCTAACTCTAACATTAAAAAAACAAAGCAAAATAAACGTAAAAAGTATTACACATGAAAAATAAACATGAAGAACAATCCCCACTCAGCACACTGACAGCAGCTTACAGGAACTGATGTCATGCCACACCAACAAACTAACAGACTTTGAGTCAGACATTCTACAAGACCTCATGCCGAACGTATAATAAAAGAGCTAGCTTGAGCAACGACATTTATGCTTACGGTCCACTGAGGTTGTGAAATGGTTAATATGCGTGTCACACGCTGAACGTGAGAGCCCTGCTTCGTACAGACAGATTTCCGATCTGAACAATCTGCTCTAATCCAACTTGACACGGTATCGCCACAGAGAGCAACACAAAAGTATTTAATGTGGAGCGGAGGAGCAACACCTCTGGAATTCTCTATGTTGGAAAGACTGACTGTTGCACCGGGCATGGAGTGAGGAACAAAACAAGAAGCAGCTGGTAGGTTGTGAGGCATAGTGTCACCGCCACCATCTCAATAGGTCTCACAGGATTTAATGAGTATGAGTACAACCAAGTGGGTCAAAATCAGTACCAATGCTGAGCTCAGTATCGGGATATCCCTTTTGTTATATACATCGAACTCTGGCCTTTTCCACTTGTAGATGTAGGTCATGAGAAACTGAAAAATAATTTTTACTCAAATAGTATGTATTCTCAAGTTAGACTGTCTTCTAACTTGAGAATACTGAAGTCAGACTGTTTCCTAAAGTTACTAGGTTTCTTCAAGACATTCATGTCATAGAAATTAGTTTTGAGTGTCAAAATAACAGAGAAAAAAAGCTCTTCCCACTCATGACATTTAGTGCCCATGGCGCTGATGTGACTTCAAGCCTTGTCTAAGAATTTTCTTTTCAGACGAGCTACTGCAGTTTTCATGAAACATGGATCACAGTTGAATATCAAAATCAGTGATCTATCAGCCCGGGATTCATTTCAATTTGTCAGACGCACAACAAGAATTTCGATAAAGAGGCCCCAGGAGATAGCCTGCCAGATTGCTTCTTGTCTTTCTACCTGGCAATTTGCTCTCAAACACTAATAATGAAGCACATGGTCATGCCATAGAAAGCTGAAGTTAAACAAACAGCCAGAAATTGAACTTCTCGGGGATAACTGAGTTAGAGAAAAATGGTCCGTTCAGGGTCATATTAATTGAGCTCTTTCAAGCTCTTCAGAGACGACTTTAAGTGGGTAGAAAAGATAAGAAGAGGGAGAAGTCTGTCTTGTAGCAGCCAATATAACACCACATGCTGGAATGACAACGCCAGATTAAACCTCAGTGTCATTGGTCCAAGCATCGGGTCAAAGCAATTGGCTGCAACCTCAAATTGGTGGGTGAGAGTAACTTCTACATGCTGTAGGGAAAGAAAGGCTGGCAGGATGAATCAGCCGTTTGAAGACACAAGGTATAAAACCTCTAAATTCAATAAAGGAAACCTCACTTTTTCAGCAGCATTCAAGCACAAAGACTGCTTCAAAAATGAGCACCTCATGGATTTTTTTTCAAACTACTGTACATATTGTACTGTTTTTAAATATATAGGGGGAAAAGGTTGGTGATGGCCATCATGTATGTGACCTATACACAAACTGTTCCAGAGAGTCAATATCTACTGTATCTACATATCAGTCACAGATTGTCAGAGATGCAGTGTAGCTGTACACTGCCACCTGGAGAACTTCAAAGAACCTGAGTGACATATAACTATTTAAGATATTTTGCTATAACAACCATGGAAGCGTAAATTAGCACATGAGCATATTTAAAAACGTACCATCTTAACAACACTCACATCACGATGCTTCCCAATTCGACACAGCAGCCAGTGAGCACAGCATCTTCTAGCACTTACTCCATTTCGGATTGTATAAAGTTAATGTTTGCTGGGGTATTTACGAACAATTATCAGAAACCATACAGCTGAAACACTGCGTCCAATTATACAAAATGGGTCATAGGTACCGTCCCAACTGATGATTTCTGGTTCCTTTTTTCCCATTAAGGGTTTATTGCATGAATATCCAAACAAAAAGTAGCTGATAAGCACGATAGCCTCACTAGCTCACCAAGTTCATCAAAGCTAATTCGAATCGTAAGTGTTTTAATAAACACTTCGAAATAAATTGACAATTCGAGTTAACCGAACAATAGCACAACATCTTACCAATGTAGCAATAAACAATTCAGCGCTGCCAACATCGTGACATTTTTGCAAACAGTTTCAGAAGTTTCAACTGAATGATTTTCAAACGAAGTCTGGTTCGGCTAACGCTAACAGAAACTTTTCTGTACGAGTACTTTTGCGAAGCAAAGCAGGGCACAGCTTTTCACCAACACAGAGAAGTGGGTGTAAATCTTGTTTAATGAGAAAAGTACCGTTAGAGAAGAAGATAACTTACAGTGTCCGGTCCACCGATGTTCCCTCGCTAACTTTCAAATTACAGCAGCAGTCTGCCGGCGCATGCGCACTGTGCAGGAGCATGGTGGGAGGCGCCGTTAATCCATGTACGTTTCAGTATTATTATTATTACTTGTACCTAATTTGGATTAAGGTCTCTACAGGAATGTTGAACCGTTTGTTGGCTCACTCTCGTAATATCAATCCTCTTCAGTCGAGAATGCCTTTCAAAATGATCTACCATATTAAGTGCTGACTTAGTTAATTCTCCACCTCTGTGTTTGCACAAAGTCTTTCTGCACTCTGACAGAATCTGTAGTCTCTTTACGTGTGATATTGACATCAGACAGGTCAACCTGCCAGTCCGCAGACTGGAACTCCAGCTGCTAGAAGTGACAGCAGAGGACTTTCTCCTTGCCTGGGGACTGTTTAGTAAGAGTTGTGCAGCACACAGTCCTGTCAGGACTCTAACAAATGTCAGCTGGTAAAGTGCAGATACTGCTGCCGGCATCGGTTACCACATTGGGAGAACCTTTATCCTCCTCGATACCGCTTAGTGTGTGATCTAGGCTGACATGCATCAGTGTTATGCTCACTTGTTCCATGTGTCAACAATGTCACCTCTGTTGCTTGACTTTTAGCTAGAAAGCATATTCACTGTGAGTTATAGGTTTTGATCATGCACACTGCTGATGTCCTGAGTTTATGGCATTCTTTGAAAATAAATAAATCCCCTTCAGTGTGGATTGTCATTGACACTAAGATTAACAAAAAACAAAACACTGACTATATATATATATATATATATATATATATATATATATATATATATATATATATATATATATATATATATATATATATATATATATATATGAGGCTCCCCACCACAACAGCACAAGGTCCCCACAAGGAGGTGTTTTAGAATTGATAACACACCCTTCGAGTCAGGAGAAACCAGGTACACACACACAGACACACACACAAACTGTTTTAAAATACTGGCATGTCTTGTTACTTTTGGCATGTACAGCTGTAAGTAAATGGCATGGATGAGGGACAGAAAAACACTGCTGATAAAAATCAGAATTCTGACACAAAACCAAGCACAACTCTACTTAGACAAACAATCCCAAAATAGAAAAAGAACTAAATGTTTCAGAGATTTCAACCCTCAATCACTCAATGCGTCTCTAATAAGTTCCATCTGAAGGTCAGCTAAATGCAAATGGCAAACTCTTGCAGCATGAGTTGCACTTTGTCTGACTGCAAAACATACAATTTATATAAACTCGACATCTATTGTTCCCATGAGCGTGAGTTGAATGCGTGAGTTGAATGAACCTACTGATATTTCATTTCTTTCTGGTGATGTCAGGGTACCTGGATTGCTTCACAAATTTTCTTTCTTTCTAAATGTTTTTCTTTAATTGTGCAATAGTCTGGAGAAAAACAGTTTTTGTGTTTTCTATTTGTTATTTTTCCGACTCAAATGCTGTTAAATAATATTATTTTTGTGCTGTTCGTGGTCTCAACACGTCAACACAAATAAAGTCTCTGTTGTTTCTCAAATTGAGCATGTGTGCATTTGTGTCTTTTATTTATGGGGAAAACTGCGATTGTGGGGCCCTTTTGCCGTAACCCATAAAGTTGAGGTTGGCCCTTGAGGACCAGTTTGGACACCCCTGGCTTAAGGTTAAAAGCATTGCGTCACAGGTTTGTCACAAAGATGGTGTGACAAGTGACGTGCGCATGTGTGCGCATGCGTGTGCATGCTCAACCCAAAATTGGGTCAATTTTTCAGAATACACACCATTAGATTGGGGACAGCCTGAAAACTGGGGAGCAACAATTGATGTCCCCAGTCAGATAAGGTGCAATGTGTGGTTAGGCGTGAGAGGCTGGGGAAAGAGTTACGACAATGAAATTTCCCCAGTTAGTGAAACAAACGTGTGTTTTGGGTATTTGAACAATATTAGTGCGGACCAGTCCATTGCCTTTAATTGTTATTAATTTGCAGTATTGTTTTTAGCCTATTAAGTGAGATGGAACTGACAGAAGACAGCAGTATGGTTAGACATAGAAACCTCACATAGAGAAAATTGGGGAAAGATACAGAGTGTAGTGATAAGAAGAACTGGGTACATTTTACATACAGGGTGGTTGAGTTCAAGAAGGAAATGGCGACTGAAAAATTGAAAATCAGATTTCCTCAAAGATGAAGTTTTTCAGTGAATCTGTAGCCAAGACAGTCGTCTTGTGGCTACTATTGAGCCACCTCAACAAAATCATTCAAACAACGGTGGGTGAGCATGAATTTCAATTTACTCAGTGCAGTTGTTATCGAGATGTTACTCTCGGGTTCAATTTGGATCAGTTGCCATCATTACGTTCCACGCAGAGGAAAACGTTTCATCTAACGGTGGCTCTTCTCGGCAATCATCTGTGCGGTACCCGTGTCCTGTTATGGATGGAAACCTCAAAAGCCTTTATAAACAGATTACTAACTGTTTAATTGAATTGAAAAATGTCAACCACTCACAGAGCCGCTGACAGAAATCATAATTCCACTTCTGTATTAGCAGCAGGCTCATTACTCAGCACTAATGAGTTTCTGCTGCAGAGGCACATGACAACAGCTCACCCGCGGATCCACTGCTTTATATTTGCCATCGACCGTCTTCCGAGGTGAAGAATATCGGCAATAAACTGTGTATATGAAGCTGTCTTCCAGATGGAAAACAACTGCTTCTGTTACAGGCTTTTTATGCTTAGAGAGGTCATTAGTCGATGCCGCTCAATTCGAAGTGAGACTCCGGATGGTCACAGGACAAGGCAGTATAAAAACATGGACGTTACTGGAGTCCGGACATTATGTTGTTTTTTATTTTTTTTTAATTTTTCTGGAGGCACGACTGCAGTGATTGTTTTCTTATTTACATTTGGAGGGCGAGACAAGATGCAGATCAATTCAGGAATCGATTTTGTTGTTTGTTGTTCAAAATTCAACTCATATTTAAAATTACATTAAAGTAACATCTTGCTTTTTCAGGTGCTTTGAAGTATAATGAAATAACTTGGCCACTACCTAAAAGATGGACAGAAATAGCAGTCAACTTTCCAGCTCTAGATTATTGCATTACATAGCTTGGGGGGAAAATATTGGTATTGAAGTAAAGTTTTGGCTTTGAAAAAGTAGTTATAGCATTGAAAAACATTTTTTTAAAATATTAAAAATAATAATAATAAAAATATAAGAAAAAAGGAAAATGACTGAAAGATCGACATTTGAAATATCATATATAATAATGGTCAGTGTTTTTCAGTGCCAAGTAATTCAGACCCTGTTCTGGCTGTTTCCCACCCTCAATACATGAGTGATCCAGTCATTTTTAGGGTACCTCTCATGGGGATCAATACATCAATATCACACATATGACGCACCTTCCATTGGCACCTGAAGCCCTGCGATGGGAGTACAACTGAGGGCTGTGGACTGATTGTTTGAATACGCTGTTTTATCGGGTCATTGAAAAAAAAAAAAACGCCTAAAAGTCATTGTACTTATTTAGAAGTATTGCAGTGGCCCGAGTCTGGTGTGGTGTGGTTTTGTGAAAAGCGATAAAAGGTGGATCAAGTATCCCCTCCGGGCCTCCATTGTTCATTACTTTCTGTTGATTGCAATCAAAGTGCTTTTGAGGTTATTTCAGGCCTTATTTTTCCACGAGTGCAATAGCGATTGATTGAGGCCCTGCTGACCTTTGATTTGTGGTGGTTTCTCACTTTCTCCTCACTCATATAGAACTTTGTCGGTCATGCTTCCAGTAAACAACCATTTGAAGGCGAGCACACGGACATGACAACAACACATCAAAGCACAATGCTGTGTGGCCAACACTCCTAGTGCTGGATTTCTTGTCAATGCACCATTGATTTCCTTTGCCACCTTTTCTTTCTCTCCACTTGAGATAATAATGAGATAATACTGAATGACCTTCTTGGCTTACGACATCCAGTATTGGGAAAGTCTTTCCCCAAAAGACAACTTTGTTTTGGTGTCGACATATTTACTCAAAACACCCAAAACAAGAAACCAAGAATGTCATTATCCACTGTGTTGTTGTAACGCTGTGGGCCACTTAAAATCACAGGTGTCTGTGATAGTGGAGCTGAATCATTTCATTTCACTAACTTTTGTTTTCTAATTAAAATATTGGTTGTTAAAGTTTGTCTTTAATTCCAACGTATTCCCCAATTAGAATCGTGTCACAAGCGAGCGATATCACAACTAAGTCAAGTGAAAACTGTTTCTTGAGGCAGAAACTTTCCTTGAGAGAACAATTCTCAGTCACCAGAAACACCTCCTGACCCAAGCCACCACACCTGTTTATACCAGTGTGAGCCTCAGGAGGGGCAGCCTGTGCACGTGTGTGTTTGGATTTCCAGGTACATCCTCTCTACCAGGCCCATTGGTAGCGTAAGAAGTAGCGATGCTCTGATACTGTTCAGCCAGAGTGTCGATCACCACTGACCACAGATACCGATCTCATGGATTGACAATGAATTTGTAATCAAAATGATGAGACCTCCTGAGTACATGATGTGAAAACATCAACCACTATTTCATTTTATTTCTGACACGTTTAAATATACTTCTTCAAGAAGGCAAAAAAAATCTGAAAAAAAAACTTGCTACTTGCTGTCAAAAGGAGAACTGAAAGACATTTAATTTGATGTGAGACGTCGGAGTTTGCTAGACATTGCTATGTCTGTAAAATATTTACACACTGGCCGCTTGTAGCGTGCCTCCGAGACAGAAAGTTTTCATGAACGCTGCACCTGACTCCAATACGACACCTGGTCAAGGCTGGTCATCTAGCTCGGTGTAATTATCTTAGCGTTCCACATGTCACGCTCAGACCAGCAGGTGTTGGTGACCGTCAGCTGGGCTAACAGCCTCCTGGTGAGCAACCAGTGGTCTGTTGCTGCAGTAGCATGTTAAATTTCCCCACTGTGGGATGAATAATGGACATATAATTCGATCAAATTCTTGAACCTCAAAACATTTGAATTGAATTTGAATCCTTGCTAAAACCTGGGATGGCTATCTTTTTGAAACCAAATGAAATGCCTCATCTCAGATGCATTGTTTTGTATCATTGAAATCAAAGAGTTAAAACCTTAATTGTTTTCCCTTTTTCAATTAATATGGGCACTAAAGGCCTCTCCTTCAGAAAATAATGTCATAAATAATGTGTCAAAATCCACTGGTGTGCTGGTGGAAACTATGCGCGTGTTGAGGTCAACCACCATGGACGACACAAAAATATGACGATAAATCCTGATGCCAGCTGCCTCAGGGTGCAACAAGATGGGGAGGACAAGGTGGAGAGGAAGGACGTGATTTACTCGCACTCTCCACCCCTCATATGAGCTTCCTGATCACTTCCAAGTCAACAGGGCCTCAGGAGAGCTGGTGTTATATGGTGGCCTGTAGGCCACGCTGACAACCTCTCTGTGCTGTGCTGTACTGGTCACAGACGTTCATTAAACTGACAGGAGTGGAGTGTAAGCAAGAAAAACAAGTTTCCTACATTCATGTTTGTAGGTTCCTTTCCTAGAGAGTTCAATGCTCTGAGAACTTCTACACACTGCTTCAAATTTTCAATCCATCAAGATGTTACGTGACACTTTCTGAAGCCTTTAGGTTTAAGACTGAGCTTTGTGCCATCGCTCCTCTCTTATGACATTACTGGCAAATTATATAAATGTGTCAAATGCTTTCCTAAAATTATGATCAGACAGAAAAAAAGAAAACTAAATATTTTTGTCATTTAAATAAAGGTTTGAACTAAGATGGAAAAAAGAGCTTCTACCTACTGTACAAACTGGGAGGTACAATAGCAGACTGCTGGCCCATATGTGAGTGATGCATACAATGAAAACAGCCATCCTATGGACTGCTAACATCTGTATCAGCTGTAGATGAACATCGTATCCTTGCTTGTCAGGGTCCTGTTTTTTCCCAGTTGGGAATGAATTTACGTTTCATTCCAATAATGTGTGAATGTCAGTTGTACAGACAACTTGTTAAAGAGATGTATGCATGGCTGAATACAAAGAAGTCCATGTACGCATCACAGGGGCGTTTGACCTCTACTCTTGGGAGTGTATTGTGCAGGTAGCTCGGCTGGTCTCCTTCAGCGATAATGCATAATGAATGATTCTGGTAGATAACGTGTGTGCAACGGCTGCCTGTCTTGGCACTATGGCCGACTTTATTCATTTTATTCTTTTGAAATGATTATTTTCATGACCAGATGAAACGGATCGAGCAAGGATTGGGGATTGGAGTGAGATTTACTTGTAATGAAGCGAGTGTTTTTATTGTCATAAAATCAATACACATCAAAACTCCCCCCTCTGCGCACTTGTTTCTCTGCCAATTGCTTCTTGGTTGGCTACATTCCGCTCCATGTCAATGCTCAAGACGGGAACAGTCGGCTCTCCCCGCACACAAAGACTTTTGATCATAATTATTAAACATGTTTAATAACATTTATTGTTGTAGACCTGATTATGGGGACAAATTTACACGCCTCCAACCGCAGGAATCACTCACAGGATAATCTCATGTGGGAAAGCATAACCATCCTTCGATGGGTAGAGGCAAAAGACACAAGTTTCCTAACTACTTTCCTAACTACAGCCTCATAAAGGTCTCCTAACATCACAAAACCTATTGCTTCCAAAACTACCAAGGCCTGGGAATTTGAGACATCATTCATAAGCATGTTCATAACCATAAAAATTATGAAACGTAAAATCAGCCGATCATCATGAACACTCACACAGGCAGTTGTCGTGCTTCATTACGCTCACCAAACATTGACAGTCATGCATCTGTCTGCTCCACAAACACTTCAGGTCTGGTAGAGAGGCCCTGAAACCTGAGTTCCTGCACTTGTTCCACTGAAACATGACATCTACATAAACAAATATATTCTAAGTTAATCATCAAGTTTTAGAATGCTAATGCCACAAGCCTCCATTTCATAACAAGGCACTGCAGGATAGCTGCATCCATCCAGTGACAGTCTTTTGGCATCTAAACTGTGAATCCCCTCCATACTGCCCCTCAGAATAACCTGTATGTTTTTTAATAAGACAGCCAGCTAGAGTGCTTGGGTTGAGGCTTGTTGTTACTGCTATGAATAGAACTGTCTTGAGAACATTTGCAGGGAAAAACAATGGTTTTGGAAAACAAGATGTTTAATAGGTCAACATGCCCTGCAACTTAGTGCCCAATATACATGCAACCATTCAGGCTGCTTGCTTCAGTAGAACTGATTTTCATCTTATGAAGAATCCCTGAAGTGAACAGAGAATATGAGCCCTGTTGCTAAATGCACTTGGATCCGTGTATTAACCTGTGAGTCACGGCTCAGATTCTTAACTGCCTTGGATTCATTTCAAGCAGACAGCACTTGCGTGCAGGGAACTCGCTGGACTCCTCAGAGGGCTCATTTAAAATGAACTACTTAAGTTACTTAGTAAGGTGAGCTGTGTGATAATGCAGTGCCAAAAGACTTGCTTACATGGATTTGTAATTTCTGAAATCTGCACATCTGTTTTCCAAGGTTATGATGCTCTGTTTCCACATGGTGAAATAATGTCTTTTTTTCCGCCGCCGATGTTATCCAGATTGGATGGCGTAAAGCCATTAAAGGATGCCTTAAATCAATATATTTGAAGCATTTGCATACGGGCTTGTTTAATGCTCTCCATCCCCTGGGACCTATAATCTCCATTTTGCCTTGCTGAAGATAGTGGATAGCCTGTTTTACCCGCCTGTCTTTTCAGTAACCCGGGCCCTCACAGGTTCATGCTCTACAGGGCACAATAAAAAATTAAATTACATCAATCCAGTGGAATTAAGATCAAGGTCTCATTTATTTTTGCAGCATTACGTATTGATGGAAAAGAAAGTCAGCAGAAAAAGGTTTAGTTCTCTCTCACATATGCATCCATCAGTGAAATGACTCTGCAGTTCCTAAAGTCGTGAAAATCTATCACAGAATTAATACAAGAGTAGATAGCGGAAAAAAAAGCAAATAACATTTCTGTGAAGTTAATTGCTGTGGATTGATAGCAAGAGTGTGAAACTTCACCCTGGATCATTTTCTTGATCAACGATAATTTGAAAGAGCTTGCCGTGAGCCTGATAACCGCGCAGCAGTGAGGAATGTACGCTTGTGTAATTACAAAGAGTCGAAGATTTTCTAAAATATAATCAAGCGTATTCACGCTGGAATATTCATCCAGCAAAGTGAGATGAATTGAACCTTCAGCGAAAGGTCTACACCGCCGAAACAACAGCCATACTTCGTCTGCTGTGGATTTCCAAAGAGATTATTCAGATACAGTTAAGCTGCTCTTCCCAGCTTTGAATAATATGTCGTTTTGTCGTTAAACACACACACGCACAACCGGGACTTATTTTCAAATCTGAGCAAATAATGTAATTACGCCAAATCTTCTGGAACGTCAGCTTGAGTAAATGCAGCCAATCCTAAATATTTTATGAGTACATAATGGAGTGTTTCGCTGGACGCATTACAGCGGCTCTCAGGTCCGACCACTGAGAATACAACATCTGCTTGGATACAGTTGCTACGCCTTTCAAGATTTTCCACTTGGCTCATGTCTCCAATTGTAATTGAGCACTTCAGTGGCGTTTGGGAGAGAATTGCTTGATGTGTCAAGAGGGACTGAACAAAAGAAGAATCCCTTATGTTGGAATCCTGGAGTGGACTAAAAAGAGCAGATAATATATGAAAATGCATAAATCTATAACTCACCAAATAAAATATTATTTAACCAGTGATATCCAAATGATTGAGTTATTATTTACACCAAAATAAATCAAAAATAAATGTGGTTTTCCACACGGTACAGAAGTCTGTTGATAAAGCTTACCTTTTCTTTCTGCAGTAAACCAAAAACCTTAAAGCCAACTCTGACTCTATCATTGTTTCCACCTGACTTGCTCGGAAATGAAAGCCCTGGAAACAATACGCACTTTAATATAAAATAAATATTAACCCAGAAGTGCACCTCAAGCAGGAAGACGGCCGCTGAGACTCAAAGGAGCGGAATAACTCAGACAGTGGCATGTCAGACATCCAAATGGATGGAGGAGCCTCACATTGCACTTTATTTGTTCTTCTGAAATGCAGAAAGGGACGTGCAGTTTGATCGTTGTAAGATGCATTTGATTTTCATTTTGTACTGCGCCTCCTCAACAGCACACTCTTGTATTGAAGCTATCACACTGATAAAACCTCAAGTTCAGAGAATATTAATGCAAAGAGTCCTCATTGGGAATCACTCTTTGCACCACCACTGTTTGGAAACTCTACGTCCAGTAACATCTAATATCTTCCACAAGCGCTGAACAACATCGGGACCAGCGCTTGTTGAAGTGGGAGAAGAACCTGAGCTGTCTGTTTCTTCAACTTCCATCAGACTTGTCAACTCTGCGGGTAGGCAGCAGTTAATGGGGACCTTTTAGGGTCCCAGGTATTACGTCATGCTGTTCTAGAAGAATTTATGGACCACTTTCCTTCAGAATCTCTCTGGTCCAACCACCTGTACCTCCCTGGTCTGAGGACCATCAGCTTCTTCCCCAGGATATTCATTTCTTCCCCAATTTTCCACTGTTGTGCATCCACTTTTCTAGGTCTGCTGAACTGCTTCTTTGAAGCTCCTGGCAGAGTTGGGGTGTCTTGGTAGAAGGTAGCTTTGGTGTCAGGATCAGGCTGAACCTTTCTGCGGCATTTCTTAAATGCCTCGACTCGCCACATTTTTTTTCTTTGGCCGAGGCTCGAATGCTTTTGTATTGATGTCATTGACTGCGTCTGGTGGCTGGGGGCCACTCGATCCGCTCTGCTAGATTTGGGAGACTGTTACATGGAGGGCCTGGGCTGCAAGTGGAGGAGGGATTAAGTGTCTTACTCGGGGACACAACAAGCAGCCGTGGATAGAGTCTGCAATATTTGATTCACAGGCTGACCACTCTACCATCCTAGCTACTGTATGTCGCCTCAATTGTTTGCATGCTCGAGTTAAAAACATCTCCTGGTGTGATAGAATGCATCTTGAGGTTGCCTCGAATCAGTGGGAAACTTCATTAACCTTCATGCAAGGAAGTCATTACTTAGTAATGCCTAGTAGGATGACTCAGAAAAGTACGAGGAATAAACATACCACCAGATTAGTTCAAGGTAAACTGGTGACAGCACTGACTGGAGGATATGGTCGTGACTCTCATTTCATAATGTTCCACAGATATCAAGATATCAGGTTGGGAGGTCTAAGAATTTCGATAGCATCACACACCTGTGGCAAGGACAAGAAGGCATATGACCAAAAGATATGACCATGGAAGAATTTCCCGACATGCTGCTTCCTCTGAAACCCATAGTTTCTCTGAGGGTTATACACAACTTATCAAATGCCTAAAACCTAAAAATGGATGTCTCAAATCCTTAATTTGGATCAATAGATATAACATAGTAATTCAAAAGGCTTAGTCGTGTCAAGCTCTGTTAAGTTTGTGACTCAAATGTAATTTTTTTAAATGTTTTGTGCGTGCACTTTTAAGCCAGTCTTTCCTAGTGAGGACAAATTTGGGTAAAACACCTCCTTGAGGGGTCCTTTTGAAGGGCCTCAATTTGAGGATAATGTTTTCAAAATAACTGGGTCACAATAATTGGTTCACGTTTTGGTTAAGAGTCATGGTTAATGTTTTGTTTTGGATGGTTAGTGTTATGGTGAGAGGCTGGGGGAAGGGGTATGGCAATGAGAGGTC
The DNA here is from genome assembly GCF_027744825.2 of Synchiropus splendidus. Classification (NCBI taxonomy): domain Eukaryota; kingdom Metazoa; phylum Chordata; class Actinopteri; order Syngnathiformes; family Callionymidae; genus Synchiropus; species Synchiropus splendidus. Next base: position 5,055,210 of record NC_071347.1, read on the forward strand.
CCCACAAAGATAGTGACAAACCTGTGTGCGTGTGTGTATGTGTGTGTTTGTGCCTGTCTGCCCCTGACAATACTTTGCTAGACTGTGAAATGAGGTTTCTTTGTAAATACCATGGATTTGCAATACAAATACATTCACATTGAAATTCAGATACAAGCTGTGTAAGTAATTCTTTCCTTGGATTTGTGGATTTGATTTAGATTCTCTCCTTTCATTATTTTGAATCCAGCCTGGCAGCATGTCATTCAATTACTGCAGTAAATCACAATCAGATAAAGAAAAGTTCCTGAGAAAAATAAGTTTTACTCACTATGAATTTGATTGGACCCTGTATTTCTTGCTAACTTTTCAAGAGTTGTCGTAGTGCTCCCCCACAGGCTCCCTCCTGGACAGCGGTTTGCTTAAGCTTTACTCAGGCTTTTGCCCCACACTAGAAAAGAGAAGCTCCAGAGCATTGTGATGTTTTCTTCTCAATGACCCAAGTCACTGCTCTGTTCCCCAAGTACCCTGCCGCGCTCATCTTGAAACGCCTCAAGGCTTTGAGATGGTACAGACAACATTCGGAGACATGAAAAATGAAGCACTGAGCAAATATCGATTGCGCTCAAATTTGTTTGTATTCCAGGGATCTGGATCTTTGATGGGCAAACATAGCACAAGTTCCATCTTCAGTCATTGGACACAAACTGCTTTACTCTTTATCCTCTTCTTATACGCTACAAGCTAGTAAATGTGAGAAATATCGATGTATACCGGCTGATGAGAATGAATGTAATATTGACGAATGTTTTTGCCAGGCAGTGCTTTCTATTACACAACAGGCATCATGCGCTGACAGAAACACGGCTCTGGGAATTACTGTATTGACCCAAATTAGATAAAGATGGAGCATCCCAGAGTGGTGGAAATGTTCACGTCTGCCCATAGAGCGAGGCTTTAATTCCAATTAACTTTGTGACGGTGAGATTTCTCCACCCGTCCTGTCTGTATAAAGCCGGACCTCGGTTGGCCTTCGCTGGGTAATAAAGGTTTATAGTTGCGAGGTGACCGAGGGGTGAGGGCTCAGCGCAGTCTCCGGAGGCTCTCTGCTGCATCAACACCCCATCCTTTGGCGAGAGATTATTCCGAGGCCGACAGGAGGCCTCCAGATGAAACAAGTGTGGTCTTGATGAGTGGAGGCTGCTGTTCCGTCACAGCACATCGGCGAAGATGGGGGTCATTAAGGAGGCGGCGCAGGGTTGTATGTGTGTGGGTGTGTGACGCTGTTTGACAGCAGCACTGTGCTGAGGCCTCTGGGCGGACAGCGCTGGTTCAAGTTAAATGTCTGCGAGCCTCCAGAGACTAAGGCAATCAGACTCAGAGGAGCAGAAGAGTTCAGCTGATAATCACCCACTGCTGCATTGTCTCACCCAATTAGTGGCTTCTCTATTGTAGCGTTATTTACACATTATAGCGGGACCACACGAGGCTTTAATAGCATGCCAATGTATATCTGATAATTTCTCGCTTCAGAAAGCATTAAGGAAAAATACATTTTAATTCTATGTAATTTGTTGTGCTTCCATGTCACTCAGTAAATGTCTTTTTTTTTCAGATGGAGATACGCCTTTCCTTCTGTCTTCTAGTGCTGTGTGGTTTTATGTCTTAACTTTCATTTCCTTTTTATCTTGGAGACACAAAAGGGAAACAGAGCTCATTCTTGCTCTCTGTGCCCAGGCAGACCTTAAAGCCCTCCAGCAGTGGCCCGTCCAGCTACCTGACAGCGTGCAGCGACTTCCTTTCCATGAACTTTCACAGTTTGGGCAAACAATGCTCCTTAAGAAGCACTGGGAAGAATAATCGTGTTCATGATGAACTGCCCAGCACTTTCACCTGAAATGCTCTGAAAGAATGCTATGACTCTCACTCTCACACGATGCTGTCCATGGTGAGCACACCAACACATGCACACATGCATACTTATAAACATGAATGTACATATACATTGCTTGCAACACCAGGGGCGTATTTTGACTTTGCAGCTCAGGAAATGGCTTTTTTTAAACTCATGACTTATCCTCTCGCAATATCAGCGACCAATGGTCCAATTCTTTTCTCCGGTTATCAAATATAGTAGCTTGGCATCAAGATACATTTTTAAATGTTTGTAATTCCAACCCCCCATCTAGCTAAACACGCTCAGTTCACATTGAATAACCAACAAGGACTACAGAGAAATACAAAAATGAACCATGAGCTGTGGCAGTGATGTCACCAAATGAACAGAATACGTCGGTGGCAAAGAATCGAGCCATTTTTCATTTTATTTATTTATTTTTAACTGAATTGCTGGTAAATGGACGAACTGTTCTTTCACACTTCGCCATATGTTAAAGTGACACTTCATATATCACTTTATATATATCAGTTTATTTTTAACAGAATTGCTGGTAAATGGATGAACTGTTCTTTCACACTTCGCCATATGTTAAAGTGATACTTCATATATCACTATGATATATTATGAAGTGTGAAAGAACAGTTCATATATATATATATATATATATATATATATATATATATATATATATATATATATATATATATATATATATATATATATATATATAAAGTGATGAAACAAGTGTGCTGTAGTCCAATAGTCTATTGTGGAAGTGATAAAAGCATGAGTCAGCATCACTACAAAGAGAAAAGCAGCCTGACATTGGAAATGTTCTTTCGATGGACAATGCCAGTAGGTTATGTTTGTGATGTTGGGTTCAAAGCTCAAATCATTGTTCAACATCACTTCAAGGTTTTTCACTCGTTTGGCAGGACCTACAGTGGAGCTAGGAGTCTTTATAAATAGTAATAGATAGTGAATCAGTATTTAGTTTCATCTCAGACACAAAGGAGCTTTACCATAGAGTTGTATTTGTTTGAAGGTCACTGTGTTCCTCCTGAAAAAGTGTCCTGTGGGAATCAAAGTAATGGGTTGCCATAGCTCCTCTTTGTCTTTGGAGTTCTCTACTAGACCAAGTTATACACGTTACATATAGTTACATACGTTGTACAGTAGCTGCTTGATGAATTGACCTAACAAGAGTCACAATTATTGAATTGGAGATAAGGGAGAAGACATTATATGTATTTCAACTGAATATTTGGAAGTTAATTGAATATTTAAAAATGCAAAAGCCAGAAGTCGCCCCCTATTGACCGGTCAACAGGGGACGACTTCCGACATGGTGGAATTCTTTAGCTTCTTTTTTCCATTCCGTATATGTAGGAGCAAAAAGCTTCCTGTTCAACACTCCCTGCCTCTGGGGTGCTAAAAAACATTGCTTCATTGCAGCAGCTCAGACAGTCACAGAGATTATATGACGACATGACAGCAGAGTGTTATCCTATCAGAGATGTGTTGAATGTGAGGTGGCATTTCTCCAGTGCCCCCAGGTATGAGCCCGGGTACATTAGACGCTTCTGTGAGAATTAAGAACAATGGGGACACTGGTCTTGAGATCATCATTCGATGAGTTTGCTTCTCCTGCATCACTGAGTGTTCAACTTTTGTGGGAAAAGTTCGTGAAACAAACTAAGAAACCACCTGCCAGTGTGAAACTGTAGTGTACATCAAATGACATGAAATATTCTTTTTCTTTTTTTGAAAGATGTTCTGAATGCTGTATTGGCACGCAGCTGCATGGAGCGTCAGAAATGAGGCCAAGCAACTGGTATTCAAATACCAGGAGAGATTTCTTTATTTTTTGGAAGTTTTAAAACTATTAGGGGAGGGATTCGATTTAAAAAAATCTAGTTAATGTAAGAATGTGTGATTAAGAAGCCACATCTTTCATTTTGAAAGAATTTGGTATATTACTGAATCAAATGATGGACCAATACATACATTTAAACAACAAAATATTGTTTATTTTGCATCATTTGACAATGGTACAATAAATCACGATTGTGGTTATATTCAAATTTTTATATCACCTTATTTAAACTAAAGCTCTTTTAATGTCTTGAAAATATTTGTATAAGAATTTCAATTTTATAACAATTTCAAATACATTCAGAGTAGCCTTTGGTCATTGTGTTGTCTGGAGATCAAACTGTTTATTAAATTAAATTAAATTAACAGCCACTCTAAAGTGCAACTTTAGGCCTATTGGAGTCATATAGGTCTCAACATAAATGAAGTTGATTTGTCTTGGATTTTCAACTTAACCAACAAAGAGAGAAAGCAAAGAGGCTCCTCATTCAAAAGTGCTGTATTCATCCAGGCCTGATGAATAAAGCAACTCTTGCACGTTTCAGATCAAAATTCACTTAATTTAACTGATACTTCTTTATGGTTCACTTCATGGTAAGCATCTTTTGTTGTAAGGAAAAATGCACATCCCAGACAGACACCAAGTTAAAACCCTTTTTCTGCGGCGCACGCTGGTCTGACAACAATGAAAGTCATCTATTTCTAATACAGATAACTGTGTGCTTTGAATAATGGGAGGAACAGATCCAATTCGCTGTGATGAGGTAAATAAAAAAGAAATCGGTGACGTGCCTGTTATTCTACATCTGCCATCATCGTTGTCACCAGCAAACAGCTGCGGCTTTGTTTGCTGGATTGTCAGTCAGCAGGTTTGCACAAAGGACTTTAATTTCCTCACGTTATTCATTCGAGTAAAACCAAGATTCCAGATGCTCATGTATGTAATGTGAAATGATATGTCCAGTGTGTGAATGAGGACAATAATAAGCATCATTATCGCTGATATATCACTGAATGTGAGACAAGCCACACACCCTGCAGCCTCAGTGCACCCCATTATTGTCCATGCTACTATTGAAAACTGCTTGATGATTAAAGTATGTTACACAATAATATAGTAAGCATTAACCCAAAACATTAGACCAAACAATATATATATATATATATATATATAAGAACAAAGTACTTTCAAGTAAGTCTCAGTCATACATACTCTGCAAAACTGTTTTCAACTTCGTGTTTTGCGAGTGTTATCGTGTGCTCCATTAGAGCAATATTGTGTTTTAATTAAAGTTGTGCGAGTGGGGGACAGTGAGATGAGACGTTCTTTGTCTGACAACTGTTATTGGGTTTCATGTGGAGGATGAAAGCTGCACGCAGGACCTCAATTATCGCTCCACAACCCGAGTCGGTGTGCTTTGAGGAACACTGATTATTATTGGAAATGTGCTGTAAACAAGTCATGAAAGGTATTTTCACTGAGTGCTAGTCGTACCGGACTGAACTACTGAATCTTAGAGGACTATCCATCTCTGCATATATTTATATAAATGCTCTCAGGTCCATGTGTCAATCATGGCAGTTTGAAAATAAATACCTTGAGTGGGTTCTGGAACACAGATGCAGTATAACTGAATTGCAGCAGAAATAGTACAAACAAATCAGTTTGACGCTCTGTACAATGAATATGAATGTCATGAATGCAAGCTAACATGGTGTAGTGGCTCATAAGGACTTGAGGGCTAATAGCTAGATGTTTACATAGAAAGATCCATCAACTATATACCACTGTGGCAGGTCAGCCATGGTGTGTTTCCGTTAGCCCATAATGTTGAATGTTCCAACTTCACAAAGCTCCAAACCACATTACTGACTATTCTAAATAGCAGTTATTTAATCGCTAAAACGGTGAGCACGATCATTATAAGACACCAATTGATTTCCTGATCTTTTTGTTGTCTTAAAATAACAGAAAGACCCAATAAGTTATTATCATGTTTTAAATTCACTACTCTTCTTTGAGCTTGTGAATCATATGAACAAAAAAAATTCATTCAGTTGGAAACATTGATGAAGAACCCAAAAAGAGAGTCAGGGAGAAAAGTCCATTCTCACCAGGTTTAAAAAAAAACTTTGGCAAATAAATAATTCAATAAAACAAAAAAGTCGCCAGGAAAAAAAAAAAAAAAAGTGTGAGAAATAATTGTGCCAATAAACGGCTTATTGTTGTTATTTATGCCTCCATTAGCATCAGAGTAATGATTAACGAAATATAGAAATTTATTGATGAAATTTGAAAAAAAAAAAAAAGAAAAAACAAAACTAACAAAGAGAAAAATTACAGGGTTCTGTGAATGCATCGCATTCATTTTATTTTATTTTTGCGACTTCCATTGCAAAAGAATAAGTAAAGAAGTGAAAAGAGACACAAATAAAAGCAAAATAATATTTATTTAAAAAAGCAAGCACAAAAGCAAATAAGCAATATTCAAAACACAAAAGACCACAGACCCCGTACCACAAAAGAAATGCAGAATATCTGTTTCATATGATTTTTGACCCTTCTAAATCAACCTAATTTTCTCTGCCCCAAATACAATTTCCTATAATTATTAAATTATGTTTATACATAGCAGAATAAAAATGTAAAATAATTTACTTGACTGCAATTATTCCTCAAAACCTCTAATGATGGACAGCACATTTATCTAAACATCCAGATGATATATATATATATATATATATATATATATATATATATATATATATATATATATATATATATATATATATATATATATATATATATATATATATATATAGCCTCTAAATAAATAGCCTCTAAGCTCTTGAAATAAATTTACATTTTTAATCAACGCATAGGTTGAGGAAAACAAAAACATGAGCTTTCAAACTATGTTGATTTTGTGACCCATGGAGAAATGCCCTGACCCTGTTATCAGACTACATTACAGCTTGTTGTTAACACGTGAGGAGGAAAAAGAGTTGTTGGAAATGCGGATAAAAAATGGATATATATATATTCTTTAAATATTTAATTCTGGTATTCCATACTGGTATTCCATATCCAGCAAGTGTAGGTAATTATTATCATATATATGTATTAATTATTATCATATATTTCTGCATGCTAAGCAAAACTTGTGCAAACCTGCTTTTATTTTTTTGTATATCATTAAAAGTTACTACCATATTGATTATGTACACTGAACAAAAATCAACACACTCACTTGTAAGGCGCCATATATGGATAGTTTGTCATGATCTGCTTTTATTTTGTCGGCACATTTCCTGTTTTCTCTCCCCTATGTCCACCTGAGCTCGATCTTCTAATGCCACACGCCTGGAACTGATCCTACAATCAACTTCATCTGCTTATCTGCTCTGCTGTCCAAGTGCTGTGAGCCGGATTGTTGTTGTGGTCATGCAGGCAACTTGGCTTCTTTCTTGCTTATTCCCGACTGGTTCTGGAATAAAGCACAAATATAATCATGTTGCTGCTCAGAGTTTTTAATTTATCACTGTTGTTTTCATGACTAATGCATCCTTAAATAAGAGGATGGTGCAACCCATGGTTTTGTTCTCCATCTCTAAATGGCACACATTTCTTTTCAAACACAGCGATAGGTAGGTTGAAATGATCCTCCAACTGAAAAGAGAAGTGAAGATTAACAAGGCAGACTGGAGCTGCAATTTATTTAATTCCACATTTTTCTTGATAAACAATGTCAGATACTGACTATTTGGGCCCAACAGAATTCATAACATAAAGTGTGTTTTAAAATGCGGTGGTTATGTTTTTCTCTTGTAATGCAAAGACTTGTCGGAATCTATTGAATAAAATATAAGAATAATAATAGAATAATAATAGAATAGAAAATATCACTTTGACGGCGAAAGCTTCACGTTCGGTGGTGAAAAACAAACAAAGCTCAAACATTTCTGTGTCAAATATCCCATTCATTTGTGGCTTCTTTTCACGTAACTCAAAAAGTGACCACGATTGGAAATGTACATTTCCACAAGCTTCAGTGTGCAAGAGGTCAGGACCTTAAGAAGATCTGCACTTTGAAATAAGACGTTGTGAATAAGACATTCCAATTAAATTGTGTATTACTATTCATCCAGCAGGAATTAATCATCGTCAAGAATGTTTACCACAAATGTAAATGTCATTATAAAACTGTCAACTAAGCAAATATGCCCACGACGCTCACAACCCAAGCCAACCTTTCCTGTCACTCATTTTTTTCCTTTTGCACGGTAAAGACTGTGTTTCCCTTTGGTCTCCGGGATAAATAGCAAGAAGAAAATAGCGAACGCATGGTCCGACGTATCCGGAGTCCTGTAGTGAGTGATAAACACATTCAATTCAACTGTGAGGCTTCGCCGAGAGGCTCAAAGGTGCTATCCGTTACAAGAAGATAAAAATGACGTCTCCGGTTTGTCTAACTCCCCAAGAGAGGAGTGAATTTAGTCAGCATTTAACTTTGAAGTGACACACACACCCAGGGAATACGTCTGACACACAAACTTGAAGATCGACGGCGAAGCTGCAGATTGTCTCTCCGCGGCTTTAAGAGTAGCAGTAATACTGACTTTGAAGCTCCTGTTTACCCTTGTCATGCCTTTAATTTTGTTGCCTGTATATCATGGTGCACATGAGATGATTGACATCTGCATTTGTAATGATTGGATAACTACTGCATCATACCTGCTTCAGCCTTCAAAGATGAGATTCGAATGCCACTTTATTATGTTTTTCCAATGAAAAGCATGTAACCAAATACCCCTCACCATCGCAAGTCACCAGGCATGTGTGGACATGTAAGGAGAAGAGGTGCATATCATGAGTAGATTTACTGCATGTGTATTGGAAATGGCAAAATAAACAGTTGGGGAACATTCATAGCTCTGACCAGACTTAAACACTGATGTGTTTACGAGTGTTATTGAATGCCTTTTACTCATTCAACTGCATTTCTTGACTTGTCATTTGTCCAATTGATTTGTGTTCCTTTCAGCTAAATTCATGGACCTTTAAAACAACATTGAACCCCTGATGCAAGGGGTCCGCCGGCGTAATTTTCCTCCAATAAAGTAGGAATTTAAACCTGTACATAACAATAGCACTTTTTCTCTCTAAATCTCTAGAGCGCTGTCTGAAACTCTCATTCAGCAGCTCAACTGTTCTGTGCTCTGTACAGTTCCTGCTTAAATATTCCTTGTATTATAAACCCTATCAAAAACAAACACGTCTGAGTGCCGCTGCAGACGAACAGAAGAATATAGCTCTCCCTAACCTTTGCCTTGATTGATGTCTTTAGCATTTTGTTTGCTGTCTGATATCCATTCACCTGTATCACTGCATCTGCAATCCATTTTGGATCGTTGATGTGATGATTACCCAGCGAAAATGAAATGTGACACATTTTATTGATAGCGACCTTTTGTTTTACATTTCCAAGCAAAAGCGCAGGAAAGTTTGGGGAAACCTGCGTGCAACTTCAAGAATGCGACACTGACACTGATGGATTATCTCGGGAGGTGAAATGAGGCGGACCACACATGGAAGCAGGGGATGGATACGCCACCCTGTTCATTCTATTGGACAGGTTGTCCCGAACCCCCTGTGTCTGGTCATATCGTTTTGGACTGCTTCCTGCTCCCTCCCTTCTCTCCTCCTTCTTCCCGCCATACAAGGTGTCACAGACACACACCTGAGCCCAATCATAGAATCATCCTCCGCTCGACTTAAACGCCCAGTGTCAGTTTGTGACTTGTGCTTGCTCTGGTATGACTCTCTGTGCCTGTATTGGTAACGTGGATGATTCCTCTCCTGACTGCGGACATTTTGCCATGCGCTTAGAGTCTGAGTCCTTTCTGATTCGTCTCCTTTGTTTTCCAGTGTGTCTGTGCGCGTTCTTTGTGGTTCCTCTCCCCCCAATCCTGTGGACTCATTCCCTGCCTTGGACTCTGGTTTTCATCCGTTGTTTGTGCTTATGGATGCTCGGTTTTTGTTTCTGAACTCCGTCTCCCTCTGGTGTTGAGATTTCTGTACTGTTTTGTTTCACCTGCCTTCTTGTTTAGAAGTAGAATGTTACTCTGTTCGTGTATTGTATTTTAGATTGCCTCCTCCTAGCATGTAAGTAGAATCTAATTCAGTTCGTGTATAGCATTTTTGTTCTTTGTTTACCTGCTTCCTTCTAGTGCAGAAGTTGAGTGTAATCGGTTAGTTTTATTAAATTTGTTGGACTTGACCCCCAGTCTCTGTCTCCTCCCTGCTGCATGTGGGTCACCAGTCTGAAATTGTTACACAGGTATTACACAAGTAACAAAACAGGTGTGCATTGGGAAAATACCATAACCTTTGTCAGGGACCAAATAAATAAATGGAAGGAAGGACAAAAAACACTCCGTTTTATGAACATTTGGTCCACATATATACATTGGTACCTCGGTTCTCGACCACAAACCATTCAAGTGCGGAGACAGGAAAGGTTTTACACCTCAATGTGAAAAAAAACAGTCAGTAAATGTAGCTAACGGGACACGTCTGCATACAGAGTCTGCGTTGTACACAATAACAAAGCGCGTCGTGGGTCAGCTTTTTGGTCAGCGCACGTGCGTTCGAGTTCTGGATTTTTGTTCGAATTCCGATTTGTTTGAATTCCGACACGTTCGAAAACCGAGGCAACACTGTATCTAAAATATATATATAGTATAAAAAATTCCCATCAATAATCCTGTTTGTTGTTCCCAGCCCTCATCTACTGGGTGAACTAAACTAACCACTGATCACTGTTTTAGACAGACAAAAACAAAGAAGGACCCAAATACAAACTGTAGCTTGGAACATAAGAGGACTTTTCTTATCTGACGAATGCCAGAATCCCTCGGCGTGTTTTTAAAGAGAAGAGGCAGCTGTTTAAAAGTTCCTCATCCTGGATGATTCAATTGAGGTATGTAATCCCCAGTGTTGTGCTTGGAAGGTGTACTGGCTCTAATGAAGATTGTGCTATTAATCTTGGCATTATGCTGTTAGCCAATATGCTGATGCGCATTGTTGTGCTGACATAATAGCAGAAAAACCGGGCCCTGTGAGCCCATTGATATCATTTAATGGACTGTTTCTCAGAAGACAATGCCACAACAAGATAAATAAAACAACTTGATCACACAGGCTTTTGGATAAAAGAGTAGCATGTGAAAACATTCTTATTCTTCCAAGAGTAGAGGTGTTCAACCATGGTTTTATCCAAAATAGAAACCATAAGGGGCAACACAAAAGGAGGGCGAGGTCAAATCTTGACAAGACCTCAACAGACTGCATGTTGAAAAGACTTGATGATGACTTGACCGGATGGTTTCTTGACTTGTCGTGGAGACTTAACTTGATGAGTAAACAACACACACAAAAACGTACCAACAAAGAAACACAGGAAGAGAGGGGCGGATAAAGGAGAAGAAGCAAGACCCCAGATTCAATCAATGAAGGGATGAGTGGAGGCACGCAGACAAGAAAGATGGGGCGCACACAGGAAGTCCAACCTCACCAAAATAAAACAGGAAGTAAACAACAAACTATCAGAAGGACAACATTAACCCTGACTAACAAGACATAACTGGCGTTGCGTGACACATAAGCTGCACTGGTCTATTGGCTGCAGCTTTGCAGTCTACTGCATGCCACTGAAAGGTCAGTGTAACATTATAACAGATCAACATTATGTCTGAACAAGATTTGAAAACAGGGATCGCATCTAACCGCATGAGAAGCAGTATACCTGAGGTTCATTTTATCAAGTACACTATATGTATAGGTAAGAGTACAGCAAGCGTACTGCTGACCACATACAGTACTTCTAGTTTACTGCAGATATTCTAATTTCATACTTCTTCGTACTAAATTGGAACCTTTTAAGTTCACAAAAGTACACTTTCAAGTATACTCCCAAGCATATATTAGTACTTTAATAGAAAATGTGATAGTGTTATACTTTTTCGGAATAAATTGCAACATTTTTAGTTTACTAAAGTATATGTTCAGTAAGTCTACAAGAAGTATACTACTAGTGTACTAGGTATAAGTGTAAGTATACTGGGTATAGTATAGTATCAGCACACTTCAGTGAGCGTTTAAGTATTTCAAATGTAGTAACTTCAAGTATACTTCCTCAGTTTTAGTATAAAATAAATATAGTCACTTGAATAAACTTCCTTTTGATAAGGGACTACCTATATTGTTGGACTCATCTCATCAGACCTGTGAAATCACTGGTGATGTGTTTAAATGAAACTGCTCAAAGCGCTGTTTTCCCGTGTGTGAAACTGGTCTTTTAACTGGCTATCCTGGAGCGTTGTGCAGCAGCTGAGACCAGCTGTGGAAGCAGGACTCCGCGACCAGTCATGGGAAGTGCTCACTGGGAACACAACCACAAACCCAGTCTAGAGGTCAAGAAGCTTGTTTGCCTGTAAAAATCCTCATGCTAGCCACAGCATTGTTTGCTTTAAAAAAGGTAGCATCTTACAGCCTGGAAATGACAGTATTTGTGCGCTTGGAAAGAGCCTGCCGATTGAAGAGTTACTACTGTCCGGCTACTGTATAAGATTCTCCTGCAATGAAGGTGCCTGAACTGAATATTGGAAACACACTTGAAACAATCAGGAAACACCCAGAGGCATCACACTGGACAATAAGGGAAAAGCAATCTGTGCTTCCAATCCTTTACATTCTGTGTCTCATGTTTGATTTTTCAATCCTTTACAAGCTCAATTACCTTTTTACTCCCTCCTCCTCAGCCTTAAGTAAACTAATATCCGCTGCCTGACCCTGTCTCGTCAGCATTAATATTTAACGTTGCCTAAAAACTTTAAATGGGAGCGGACCGTGCCAGTCTGTAATTCCAACACGGTGAATAATTAATGCCGGCGGAATCTGATGCACTTCTTCACCGCAGGAAATTCATGTCTGCTTACTCACTGATACATTTCCCATCAGGACGTCCGTGGGTCTGCCAAAAAATCCCAATAAACATAGATGTTCTTTCTTTTTCTTTTATCTCCTTTGTTTATAGTGTCTGTAGGCAAGTGGCGAGCGGCATCAAAAATGCATCGGCAGATGCTTGAAGACTCGATGAATGTGTGGAGTCTGAGACGAACACCTGTGGGAAAACAGAAATTAAAGCGTGATATATGAACGTGTCTTCCCAAAACGTCACTTAAGAGTGCAGGAGAAGCAAAACGTTGCCATGGACTGATCCTCCTGACAAACTGTCACAATAATGACAACATCAATAACATCAACCACCAACTGGAGTTTGTGTATCTTTCTCTATACATCTATATTAACTGTGTTCAGTTGCGAAACACAACCGGGAAAAGCACATTAAATGCAGGACAAAATATAAAATATTAAGTAAGGTGAACTGCATGGGCGTCCACAGTAGGCTATAATTAATCTCTTCTGATATGGTGAGTCTTTTCATTTCCAATTTAAACTTGGGAACAAGCTTTTTTTTTATTAAATAAACAAAAATATATACTTATTGTACCTATTTATTGGCTTGTTTATTCTGGTTGACTCTAGATACAAGACAAACCTTTATTGATCTCCATGAGAAAAAAAAAACAATCACGAAAAACATCACAAAATATGAAAATGTTTCTAAATGATGCAGGCAGAAAATGAAATAATGCTAAAAGAATGCTCGAAGACTTATTGTTGTTAATGTGAGGGGATTTAATAGTCTCCTTACCTATCTTTCCTCATTTTTCCAATGGCAGCTCTATGCTGCCGTAGTCTGTAAACTACAGATAAAATACATGAATGAATAAAAAGAATGCACCATCTCATTTAAAGCTTTTTTTTTTAGTTTTTAATATATTTAATGGTTATTTTTCGTTCTCTTTCTCATCTGAACAAGCCGATCGACCACTGCTATGAGTCATACACTTTCACACGAGGCAAGGTGAGTTAGGTGTCTTGCCCAAGGACACCATGACAGCAACAGGGAGCGTATGACATGTTCACAGACTAATGGGTTATAAACGCTTTGTCGCACGGAACATTTTTCAGTCGCCAATTCCATGTGCACCACGCTATACAATGTCATTACCATAATCTAATAACATCCATCATGAAGGCGACTAAATGAGATAGTGGTGATGAACAGAAAATTTCAGTAAAAAAAATAAATCAGGATACAAGACATTCATTTAAATCAGTTTATAACCTGATGCTTGAGCTCATGCCGATTCAAAATTTGTTTATTTATTTTAGTGAGCTACCAAATTTTGGACAGCTGGCTAAAACATTACAGCATTCATTTGAAGCAGTGCTCACACAGTCAGTCTGGTCTGAAGACTGACATTGCATCCAGAGCCATGGCCGTGCTGCAGATCTCTCCTGAGTTCCTGTTTACCTTCTGAAAGTGACACCGGGATGCTTGCAGCATACGAATGACAGAGGAATGTATAATGAGGTGCAATGTGTTGCACTAAACATTAGCGATTTGCGAGGCGGCGCACCTGGGGATGCTGTGATTGTTTTATAAATATTTTGTTGTTTTCAGGCCTATGGAAATGAGGTTCATTAATCTCAATGAACCTGCCTCGTTGTATGAAGAAAAACATGGGTCTGTACTGTTCACCAGGAATATTCACTTCACAGAGCCTGTGGCAAATGACCTAGTCTAAAACTCCCGGCCTAACAGGTGAATCTGACTGATACAAGGAGAAAACTATTGTACTGAATTTGAGGTGAGTCACAAGACGAAGCTCTCGATTTACCGATCGATCTACGTTCCCACCCTCATCTATGGTCACAAGCTTTGGGAATGACCGAAAGGATGAGATCGCGGATACAAGCGGCTGAGATGAGTTTCCTCCGCAGGGTGGCTGGGCGCACCCTTAGAGATAGGGTGAGGAGTTCGGTCATCCGGGAGGAGCTCGGGGTGGAGCCGCTGCTCCTCCACATCGAGAGGAACCAGTTGAGGTGGCTCGGGCATCTGATCCGGATGCCCCCTGGACGCCTCCCTGGGGAGGTGTTCCGGGCATGTCCTACCGGGAGGAGACCCCAGGGAAGACCCAGGACTCGCTGGAGAGATTCTGTCTCCGGTCTGGCCTGGGAACGCCTCGGGATCCCCCGGGAGGTGCTGGAGGAGGTTTGTGTGGACCGGGAAGTTTGGGCTTCCCTGCTCTGAATGCTGCCTCCGCGACCCGACCCCAGATAAGCAGCAGAAGAAGGTGAAAGGTGAATTAGAGGGAGAAAGGCTGTCTGAAAGCTTGATATGAATCAATTTAAGAATACGAGGTTTGCTACCATTTTCATTTTGTCAGCACTAAATATAAAATGATTTCACAATCTGATGTCTCAATCCAAAAAGTATTTCTTACTTACAAATGACTATCTATTCCACTTCATCTTTTCAGTACATCCCATTAGGGGTGAGCACAGAGGACTCAGACTCCATCCCTGGCCGTTTGGAATACTGCTGCTGTCTGGCTCTTACACCACCTTGACCTCCATCTCTCACTTTTCCTCCTTCGCCTCAGGTCTCAGTGAGGTTTTGACAAGTGATTCGACAGTTTGCTGCACAGACGTAGTCGTTTTTGCAACCGATTTCTTCCACAATTTCCACTGCAAGCATTCTCCAGTAATGAAAACAGCCCGGATCTTGAGATCATGAACCTGGTCTCCAGAGTGTAAAACCTGCCAACGCACCACACGCCTGTCTCCTTTGAAGCCAGTCAGAGTTGCTTGTGCCTGCAATAGATCACTCTTCCCCCTCGAAATCATTGTTTCTCTACTTAACAATTTACATACCTCCAGTGTTCATGTTGACAAGACAAATAAATGGATTTGAAGCTATACCGTCTGGACGGGGGAGTGAGAAAAGGCGCAGGCTTAAACACCTCCGCAGTATTACATTTTATTGGCTCAAGAAACCTTTTGTCAAAGATCCTTCACATCAGAGGTCAAAGGTGAGCTGAGATTGACACCTATGACTCGTGTGTGATACTTTGAATCCTCTACTGTGGAAAACACATCTTTATATAATCCCTCTCTGCTTCTAAAAATATTCCTTTCTGTTGAAAAAAAATGTCTTAAGCCCGTTGAGGGTTTTTAAGGGGACAGTCCAGGATTTGGAAGATGGTGTTCAGTTTCAGCAATTTCCTTTCCAACACAAATGACCTCTCACTTTAAAGCCAGGATTTCTTTCTTCCTCCTTCAAAGAGGTTTTTAAGAAAAATGGAGCTGAACTTCACAGGAACATCAAAATTCTGTCTGAGGTACGGCTCGAAGAGCGACCATTAGAAAAGACCACTATTAAAAATAGAAACGATAGAAATCACTTGTGAAGTAAATCTTTCAGCATCCTTCTGAACTGAAGCAGATCCTTTGTTTTCCAACATTAACTGAGCAGAAATTGTTTTGATTGAAACTATTGTATTCCATTTGGGATGACTGGTGGATGCCTTCCTGTGAGGGGGAAGACCCAGAATGCGTCGCCCACCTGGCCTGAGGGCCTGTCTCCTCAGTCCATAAATGAGTGAAAGATTATTTTGTAAAAAGTGAAATAAGATGTTGCAGGCCTACAGCTGGTATTCATGACTGCTCTTCAGATGTGAGGAAAGGAGTTAATCTGAGAGGATATTTAAAGTGAAAGACAACTGAAGTCATATAATTTCATCCTTTGTAGTTTTTATCAGCAGGTTGTAATTCTAAAATCTTGAAGTGCTTGAGGAGGCTGGTTGACTTTGGTTCTCTCAGTCTGGTGGTTAAACAATCATTCAGCCCCAGTAGAGGACAAAATTTGCATTCATGGTTATTAGGGTTTTGAAAGAAATCCATGCACCAGGGTGTCCTCACACATTAGAATCATTGACCTTATTGAAATGAACATCACACAGCATGGATGCAGGACTGACTTTTACACAAAAACTGCTGGGCGTGTGAGCAAGTTCCCACAGCTGCGATGATTATTCAGAACTGTGGCATTAGGATTTGTATTTTTCTTTCTTTTCCGTTCGACCGTGTCTAATTTCAACAATGAAATGATGGCCATGTATTCTTATATTCAGTATCTTAGATATTAGCTCACTGAATGTGAGGATATTTCAGTTCAGTTCTATTGTCGCCCATTTTTCTATTTAGTCGTGTCAAGTTAATTCTTCTTAGTTACATTTATTCATTCTATTATCATTTTTGTTTGCCAAGGTGTAGTCGACTAAATCAACAATTTAGTGTAGTTTTAGTCAAATGAAAACATAGTGTATTTTAGTCAACACATTTTAGTCATTCTATTCATGCCAGAGATACGTTTTGTGTATTTATTCCAGTTGACTCATGTTCCGCGGTTAAAATAAAATCTGGAATAAAAATAATCTTGAATGAATTGAATGAATGAATACTCAATGCAACTTTGCTGCTAGTGTTTTGGTACAAATTTATAAATGGTACACACACTATATATATATACATATATATATATATATATATATATATATATATATATATATATATATATATATATATATATATATATATATATATATATATATATATATATATATATATATATATATATATATATATATGTCATATTTTCATTCACTCAGCTTCACATATAGCTATGAATTATAAAACCAGCATTACAATGAGACAGAAATAAATGTGTGAATGCAATATATTTGCTGGACAATGGATTACAATGTTATGAATAGATGGTTTCAATGCTCATCACTAACCAGACACTCTTAAATGAGGCGTTGGCTCACAGCAGCAAACACATTTCATCCTTCCCCAACAGACTCACATGTATTGTTTCATTCTCATAGAATACCTGACGTGTGCTTTGTTACCTGCTCACTGGAGTTTGTAGATCCTTTTGTGAAGCTCCCCTCGCTCGCACTAGGAGGAGTTTTAACGTTGTTTTTCTTCCAGCGGGGCAGAAAATGTGAATCGCTTCAGGGAGCTTCATCGGGCTCTGAACCGAGACACAAACTCCTAAAGTGCTTTCATCACTCCAGGGACAAACGGGATTTCACAGCTTTTTGCGGCGAATCCTGCCGTCTGGGACTAAAAATGGCTTTTTACGGTGAAATACCTGTAAGAGGAGCTATAAAAAGAGCGGTGATGATGGAATAAAGCGGCATGTAAGGAGACTGATAACGTAGCTGCAGGTAGATGCACGACAAGTGTAGCATGCAGATCTGCTGACAGTTCATCACCAAGCTGAGCTGAGGTCACGTGAAATCAATGCGTGCTGGGTGTGTTCCTATCGAAAATTCTTCCTCACAGAGTTTAGGTGAAACGCCTGCATTTCATTAAAAAAACATGAGCCACATTGTTGGCAACGAAATCGAAAACCCTCCTTCAGCTGAAATGCCAAGCTCCTGTTTTTAAGGGAGAAACATCTTGTTTGCTGCATATTTCTACTCTGTTGACCTGCTACTTGGAACAGAATAACGACTGTGTAATACCTCCTGCCCGTACCAAATCACATTAAACCCGCCTCATGTCATTTACAGATTTTAAAACAGGTTTCTATTCAAGAGGGAAGAGCTGCTTTTAGACTCACACAAGCTCAAATGCTAAAGCGCTTCCGCTTCAGTTTTTTTTAATCCTGCAAATTTAAATTGCCATTTCCAAAAGTCTAAGAAAGACTTTCAAAGGTGATGAAGTCTGAAATGTTAGAAGCATTTTTGTCTCTTCCAGAGAAGTTTTCGTGCAACAAACTCTGCAGGAATAATTACCAGCTGCTGAACATCGCAACATAATAATAATTCAACATAATAACAGGCCTGGAAAAACCAAGCTGTCAGTCACATTCACATCAATCAGCCATAACTGCATCTGAATGGAGAGCACTGGGGAGGATTAACAGTCCAGCAAGTCGGAACTGTTCCATGCATAAAGTAGAAACAACAGACGGCTATCACATCCTTTCATATTTCTATAGTAGAATGTGGTTGTGAAAGCTGAACATATGTCACATCATGTAGATGTTTACAAAGATTTAACTCCAGAACCGAACAGGGGATTTTATCTAAACTATCGCCACCGAAAACCAAAACCTGAAGGTTCATTTGGATGTATTACCATGCTAGAGATATCCCTATTCCTTTCTATGCTTCCGATCATAGCGCCTTACAGTCGTGAAAATACGGTATACTAATGTGCGTCACGGTTGGAGGTGTTTCCCCAACTTAAGTCAGGGAATAAAAGTGGACAGTGTGAAACAAGTACATTGCTATTGCTGTGATTTGCCTCCTGGTCTGTTCTTAGTCATATTTTTTTCATCACCACACCAAAACACTAGTGAACCATTTCATGCAAAGTGACCCCGATCTAGCATCAATGGGACGCTATGCAGGACAGGAACCACTTGGCTTGGGATTTGTTTACACAGGCTCGTCCAACCTAACAAGAGTATGCATTCATTTAAGGTCTAAATCTCAATACTTAATAGATTCCTTTAAATACATCAAAGTTGGTGCCCCATTCTTCCAAGTAAATTCCTGAAATATTGTTGATGCTGCAAGAATCTGCCCACCAATTTAACATGATACAAAGGCAAGGTTTACTGTGACGGAGTTGAATAACTCGATCCTTTGTGGGAGTTACACGAAAGTGCTTGATGTTATTGACATAAACGTTACCTCAGTCTGGCTTATTTTGAGAACTAAATCGCCCATGTATGCATGGCATGCATGGAAAAGCAAACTGGGTCCCCTTTAAAGGTGAGTGATTTCATATATTATGCCTCTCAGCTCTAATGGACCGTGAGAGTGATTTAATAGAATGGCGCACAAACATATTCATGTTAACCTTAGGCTTATAATAAATCAGGATTAGTTGAGGATTCTGTGTGTCTATTGTGTTATATGTTATAAATATGATTTGCACTGTCAAGGAAGTATTTGCTGGAATGGAGGCTTGAACTAGACCTCCACAAGAAACTGTTGGGACAAGTGGAATTGCTACATTCACTGGATAAGCAGGTAATGTGAGTTGGTTTATAGTAGGCATCAAGATCCCCTCCGAATCAATACTGCCCAGGGAAGGCATCCACTGAATCTCTGAGGCTGTGATGCCCGTTTACAGATGCCAAAGTTGTATAGTTAAACTACTACATCTCCTCAAATCAGCATCACACCCTCCAGCATCTAGCAACAGCCTCTTAACATTAAAGAATAAAATCGCCAGTGTAATTCTGCGACTACTTTAGCACTGATCGCTGCCCCACATTTCAAAAAAAATAAATGATATGGGATACTTTTACATTTTACTAATCACAGCTATGACCTTTTTTTACACTATTTTATTTACTTTTTAATTAAAAATGTCTAGTGTAATTCCAGACAGAAAGATAAACACATTAATGAGAAACACATGTTCACGTTTGCTGCATAAACGAGCACAGACACGCACAAACAATTACAGTATAATTACAAAGCTCATTATTTGTCTCTGCAGGGGTTCAGATGCTTCCTCTGTTAAAGTGAGTTCTGAAACCAGCCGCCGGAACAGCAGATCGAAGGAAGCTGCCAGCTGCTGCAACTGAGTCACATCCACCAGAAGGGAGTCATGAATGTTGAGAGGAGACAGGTGTAGCCAGCAGATAGCGACAACACGCTAAATATGGTTCAAATCGGTGTCTAAGGAACCCGTCTGCGACTGAGCACTTTCAGGAAAAGAGTCTGACCAAGATGGCAGAAACACAGGAAAACAAAAATGGGTGAATCACCACCACATTGGAGCGCAAAGACACCTTTCAGTAAAGCTGTCTCCAAGTGTTTCAGTACATTGAGGTGGAAGTGAGTCCGGCCTGATGAGGTGATCCTCGAGCTCATTGTGTCGAGTTTGTGTCTGCAAATAAACCACCTGAGGGCAGCTTGCTGGATGCCTGCTCATTACATCCGCTCACAACTGTGTACTTCCTGCCAGTTCCGGCGTGCGGATGTTCCGTCTCCACACCAAGAAGATGCCATGTGGACCTCGACCGGCTCAGTATGAGAGTTTCCAGGACGCATCCCTTGTAGTTATTCTTCTCTGTTTGGAAAAACTAAAAATGAAGTAAAACAATACCCAAAAAGTGGATGAACACCAAACAGATGGCACCAGAAGCAGGTCAGGTTTCAGGAACCGGAGAAGAGGTGTGTTTGAGCGAGTTTCAAACGTCTCCAACTCAACACAATAACCTGTCATGTTAATTAATTTTTTTTTTTTTTTCAAACTGGACGAAACATTTGTTTGTTTCACAGCCTCTGCATCAAATCTCCTTTAAAGGGAAAACAATTTGTCTGAGTGTCAATCAAAAGCAGACTCATTATCTTGACACTTCAAATTGAATTTCCTACTTTTGTGTCTGAGCTCTGGCTTCCCCGCTGCCAGAAGGCTTATTTATTGAAGTGTCATTCCAGGACGGCACACAGCCCATTTATTTTTCCATTATTCCAGCTGATAAATATTTTCATATTGTGTTGCGAAAAGCTTCAAGTGTCACTTGAAAGTCACAGAAGTAGAAAAAAAAAATGGTTCAAGGGATCTTCAGTTTCTCCCAAAAGCAATTTCCTTTGTTAAGAAATGAAGCAAACAGAGAGGACATCGGCATGAAACTCATTTCATGGATAGAAAAGCGCTATAGTGATTGACGTTGCTATTCTCCCACTATATTTTAATTCAGATATTAAGTTTCCAATTAGGTCTGTTGCTCTAATTTGGATTTTTCTGTTGCTATTACCTAATTTTCACAGAAAGAGTTTAGTGTATATCTCAGTGCCTATGTCACCACTTGTACCGTCCAACAGTAAAACAAATGGTTTCAGGGGCAAATGGCGACTGTAAACAGGCCGACAGTGTGAGTGTCTATCTGATTCTGAGTGTGCAGCAATAATAGATTTACCCCAACTATGGGTAAACAGCCCACGGGTAGAAAGAGCACATTAGCCTTGGAAGGAAGACTATGTGGCGGAAAAGAAGCATGATTCCAACAGTGTCCAGAACGTTGTTCGGCGTGTTAAATGACGCTTTGAGTGCAGCGTTTGGTAAGAAAACAATGGTCTCTGAGATTCAGGGTTGGTTCAGCCAACACAAGTGACATACAGCATATAAATATTGCAAGACAGATACAATGGAGAAAGACAATGACAGTTGAAAAAGACCAACTTCAGTCCAAGAATTATTGAGGTAGCAGTCTGAATTACATACACAGATTTGGCAAACTCATTTCAAGGGAACTGAAGGGTGGGTGGGAGAAACATATGGGGTAATGAAGCCATTCCCTGGTCAGCCTGTGGTCAGTTAGTGTGCTGACATGATCTGTTTACCTGCGACATTATGGTGTCGTACCAGCCTACTAAAACGACAGAATTTAAGGAGAATATAACCAAGCTACTTCAGGAAACCTAGTGGTTCGTCACTAAGATGATATAGACTGGATTAGCTGAGGAGAGAAGGCCATAGGCGATCTGGAAGATAGTGGATTGGTTTCAGCTGTGAGAGAGGACAGGGCAGTTTATCATTTAGAATTCTGTGTTGGAAAGAGAAAAGGCAAAAGACAATGTAATTGGGAAACAACTTGTGGGCGGCTAGTCTTAAAGGTAGAGCCAGCACAGATACTGTACGGTGAAGTAGGTCTCTGCTAATGCAGCTCCACTCCTCATGTCATTTCTGAATCTATCCTCTAGTCCTGGCCGGTCTGAAGCGACAGTCAAATGTAATCCGTCAGATGAAATGAGCGTTTGAAAACAATGACTTTTACCTTCTGCCACACATGACTCACTCCTGTTTATAAAGATGTTTTGATTTTGATGCTGTCAGACAGAACGACCGGATGCAGTCTTTTTTTCCCTCGCTGCGATTGTGGACGGAAGACAACATGTCAGCTGACAGCAGGAGACGACTGATGAGTAACATATGAGCTAAAGGCTCCCGTGTGGATGCACTTCTCATCTGCATTGACAGATTCAGGACGGAGACATCGCAATGTGTTGCCAATCGCCGCTTCTGACAAACAACCAATAAATGTAAGCTATTATTCCAGATTGGAATTTCAGTTACATACGAGATCTCGGTTCTGGGATGCAATAGATGCCAAGATAAACAAGAAAAATAAAACATTACATATGTCATCCGCCATCAAAACTTCCCAAATATGACTACAATGTTTAAATTGTGGAGGACTGAGCCTAGTTGTCATTGACAACATGAACCAGAGCATATGGCTCTGTTTTTCTTGACTCCAAGAAGTAACTCAGTCAACGTAGACCACCAGAACATTTTTTTATCACCTCCATCCCTCATTCTGCTGGTTGTGGAAATTCCATAAGACTGTTGTGATTTGGTAGGAGTTTTTGGTTGGACACATTGTGGTAATCCAGGCCAGAGTAGGTGGACAGACGATGGAGACACTTTTCTTGCTCACCACATAAAGTTTATTAGTAAGGTGCTCTAGGATGCAAAAAGGCAGGAAAAAAAACCTAAAGATGGCAAAGAAACTGAACAGTTAACTCATCTTAACTGAAAAGGACTGAACTCATTTCAATTGATATTACTCTGAAGATATTGTGGACACCTCTGCACACTGCAGCCTCCCTCGTGGCCTGCCTGCTTCTCTCTTTAAGTGTTGGGATCTGGACTGTACCTCTCGACAGGTAAATCCCAAACATCACCAAGAATCACAACTCCATCCTGCAGTACGAAAACAAAGTCCACTGCTCACCATACTGCGAACACATCCATCCGCATAATGCTCAACCCAGATCCATCACTCCCTACACTTCCCTGCACTCGGCCATGTTACTAATGACATCACCAAGGTGATAAAACCAGGAAGTGACCCAGTACGCCCTCCTTTTTCCCTGATGGTGAGTAACACAACCAACTAGCATAACAAATGTGAAATAATACCTAAATAAGTGACATTTAATTGAACCAATAAACATGCTTTAACATAACCATACTCGCTTGTTGATTTTTGATACACCAGAAAATGCAAACTCAAACAAAACCTGGGATAGTTTGAACGCATGATACAGGACAAAGATGGAATTAAACCAAGAACAAGCATACAAACTTTAAATGAGACAAACTCTCAGCCACTTTGTCACACACATTTATATATACTTTGATTTCAAGTTTCCTGTTCGTCGAAAGCCAACAACAGTGACCTCTAGTTTGCAGCTGCTCTCTTGAGCATTGAGTGAACAGCAACAAACAGCATTGTTCAAAGAAGAAGTCTCCCCTTTGGTTATAAACTGTCAGCAGTCCTACAGCAGCCTCCTGGAGGGTTACGAATCCCAGGATGGTGAAGGAAGGTAGCGCCTTCCTCGGTCTCTAATTGATTAAAATAGTTTCCCTCTGCTTGGGTCTTGATTTCATTTGATCATGAAAACATCATCTCACGTTCAGCGCAGGCAGTCATCTCACCCGCAGCTGGACAACTGAGGTACCTTCCACTACCATCCTGGGATTTGCAAACACGCTCCCCGGAGCTTGGAGTAGCTATTGCAACACACAACGAGCGTTTGAAAAATCCAGCTCCTTCAAGTATTGAGCGTATCCACCGCCAAATAATCATTAGTTTTCGAAACATCTCCAACAAGCAACTACACGTAACATCCGACTTATGACCACGATCAGTTCCGACCAACCGGTTGTAAGTCAGATTAGACGCAAGTCCAATGCCATTCAAGATAGCCGACGCGAGGGTTATAGGTGCTACTGTAGAAGTAGATGGCTGTGTGAGAGTGAGATGGTGGGATACTGTGCTTCTGTAACTGTTGTACGCGTTGCCAGACATTGAATAACAAAAAAAAAAAAAAAAAAAAAAAAAAAGCATCTGCTGGCCGTGGTCGTTTGTACGGGTGGACGTAAGTCAAGCAGGTCGTAAGTCAAATGTTACGTGTACAGTATCTCTGCTGTTGTGAGTCAGAAACCAGCATGAGTGTCTGCTCCTGGAGAAAAAATGGTGTCGGCCGTGATGAGACTTACGGGTGGATAATACGAGTGGGCCACTGGATTGAGTCCTGCGGGTCGAATGAATGGAGCACCACCCCACGGTGCGTCAATATGCGACGGCTCTATAGCACCACATTGTACCTGTTCAAAGTGTGATTGTCAAAGTGACGTTGTTAATAGAATTAAGTGCAATTTATTTTAGCGGTGCAGAACGTGTATGTGTGTGCAAGATCAGGAAGCAGTTCAGTAGTAACGTCAGGGTGGCCACTGAAAAAAAAGATCAAAGGGCAATGGTCTTTTTGATGGCAAGTTTATTTTCAAAGCCATGTCAGGTTCTTTTGACACATCGCACTCTTTCAACAAGGCCAGCGTCTCACCTCCCCATCAGTCCAAACACAAGTATGCTGTCCATGTGCTTTCTCAGACCTTTATTTCATTGTGAACGGAGTTGTGGTGGAATATTGCTTCATATTTCACAGGTCATTTTTAGCGGTTCACTCAAGTGCTCTCTTGTTTTTTTTTTTTTTCAGCTCTGTGAATTCAAAATTGCATTTCATAATTGAAAATGTCAATCATTTTTTTTTCACTGCTCTTTTTTTTTTGGTTTGGAAAGACAGCTGTCTCCTTCGCCTTTTCGTTGTCCACCTTTGAATTCCTTCCAGTCTAACTGGCCCCCATTTATTAAACGGAGGGTTCTCTAATTGGCACTGTTGTGCACCTCTCATACTTGGAAAGAAAAAAAAAATCTTTCTGCCAATTTAACATTCCTGTCACGGCTGAAAATATGTATTCCTCCGAGTATCCCGCACGGAACATTAACAGAGACTGCCTTGATTTCGAAATGAACCAGCCCTGAGCAGATCTGACCGTTGGGAGTTCATCGTCCGAACACTTCAACAAAGGGAAACAGAGAAACTTGGGATTGCGCAGCCTATTATCAGCCATTTCTCCTCCGGTTACTGATTAAAATATCTTTTGCATTTGCATACGCAGAGATTGTCCCTAAATGACTTCCAATTCAACAAAGCCGTTTGAATGTAACATCAACCCATATGTACGGAGAGATGTGTGTGTCGCAGAGTCACCCGTGATCCTCCGCTGGATTCCACCTTCACAAAAGCTCTTCTTTGTTAAATCTATTCAGCAGCTATCTGTCCCCAGCATGTGTTCCTCTTGCAGGCTCACACCTCATTTTGTATGCACAACATGAAAAACACTCATCTGTTGTCAAACAGTACACCTGTACCCCAGATACACTTCAGCGGTTTGCCTTCATCGCTGCTGTTCTATTTACATTCCTTCCACTGCTCTGCTGCCGCGCTGGGAGAACAAGCTGATTGAAGGTCCGCTGCCCGGAATTATTCAAGAGCTGTTTGTTTGTTCCTGAAAAATCAGACACCCTCTTTTACTTGACAGTTGTGTTGAGCGGGAAGCCAACCAAACGCAACGTCGTGCAGATGAATCTTCGATCTCGCCAGTTGATTTGAAAAATTGCTGACTCATCTTATTACGTCACTTACACATTTGCTTGAGCTTAAAACACATTGTTAACCAGGGAGATATCCTGTGCTGCTGTAACGTGCAGACAACTCACCGGTGTTGAGTGAACTTCTTCTTCAACTTTTACTGTAACAGAATTGGATCTTGGTGACTGGTAAGGGAATAATAGGCTGTACCAAGACAACTAGATGTAGGGCAGAGGTGCACCATTACATTTCCTATAGGGCCACATTATAAACTCTGACTGGTGTGACGCCAAAAAAATCTTAAGTAAACAAGGACGAAATGAACCAGTAAAGATTCAATGGAGGCAAGGATATTCAGAAGTGCAAATATGGCATGAAAACTATGAAAGTATTCAATTTAATATGTGATTTAATTTGTATATAAATAACAATCAAACTATGGCACAAATATCAATGAAATATTAAGAGGAAATTCATTTAAAAATACATTTTCAATTTTCTTTCAGTGTATTTTGAGGAACAAAAAGTACTCACCAAAATGGCAGATGAAAAAAAAAAGTTAGTCCTGAAAATGTTATAATTACTATGGAAATAGTAATGACAAGAAAGAAACAAGACAGAAAATAGTCAGAAAAATGACAACTTATCAGTTGTGTAATTTTAGTCTGACCTCATGAGGGCTGCAAAAACACAGGCAAAGGACCGCATATGGCACCCGGACTGCACTTTGCCCAAGTCTGATCTAGGGTTTATCAAAATCACTTTTCAGTTGACTGCATCAACCTTGTACAGAACTGGAGTCACTTTAATGAAAAGACCACGCAACCAGGGGTGTAATGGTATATATGTACTCGGTCTCACTACAGGGCCTTTGGTCCAGTGCACACACGGACTGGTCCGAATACATTCAGACCTAAGTTGTAACGGTCAGCAAAGCGAGCACACAAGCAGCATAGCTGCAGCTGGAGGCTCCCTATAGTGATGCGTTGTCTGTTTTGAGGCTTTTGTCTTAAATATGAAACCTGATGTTGTTACTACTTACACAAGCAGATGGCGGACACCAGTAACCTCAATCTGAGCAACATTGGTGGGCGTGTTTCTATGAATGTTTTGGAGAGGATAGCGATTGGAAACTGTTCCCCCGGTCGAGGAGACGAGGGCAGTTATTGTTTCATCGAAGGAGGATAACAGAGAGCAAGACAGCACGTACGGATGCTTTGCCATGTCTAGAAAGCGGTGGAGGCATGTTTAGAAGGCACAATGGAGGAATGTTTAAGAAGTAGATGCAAAGATGTGCAAATTGCAGCAGTGGTGTTGATGGTCCTAAATCAGACTGGTCATGCCCAGCCATCATCATCATGTTGCTTGAGAGTTGAGGAAGGCTATTTGATAAAAGTATGTAATTCCTGGCTGCCACCTAGTGACGATAGACAAAAACCAGATGAGTGAATTAACTCCCATCTGAAACTCTACGTCAATTCTCATTCACCATACGCCTTTATCTCAAACTGCTTTCTAACTACAAACGTTTGAAAGTGGGATGTCAAAAATGAATATTTCATTGGAAAAAAATTGAAAATTGGATTAAAGTCTCAAAATACTGCAGCATCTCTACATTACAGGAATCTGTCTCCATTGAACAATTCAAACAACAACTCTTTCATCTGAACTTGGTCTGAGGGATCAAAAAGGAGCAGTTTTCTTTTCCCAGACAGATTGTCATATATTTTCTTTATAAAGACCACATTGATTTTCTGAGCCCCGTCAGGTAACTTAAGTGTAGAATGTTTGAGTGAATAGAGTTTCAGTGAATCATCATGATTTTTGACTGTGCCATTACACTTCTTTGTCCAGTCTTCCCTCCTCACTCTTGTTCGTCTTCTATTGGTAATATGCCAGTGTCCGTGATGAGCTGACTCTGGGTTTTGGTAAATTCCAACCTACCATCTTGGATCTCAACTCTCCGCTTTGCCGTAAAGAGAATGCGTGCCTTGGCGTTCATTTCCAGGAACCTCTTTCTCATTGCCACTTAATCCTTTCTGTATTCATAGAGCTGTAATGGGTAGTTGTGGTCGAATGTAATATTGGTATGATCACTGACGGTGACATTTCTAGCCGTTCATTCATTCATATTTTTTTAATAAATATTTTATGTATTTGCTTTTTAGTTGAAGTAGTTTTGAAAATTAATCGGAACATTTTATAGCAATACTACACTTTATGAATATCTTCTTTGGAGTCTAAATAAGATATATTCTTTTTATTTTATGATATTTGGACATGGTTTTATTATATTTCTTTTATTCAGAATTTTATTCAGTTTTTCCAATTTTCTCAACAGTTTCAATCAATTATGTTATTTTTTTCTTTTTTTCTTAAGTACATGACTTGCACCTGGTTCTGCTGCTGGTTGTACTTTTCTCTGACAAAACTCTTTGCAACGATCACATGGTTTCACGTCAGTTGACAAGGTTTTGGTTTGTTTACTTGTAAGTAGATTAAATATGGTTATTGATCACAAATGAAATCAAGAGTAATGTGTCAGTTATATTACTTGAATGGGGCCCGGGCCCATTTGTTCTGGGAAAGGTGGGCCCCGAGATCAACAAGGTTCTGATTCTTGTTCCCTGTGACTCTTCTGGGCCAATCCCTGTTGCTCATGTATAGTCAGCCCAAAATCCTCAACTGCTGCTTCATAATATACATAATAGGTCTCATGTCGTTCGTGCGTATCTGTCTGCCTGTTCGCAAAATAACTTGTACAGCGACCATACTCAAACATTTTAATTCAGGAATTTTTTTTAATGGGAAGAAAAACAGAATTTTGCGAGGCAATTCTCACGTCACTGGTGGCTCAGTGTAGTCGTAGTTTGTGAGGTTTACAAAAGACATTACCAAAAGTTTCAATGATCATGCGCCGGATCCAAGCGCAATGCTAATTTTCCAGGTGGTTGAATCTACGGTGCGCCCTCGCAGCAGGCAGGGTTTTGTGCTTGTGTTGTGTTTTTTCCCACCAGACAGGTGTGGTCACACAGACATCAATTTAAAAAAAAAGTATTGATGCACCAATACCATTTTTTTCATTAACTCACCAATACCGATAACTAACACCACGTTAAGTTGAGTTTTTTTTTTTTTTTTTACATCTTTTTTCCTTGTACATGGTTGACGGTCAAGTTTCACCGCAGAACAAACACAAATTTTACAAACTTGTCATATACCGACAGTCAAAATCTTTGCACTTCTGTAAAGTGGTATCGGTGGCCATTCTACAAGTACCCGATAGTGGTATTGGTACATCCCAAAAAAAGTATATACAGTGGAACCTCGGTTCTCGACCACAGTCCAATCCAGATGGCCGTTTGAGAAGCGAATGGTTCGAAATCTGAATCGATTTTTCCCATTACAATGAATGGAAAAAGAAAGAATGCGTTCCAAGCCTTAAAATAGTCTTTTGTAGGAGTGAACGTAGAGTGTCTGCTGCAGGTGCGCTGTTCCTCTATGTGTGTGGCCGCTGCATGTGGGAGGGGTTGCCGAGTGAGTGACGTCTCTCCAGAAGTGAAGAGGTGCCCGGTGCGTGTCCAGCTCTGAATGTGCGCTTCTGTGCAGTTTGGCTGTGACAAAGTCATAAACCAAGTAACGCTCTGTCCCAGACTCGCCTCATTCCTGTCCCAGCTCCAGCCCACAACAGGACATCAAAGCCTGGAGTGAGCTCCAGCCTCGGAGGTGTGGAGAGCGAGCACCTCCCCTGTGACACTCTACCACGGTCCAGTGTGGAGACAGGAAAGGTTTTACACCTCAATAAGAAGAAAAAACTGTCAGTAAATGTAGCTAACGGGACAGAGGCTGCAAGTTCTGGATTTTCGCTCCAAATTTTTGTTCGAACTCCGATTTGTTCGAATTCTGGGACGTTCGAAAACAACTGTACTTGATTAGGATTTTCAGAAAAAGTGGTCATAATTGATGCATGAATTTTGAATGTAAGCAGAAAGTTTGTTCTCAGTTCCAGAAGGTGAAAATGTTTCCAACTGAATTGTCATAATTTTGTGACGTATGGATTATGATTGATCAAAGGTCCCACGTGGCACCGTAAACAACCACTCAGGCTCGCTAACTGAGGAACAGCTGTGCAGGGGACATCCCCTTTTGTTCTGGGCGAACGGTGGCAACCTTAGCTGAGAGCTATTTTTGAATCATAGAAGTCTTTTCATTGTATATTTTAATGCCATGTGAATGGAACTCCACTTTGAGAGTATATGTGCTCACAATCACCTTCTTTTTTACTGATAAAATACATTTCTGAGCCACTCTTTGCCCTTAGGTTCCATTAGCAGGCGCTGCCATGACAAATCCTGAATGTTGAAGCAAAGATTTGGAGCTCAGCCATCCCTCTGAGACCTTTAGACGAGCCAATGCTCCTTGTGTAGCAAGGGTCTGTCAACACCAGTGTGTCTTGTAGGGATTGACACAAGAGGCTGTTGCTGTGGAGGCCTTTTAGCACTGGCACAGACACATGGTTGGGTGTCTGGGTTAATGAATGAATGCTCTGGTGTGAAGGTTCTTGTTCAGGGTAAAAAAAAAAAATCCATGCCTACATGGCCCCCAGATTTTTGGATGGGCCCAAAGTGAGTGGGCACGATTGAGGTCTCCAACCATCAGACGGCCTGTCTCCTCCTTGTTTGTTTTGTCCTGTCATGCCAAAAGGTCAATGTGAAGTTTGTGCACCAAACTCACTCACTCTTGCAGTTTGACTTGAATGTCTGTCGGCCACTACAATAATAACAGCTTCATGAAGAAGCATGCAATCAGCAATCACAGTTTCAAACCGACTCTTAGGGAAATAACAGTCATTAAAGTCACATGGTAAAGCATGAATCCCCATGTACCAATCCAATCAGTTGCTACAATTGTGATACATTTCTAAAGCAATCAGAAGAAAAAAAAAGGAGGAAAAAACAACAACATCGCACTCTGTTTTTAGAATGTGTCTCTCTTCGATTGACTTCATTAGCAGCAGTCACCCTCGTATCCTCATTTGAAAAGTTCCATAACTTTCTGTGAAGCTCCTTCCAAGGGTCCGTCAGAGATTTCGTGCTTTTGTCGGGCTACATTTTTAAATCTGTCTCTGCAAACAAGGTTCGCCTCTTTGTCTCAAGGGCGCCGTCTTGAACGCTTCCCTTCCATTCTGCTGACTCATGCAGTCCTATTGTGCAGGGTATGGATGCCACCATCAGCTCTTGCTGTTGCATATTTGGAGGGAAATAAATACGCCAACTCAGACTATTCCAACAAAGAAGACAATAGACAATTGGCACTTTTAATCAACAAGAGCAAATGCACCTCTTTCATCACGTGTGCTATGAAGCCAGGCAGTACATTGCTTTACTTATTGATGCATTTTTTAATCTTAATGAATTTTATGTTCAACAATGCATCCCCAAGTGGACGGATTCTGCGTCGCAAAAAGTCTGCCAGGTGCCGCATTAATGTTAAATGCCTCAATGTCATTTAAATGAGGAGGAAACTCCCTTCATCGGTAGATAATGGATTATCACTTACCACACAATGACAGAATAGAAACTTCAAAAACCCCCACTAAAGTAGCAGTCTCCTCTCTAATGAAATCTGTCATCCAGTCCGTCGCTTAACCTCTGATGTTGAGGTGCGTGAATGAGTAAGAACATTAACAAATGAACAGCCATTAAAATCCACCATTTTAGCCGGCTGGAAAGGACAAAAGGTAATTTGTGCATATTAAATAATCATCAATTTACAGCCTCATATGCAGCATTCGCGTTGGAAAACACACCAGATGCACCACACAAGTTCAGACCAAAGCACTTAATTTAAGAAGGAAGTAAGAAGAAGGGAGGATTGCACTTCATGAAAATGAGAAGGTCATTGCGGGATCATCATTTGCAAAGGGAGTTCACTTCCGTGAAGGTGACGTCCCCCATTTACTGACAGGTCAGTGGCCTCTGTGGCCGTCACTTAAGAGGTTGGAGTTACGGTTAAGCCATGGCACTCCTTTCTCTCCGCACTGTTAGTTGTGTCACTTGCTACGGTATATAATGGTACCTCAAATGATCGTGATCATAGATAAGGGGCAGGGGCACGCGTTGGTCAGGTGTCATCACCAACTGTGTGGAATAGCTTTTCCCTGATGATGTAGAACATGTAAACGTAAGCGGAGCAAACAAAGGTAATGGAGAAGCTGGATCAAGAAAACTGCAAAAACTGGACACAGATTCAGGCCCACCAGCTCTTTATGGCACAATCTGGGATCCAAATGAACAAGTGGAATCGCTACTCTCTTTGTGATGCGTGAGTAGAATGGTTGTGATTGTAATTGCAGAGCTGCCTGGATCGGTATATCCCCTCTTTGTGTCCTGGTTGGACAGCACCAAGGCCGTGAATTGCCAAGGTTGATTTGTTTTGCTGAGCTAGTTCACATAAAATTAAAAGGAAGCAGCTGAAAACGTTTCATCCATGAAAAGGCATTTGCTGGGTCCAATGTTGCCCGAGCCGTGTAGGGAGGACTACCAGGTATTGGGGAGGCGGGACACAAGCAGTTGAAGTTGTTACCTGACCTGGTATTGAAAGAAATGGATGCACTTTATTAGGATCTTTATTGACAGCCCTGCTTGCCATACCTCAGCTTTGTCTGAATTGCCACATCCTGACAGCAGCCACGATGAAGGGGACTTGGCGTTGTTCGCCGCACCAGTGGGCAGCATGATGAGCTATATTGGCTTTTAAATGACTTGGTCTTATGCCTTTCCTCCCAGCCCAGCATTGATTTGACTGAGGCCACATAAAGTACTATATATACTAAGTGACATCTAGACTGAAGTAGTGATGAGCGGCCACAATAAACACTCCCATTTCTTTTGGATCATCACATGGGAGTGGATACATTCGACTCATCTGAAACACCTGTGTGTCAACATGTATCGTAGAAGCTTGACTTTGGCATCAACATTGGGCACACACAAGTCCCCTTGACGGACACGTTGTGGGTAAGATTGAATTAATATTGCCAGTCCGAACTGATCACCACTTGCCACCTGATTTCCAGTGGATCACCAGGGTACTTAAAAAGGGCCTTGTGTACTCGGGACAGAGAGAGTGACACACATTACTGGATTAAGGATGATGGACAGAGAGCCGTCTAGGACATAGCTAACCAGTCAAGGCAGTTTCTCAACAGCTTTACCTTCATCCTTTACACCCACCACTAGTCCCCGACCACACTGCTTAATGCTCCCACGTTTAACTCCTCTCCTTCTTCTCATCCAATGAGGACATCACCACGGCCTACCACATGGAGGTTTGGAGGCAGCTGGAAAGACTTCACCAACTAAAAGTTTCACTTGCTGATGGCATCTGCACCTGGATGCTTTCTGCGCTGAGCCACAAATTAAAAGCTGGTGACTGTAGGAGGAAAAAGAGGACACCTCTGCAGTCGATATCTTCATGAGAGGATGGTTGAGGAGGTGCAGATTGAAAGATACTTGCATGTGGTGGTTTCAGCAGATTTGACTGGAAAGCAAACACAGAGGCTGATCCAAGAAGCTAGTGACTAAACTCGACTTGCAGAGAAAGCTTTCATCCTTGGTTATGAACTACAAGATGCTGGAGATTTTCTACCAATCTGTTGTTTTTATTTTTTTGGGTAGCAGTATCAGAGGCAGTGATAAGAACAGAAGATCTGTAGACCTGAGTCTGTGGTGGACAGCAGGTCACCCTCATTAAGCTGCACAGACAAACCTGATCACCCTGTCCACCATGCTACCTGAAAGAAGAGAGGAATGCAGTTCTAGCTCTGATGTGGCGAGGAAAGACATCTGTCTACCCAGTGGTTCCTTATGTGTGAACACCACCGTTCTCCCCTGAATGTTAGCTGCCTGGGATTCTGACCAAGATTTCCTGTCATAGGTGAAGTCTTCCGTTGTTTTTGTCAACAGTTTTTGTTTAGTGATGTGTGACTTGCAATGCTCCCTCAGTCCTGGAAGAGGCATTTTAATAAAGACTGTTATGGATGACCGTTGAGGCTCCCCCTAAATAGAGAAAAAGATTCCTGGGGAAAACCCTGAACATAATCCTGTTGGTCACAGATACATTGGATTGCATGTTTCTTCTGGGTCATGGGTCGTCCATTTTTTGGAAATCATTCTGTGAGATATGTGCCGTGGTAAGTTGAGCCATGATCAAATATCAAACTATACCGCTACTGAGATGTGATTCCATTTACAACGTGATCTGAATTGAGTGAAGACTTAACTCAAACAGGTGCAATGGACTCTTTGCATCAATTTCAACAGACTTTCCCAAAACAAGATATGTGCCTTTTAATAGAGGACATCTGTTCCCAGTTTAGCTATGAATGAATTTCCTCACCAATTTCATCAACAACTTGGTGCGGTTCCTTGGGAGGAGTCAAGCTGTTAGGAGACGTTATGCTGACATGAAGCCAAATAGAGAGATTCAGATTTGATTTCTTAAATGGTTAGAGACACAGTTCTCTCTCGATGAACTAAGCAGATGTTAAGACCACCTAGCGTTGGACTTTAGACGTGGTCTCAAGACAACTTGATGTACCATTGCAAGTATGGTCCAAGGTTTTTTCCAAAACTCGTGCTTCCAGCTGCCAACAAATGTCATGATGTGGTGAAAGGTTATCTACCGATAAAGCATCACTGTAACATATGCCGAAGTGTGATGTTTCGAATGATCAAATATAACAAATATGGCCTCTTTTGCCCCTAGTTCTCATGAGCTCTAAGCTGCTCTAAATGCTTTGGTTGCTGATATTTTCGATCGCTTTAATCCAGAATCGGTGTGGTATGGTGCAACGGCCATTTCTGTCTGTCGTGCCTTGGCTCTCTTTCACTGTAGTGTTTCAAGTAAGGCAGCCATTTTATCAACTTAAATGGGATATAACTTTGAAAACACAAACATTTTAAATTGTATTTTGTTGAAAGGCTCCAGTGTTTAGTATGTGGGATTTGATAGCTGGACAGACAGACAGACAGACAGAGAGACAGGAAAAAAAATAGGGCTGCTTTCAAAAAATATTGCACTCACAAAAGGTTTTCAAGCAAGAATATAACTTGGGATGACTAATAGCTAGAATGGCAGCCGAAGCATTTGCTTTGTTTTGACGGAAGCAAAGATAAGTCAGATAACAGACGTGTATAATCTACCATTTCATGCGCTCAACAGTGAATGTTGTTACATGACTAGTTCATGTCAGAGGATACTTCACAGTGAGAGATCAAGATGTCCTTTTCATCAGGCAAAGAGCGGCTCCTGTTTGATCAGCGGAGAGATGGATGTGGACAGCAGGAGGCAGGGGAGAACACAAGGGCAGAGGAAGTTTCAAGGAAGTTAAGCAAAAAAGTTCAATGGAAAGAGTCAGTCAATGTGGATTTCAGCAATCGTCTCCAAAAGAATAAACTCTTCTCCATAGACTGAGATTTAATGAGTGTGAGAGCCAAGACTGAGAAGCATTACTGAAGTACAATTACTGTACAGTATGCTTTGCAAGTTTGAATCTAGCTGCCTGGACTAGCTCTGACTGTCTGGTTCCATTTCAGTCCAACCAACTGGTGACTTTTGGGACTGTTGAGTGTAATGGGAAATTAGGATTCATCTATATTCCGTGATCAAATGCTCATATACAAGATTGCTTTCTGATACTATCCTCATCTTGGTGTATAAAAATATGACAGGCTATAATAAGGATTTGCAATTTTGCCCATTTGTCTAAGCAGAGTTGTTTAAAAGGAAGCGACGGCAGGAAGGAATCAAATGTTGCTGAACAGAAAATATGATCAGATGAAATCATGATTGAGCTTCTTTGTGTCAACATCCATAATGGCTTTACCTCCAAGCATGATAAACCCACTCACCACAGTTTCCGCTGAGCTGAAACCCAGAAGTGGAGGCGCAAGTCTTGTTTTCGCTCCGCAGCTTTCAAAAGAAAATGACATTTTTATTGGAATGTTAAAAAGTAGTAAGAGCCAAACACCAGCCAAGATTATTTATCCCAGGTTTTGAAAAGGCATGGGATTTATGTTCCTGCCAGTAGTCGCCCTCCTACAGACGCGCAAACACACACACACACACACACACACACACACACAGAATTGAAATGCAACAGCTTCAAATCTAGCCAACAGCTACGATTAAAGTTAAATAAAAAGCAAACAGATCATTGGTAACAGCATTTTTTTTATGTGAAAGATCTGTCTCTTCAAAGCACCTGATGCTCTCATCAGCCTGAGAGAATGTTTTAAAGTGACGGCGTCGCACATTTCAAAGGAACCTTTGAACCTTTTACAGTTCACACATGGATCAGAACTTCTGGTGACCATCCTGTAGGTCACACAACACAGTCCTGACTGCGTGCCAAACACACTTATAAAAAAAGTTCATTATCAGTGTCGCTTTTAATGATTGAAGGCTGAATTTAGCATACAGCGACTTGACGGTTAGCTTCAGAACCAACACATCTCTCATCTCAAATGTTGTAATATAATGACGTTGGGAAAGTGGACTTCTGCCTCCTACAGTGATGCCAAGGGCCTTCAGCGTTGCATGTTGATGCATTAGGTTTTCAATTGAAGCTTGTTTTTTTGATGCCGTGGGCAGCACGTCACGTAAAGAGCGCAGGAAGGAAAATATATTTTAATTCATTGAAACACCTATGCATATGTGTCGACATTCAACACTGAAGGCTGCCTTTGGCGTCAGCATAGGACACAGAGGTCCACTTCCCCAACATTAGTATGGGACGCTATTACTCCCTGGGAATGTATCCACTGTCAACTAATTCCTCTTAAGCAGCATATGTTTTTAGGAGTTGCCCTGATCAATTGTGGACATTTACAATCCCCGCCTGACTGTGAAAGAGCAAAGCTCTTTGTCGGTCATGACATGTACATGCTTTGTTTGTGATCAAATTTTTGTTGCACTTTAAGTAAAGTGGCACACAAAAGGACTTGGCTGGCCGGATTTAGCCCCCGTGCCTCGGGTTTGACAAATGTTGTGAACACAGCAGAGGGATTGTTGACTAATTATAAATAGTTAAACAGCACCAAGACTTTGCAGTATGTTCTCCGTCGTCCTCTCATAAAGAGCAGCTTCATCGATACATCGGCCATGAACCCAACATACAACACATAACACACAGCATGTATTACTGACCCCATGGCCCTTACTCCTTTTCCATTCCATGCCAATACAAATGGACTGGAATGGACAGTAGAAGATGACTAAACCACTGAAAACCTATTCCTCATTTCTCTCCTATCTGTCCGTGACCTTTACCTCGTGAGAACATTGACGCATGCATTGAGGATTCCAGCTGAACCCTTTCACCCTATAACTTCTGCTAGACAGAAGGCTCATATCGGGCAGGAGCCAAGTCCTTCTTCATGACCACCTTTACCCCTCACTCATGGCCACCACAGCCACAGAGCCCCCCCTTCTCTTGTTGGCTCCATGTCTCTACTTGCTTCTTATTAAACACACCATTCAACCAAAATAACTAATACAGCTGAAAAAGCAGTGTTGCAAAACCAGAATTTTATATTTGATCGAACGCCAGCTGAGATCCTACTTCTCATTCAGAACCGCTAACATCACCCCAGAGCAGTGGCCCTCACGGCGCTCTTGATTAAATGAGGCGGTGTGATTGTGTTTCCGTGAGCGCAGTGAAGCACAAGTTATTTTTATTTGCAGCAAACATGAGTTAGAGGAGGAAGCATGTGAGTCACTTTTCAGAAGCTAATATATGTCACTCTGCTCATTTATATGGATTTCAGACATTTCTATGAACTCAGCAGTCAGTTTATTAATGATCCGCTGCTGCAAAACACCGCAGACACTCTCCACCTCGGGCTTCCAGACAAATTTAACAAGCTTTATAAAGGTCATTTATGTAAAAGCTGCTTCCAGGTATATGTATGAAAGCGCAACTTGACATTTCACCTGTAATCTAAAACTTTCCAAACTGTCAAAGAGAAGAAGCAGAAAGAGCAGAAAGATGTTTCCCATCTGACTTGTAAAGGCTTATGAAAATAAGTTAACTGACCTGCACCAACACGAGGAAGCATAAAATACATACGTTTAGTCTGAGTTGATTTACAACAAGAATTACTTGGTGAGCAAGAAAAACAAGCAAGTTTCCAATGTGTCTTCTTGTTTCAAAATTTTATCTCGTGAATTGTGAGTGACACGTTACTTAGTAACACGTTACTCACATCACAACCTTTTTCAGTTCAATTGCTATTTCAAATCGAAGTTACTTATCTCAGTCACCGTGCCTCACTGTTGTTGCCATTGTCGGGAAGCAGAAAAATATTACCATTCGCTTTCTACCACTACGTCTTTGGGCATGACGTCATGTGCGGAACACGCCAGTTTTCAGCACGCGGGCAGCTCACGTGTCAAGCTGGTGCCTACACTGCTGTAAATGACAGAGGCGTGAGGAGGAGAGAGATGCACGTCTCTAGCTGAAAACAGCCACTACGTTGAATTACTGTCTGCTATAGATGACAGTATTAACCCTGCAAGGTCCACCAACGCGCAGATTCAAGAGACTTAAAGAGAGTGAAATATAGTAGCCTCGCAAATGTGTAGAAAGTGCGGACTCAAAAAACTATGTACCAGTTTTTTTTTATCCTTTTGAAAGGTCAAGTTATACAACACTTATATATTTTTAGACTTGTATAGATTTTTCTTTTCTTTCGTGCAGGAAGAAACGTGACTGATGTGATGTACTGATGTTGCATTTTCTCTCGAAAATCAGAAATAAAATCATCCTCTGACACGACGGGGCGTAGAGGCGAGTAACAGCAGCCACTTAAGTGCAACTACTGCCTCAGGTGCCCAACAGGAGACGTGCCGCACTTGCTAAACTAGTTAAAAAAAGGTAAAATAATAATACATTTTATATTATTATATAAATGCCAATATATGACTTTGTTTTGTTTTTGTTACTTGCTGCTTTTTGTGTGGGATTTTCGCTCCAATGGGTCAGAATTTGTCAAAGCCAAACATTGACTGAACATTCATATCACTGAGATTGTGCTAAAAAAATGACCGCAAACATGGAAAAACACAGGACCCCCAGGAACTCCAACCTCAAAATTGACATAAAAGATATTGTTTAGAGAGCTGTAGTCGGCTGCCAAATGTAACTTGACAAGTAACTTGTAATCTATCTTAGTTACTTTTAAATTCAAGTCATCAGTAAAGTTATTGATTGTGACCTAGTTTATTCACTTCCAGTTGTAGGATGCTGCTCCACCTGCTGACACCTTGGCCAGTAACAGGGCTTCCAAGCTGACCCATCATTTTCCATCCTCTTCAGCACCCTATGAGCTTAAGTTCAAGTTAAAATGGCTCAAGGGGAAAAAGAGATTTTGTCTCAGACTTGCTGGATAAGAATCTGTAGCCATTCAAAACCAGCACCTTGGATGACACTGATCACCATCTCTGGATGAGGTTTTCTATTACCTCTTCTGTATTATGTTGAACGGAGCAAAGAATGTTTTTATCTGCTGCGCTCTGTCACCTGATAAAACAATTATTATCGACATGTGCTTCACTGCTTATTCTAGCGCTCTGACTTGATAGTGTGAGCCACTGCACCCAGCCTTGTTTTCAGTCAGGCATCCCAAAATAAATTGATAGCGATCGCAGAAAAAAGCTTTAATTTAGAGCTGATGAATGTGAAAGACTGAATTAAATTATTGGAATCGTGTTTTGATCATCGATACGCTTGAAAGCAGGAGTGACTCATCCCTCCTGAACACAGCCAGCCATTAACACGTTTCTTGGTTATTACTGATACAGATTATTTCCAGTGTGGTGTTATATAAAACACCTTCACTGTTGCATCCTTTGTTGACATGCTGCTCCCACACATGGCATGGATCAAGACATGTAGTGATTGTGCGTGAATTCTGGGGGTCATTCCTGTTACCATGGCGACAAAATGCCCCAACAACTGCGGAAGTTTTGCTGGTATAAACAGATGGAGAAACATTTGTCCGCCTGGCTTAGCATGCTCGACTTTGGCGATAGGACCAGTATCCATTCAAAAATGCAAACTTTTAAATGTAAATTGACTTTCCAAACTTGAAAAGCGCTTGTTGATGGAGTGTGCTCTGTAGTTTCTGTTTAAGTCTATACAGAAAGCCGATTATGGGAATCTTTCGGATGTGTCTTGAATCAAATAATGGGCATGATGTGGGAACTAAAAAAAATTATCAAATTATGATAAACTTGTCATGCCCGCGTTTTCCTTGTCTGTATTGTTATTGTCATGTCCGCGTTTTCTCCATGCTTTTGTTTTGTGATTCCCGGGTGTTCCTTCATTTCCGTTTCCTGTTCTCTCCTCAGCTTTCCGAGCAACACAGCTGGCGTGCATTCATCATCAGACTTTCCACGGATATCAACCCCTCGACGCCAGCTTGTGTTGCCAGATGGTTTCTTCGCGTTCCTAATGGTAAACTCTCCCACGACTTCTCTCGCACTAAGCTCCCTCAAATATTCTAATTTCTGTGCCCGTGATTTACATTTCAGCCGCCTCCTTTGTTCTCGTTCTTCTCGCTTTGTTTCTGTTTACTCTTTCATTCTTCGGTAGATGGCGCGTGACTATTTTGTAGGTCTCACTTTTTGTTTTCTCATAGATATAGTTATTTCCTGTGTGTGTGTGTTTTCCACCACCGGACGTTTTATGTTTTGGGCCATGCGAGTTATTCCCGAGTGCGTTTGTGTTGTCCCCGTTTATTTGGCTCTCTTTTGTTCAAGGTTTTCCCCAGCCCTTAGGCAGAGTTCCCAGTCTGTGTTCTGGTTTCGGCGCCTTTCGTTCTTCATTCCTGTTTGTCTGTGTATAACTTCACCATTTTTTTTTTTTTTATTAAATCTTTAATTTAACCTTGTCTCCGAGCCTTCTGTCGTCCAGCACTCATTTGCACCTGGGTCTAACCTCAGACAGCCAGGCCAGATTTTACTATATTTCTCACAAGCTGCTAGAAAACAAGTGTGTTGGTGTTTCAGATGGATGTTGGAGTATTTGGGAGAGTATGCTAATGTGTGTCAAGCATGGCAGTGTGGTGGAGGTGTAGGAGTTTCCTCTTTGCAAAGCACTACAGAATGGACCAAAACATTGAGATGAAAAATCCTGACTGAAACCCACACTTTTGAACACTGCAATTTCAAACATCACAGAAAACCAGTGATATGATCAAAACTCTGAGAGAGACCCATCATTGCTACATGATATTTATAAGTGAAAATTCAGGCGCTCACCATTTTAGCTAGATTCTAGAATGTGATGTAGTTATGAAACAACATGGCCGATCTGGATGTGGAGATTAAGCAATCTCAACCGTAGCCAGAGCACGATGATCTGGACATGGCCAACTGTCTATGGTGCGGAGATATTACAATGCATCCGGTGAATAGTGATTTGATGTGTGAAGCTGAACTAACAAGAGGTGCATGGCAGACTTGCAGGCTGGAAAGGCTCTGTGCTCCGTGTCAGAACAGTGCATCAAGTAGCTAAAGACACCAGCTCCTCTGATACACCTGTAGCAGACGTTATTCCTTTCCTCACACCACGAAAGCCGGGGCACGGAGTGAAACAATGGAAAGTACATTTTAACCCCTCAGGGGTTGGCGTGGCATGTTCAGAGCAAAAAAAGCAAGGTAGATTCACTGTTGGTTTGGGTTTGCGAACTGTGATATCATCAATGGGCATGTCGTAGTCTGTGTTTACAACATGATAGGAAGTCGACGAAGAGGTGGAAATGAAAATAAAGCTATGCTTTGTTCACTCTGGCATGAAGCAGCTGCATGAACACACAAACATTTGTTCCATACCAGAGCCATCCCGCGTCTTCCATGTCTCCTAATCATCAAAACTCATCACATGCTTGATTTTTATTATTTTTTACAATAACAAAGAGTCCTACTAGAGCAACAAGCGTTTTCATAATATGGTTTAATGGAATGCACCAAGGTTCTGAGAGTCCCAACCCGGGACTTATATATATATTTTTTTCTTTTGTGCAGGAAGAAACGTGACTCATGTGATGTACTGATGTTGCATTTTCTCTCGAAAATCAGAAATAAAATCATCCTCTGACACGACGGAGCGTAGAGGCGAGTAACAGCAGCCACAGAACTGTGTTGGTAAGGCCTCTGTGTGTCTGTTAACACAGGTTTCACCGAGCTCAATCTGGATCATCTGCACTACAAAGCCACTGTACCTGTTCTGCATTCTAATACAAGTATAGTAATAGTTCTTATTTGGATGTAGCAATAAAGTGGATAAGGATCACATCAAATATTGTAATATCTTCCAGCAGTTGCACTGAATGTACTTAACTGCAGTAATCCTACAAATCAAAGGTGCATGTCACGCAACTGTCAGAATTCACAAGATAATAATGGATAATAATTTTATTCACCTTCACCGTCACCTTCTTCTACCGCTTATCCAGGGTCGGGTCGCGGATATATATATATATTGTATATGTAATTTTTTTTTTTTTGAGATTTTTTTGTGATTGTGATCTGCGGTTATTTTATCGTGAGGTAAGCACACATATTAGCACAGTCATGCAGTGGTGCTAGTAACCGGCATAGTTCTCTCAGTGTTCCAGTTTTCAGTTTTGGCCATGAATTTCCATTTCGGTGCATCCCTAGTGTTTTGAATTTCAGAAGCGTTTCCACAACCATTTTCCTCACAGAAGCCGAAGCAGCTGGACACCTGCACCTCTGTGTAAACACATCATCACGCTGCGCCCAAGAACAC
The DNA here is from genome assembly GCF_027744825.2 of Synchiropus splendidus. Taxonomy (NCBI): domain Eukaryota; kingdom Metazoa; phylum Chordata; class Actinopteri; order Syngnathiformes; family Callionymidae; genus Synchiropus; species Synchiropus splendidus. The sequence continues at coordinate 5,098,256 of NC_071347.1, forward strand.
CTCGTCCAACATCTGACTCTCTGTGCGCGTACTTGGCTTGAGTTTGGACAGTGCCCTTTGAAACTGCGTCCTGGTGGGTTTAATGAGCCCCAAAATCCCCCACAAGGATTTAGCAGCTCTTGATTTCATAGGTTCAGGATACCCGATTTTAAATGTCTGGTCACTAGCTTGTTATTCTTCTGCTTTTTCTTATCCCAGGTGATTGCCACGAATATGTCGCCAGAGCTGGTAGAGGAAACGGAATTATCAGCATCTCTGCTGTCAGAGTTTACAACTCCCACAATGCTGCAGGTGATTTTGTGTGTAGAGGCATCGCCTCAAAGCAACAGCCTAATGAAGAGGAATTTAACGTTTCCTTGGCAGCCAAAGTTAACTGTAAATAATGCCGCTTGTGCGTGACAGGACAGCGAGAGGATCATTAATCTCAGAGCATCCAAGTTGGGTCATCTACGCTTGCGGGGTCCCCGGCAGCCGATGCTAATTATAGCCTTCACCCAGAAGGGAGATGATGAAGAGGAATATGCGGAAGAGAACACCGGCTTATACACACACGCTTAACCGTGCAGGTGAGCGCCAGGGTGCGTGCAGGAGCCACTGGATCAGCATTGTTTAGGGCTGTTTAAGTTGGAAGATATATATTTTGGGGCATTTTTACTGGACAGTTGGGTATGGCGGATGAGTCGTTGGCTTTTCTGTCAACCTTTTAATGATCGATTTTTCGGGTAAAGCCGCTGTAATGATGCATCGATCTTGTGAAACTAGGTCTATTTAAACACCCACAAGCAAGATGCGGTGCGGTGCAAGTACATCTGGGCGTTTTCTGCTTCACCAGCGTGACAGAGAACAAATCAAATACACCATTCACTAATGTCTGAAATGGCACTTGACTGAATCCCAACACTCATGACATACTGGATATTAGCAGAACTAATGGGTGGAACACTGGGGACAGCAAATGCATGACTTACTTACATGCATGCTGAGGTAATTGTAGACCAATTTTCTTAGACCAGGAATGAAAAACGAAGAACCCACGTCTGCTTTTATCCACCTGGCCACTCTTGTACTTGAAGCATGCCAGAGAGAAAAACTCACGATCTACCTGAATTTCAAGGGGAATTTTGTTTTCATTCAAAACGTATAAGCGTATCCACTTGCCTGCATTTGTTTTTCAGCTTCCATCAAAATATTTTTCCGATATAAAGCTTTCATTCAGATAATGTACACACATGCTCATTCACCAACGGTTTGTGTTTTTATACGCTTGAATCCTATTTTTGAAATCACCCACTCTGTCTTTAAACATAGCAAACACTGAATATTCCACAGACGGATTTGCACTTCTCAAAAAGATCCCCAGATGAACACTTAAATTTTTTCCTTTTTCTCTTCAACAATGTGGACGTGGGCTGTGGCAAACAATTATTTCAGCTCAGCATCATCTCAGTTCAACAAGTTCAACCGAAGCAAATTAAAATAATCTGATTCAATTCATTCTTGCTGCTTCATTAACATGTGGACTGTGCTGTTATGAAAAACCACTTAAGGCCACAGGTCCACGTTCTGCTTGCATTCACAACTGCTTTTCGGTTTAAAGGTGAGATGCAAATACATTTGTGTTTCTCTGTATTGGTATTGGAAACAACACTTTACTTTAACATATTCTGTAGAAAACATGTGCATGACTCATTCTAACAGGGAATTCAACAGGAAAATTTGCATTCATGTGATAAACAGACTTTAGTGCAGTCTGAGGAATAAAACAATACGTAAGTAAAGCTTAGGTAACTTGTGGAGAAAGATGGCAAATGCTGTGTGGCGATCTCACAATAACAGCTGAAACATTAATGATCCAGCAGCGGAATCACCACAGCCACAACTTTGAACTTCATGCTGGAGGCAGTGGCGAAGCTTCGGGGCGGGGTGGAGGGTCTTGGGGAAGGGATGCCCCAGGGCCAAAACAGTATTTAAGTTTCACGCTGTGACACTTCAAAGTAACTGTGCACTGACTGCTTACTCACTTGCTTGGTAAGTGTCCTGCATTGTTGTAAACTTAGTGACCATGTTTGATTATTTTTACTTTTTATTCATTTTATTTCTCACTGTAAAAACTCAAAATCTCACCAAGTTTGTTTTTTTTCACTTGTTCACAGTACTTTCACATTGAAATAAAAATGTTCTGCTAGTGGAACACAAAACACATTTAAGATTGCATTGTCTTAAAAGAAGTCCCACCAACTTGCTAAAATGTCAACACAAGTGAATATAACAAGTGGCATCAGATGTTTTGACTAAAAATAAGGCTTAACAAACTTTTTTGCAGTGTAGCTAATTTTCCGAACCCTCTTTGCAAGTTTTATTTTATCTGCTGCAGTCCGTGAAGCTGATCAAGTTTGCGGATGACACCACCATCATCGGGCTCATCTCAGATGGAGATGAGTTGTCTTACAGGAGGGAGGTGGAGCAGCTGGTGTCCTGGTGCAACCACTACAACCTGGAGCTCAACGCCCAGAAGACAGTGGAGATGGTCATAGACTTCAGGAGAGTCACAGTTTCTCTGTCCCCTCTTATGTTGGCTGGTTCCTATTGTAGTCTCCTTCTGCTTCCTGAGAACCACTGTCACTGAGGACCTCAAATGGGAGCCAACCATCAGGAAGGCCCAGCAGAGAATGTTCTTCTTGAGGCAGCTACAAAAACTACGACTGCCGACGAAGTTGCTGGTGGAGTTCTACACAGCCATCATCCAGACCATCACTGTTTGGTACAACAGCGCCACTTGTAAGGACAAGAGCAGACTGCAGCGCATCGTACGTTCTGCTGAGAAGGTGATCAGTTGCATCCTGCCACGTCTCCAGGACCCAGAGACGTGCAGGTCATGGATTGTTTGTTCCTCTTCCCTCTGGCAGGAGGTTACGGTCCATCCAGACCAGAACCTCCCGTCACAGAAACAGCTTCTTCCCCTCAGCCGTCAGACTGTTGAATTCATGAACAGCCTTTGTTGTTTATTTTATTTTATTTATTTATTGTATTTTATGTCAGCACTTTATTCCGAAACACTTTCCTGGTTAGTGGGATCCCCACTGAACATAGCAATAAATTAAATTCTGATTCTGATTCTGATTCTGATTCTGAACATTGAATAATGTGACTAGTGATTTACTATTTATTTAAGTGACTAGCAACAAGCTTAGTGACTTTTTCGTGGTCCCAGTTGCCATTAAAAAGCACATATTTACTGTCATCCTCAGCTGGCAGCGGCTACTTTGCCGAGGCCCTCCCGTCACAAAGCTCTCGCAAGAATCAGTCACAGTCACTGAAGTGCCACAGCACAGGTTTTTCTACAGTTGAGACTGGTGTACATGGCAGAACTCCACCTTCAGGTGTGCGTGAAGTTAATGTGCAAGTTAGGTGATGACGTTTAAGTACCAAGTAGGTTCGGCTGGTCCGATCGCCTTAGGGCAACCACTGATGTCTTCAAACTAGGATGTGTTGATATGTTTTTATTTGCTCTCAAAACAGGCATTAAGTCACATCTTCACAGAAATGCCAGCGTCCGTGATGACAGCAAAACAGCCGGATGTAAAACCATCTTATTGGGCAGCCAACAGCGAATTTCCTCATTGAGACGTTGGCAACGCTGATGTTTTGACCTCCACATTATCATCTGATCTAGTTTCATTCTATTGCTGTGTTTGATTACTACTGTTTGTGTCTCTCACTGGCTTCGGTGGTGCCCACAGTTCTCCCTTCTGTCTCTGTTCCAGTACTGTATATGCAGTATTGCATAAATAAATAGTAATATTGAGTCCGGGTCTCCGTGTAGTCCTGAAATGTATGGCCCCACATGGTTTCACGTCATATGACTTTATTTTAGATGAGAGTTTAATGTAATAAATGTCACATCAGTTTGTGCTCCACAGCATGTTTCCCTTATCTTTCCACCGACGGCCCAACTGACAGCACAATGCCGAATCCAGATTAACAAGTACAGTCCACTATAGCAGTGTGTGATTATAATTGCTGCCCGTCTCGGTTGGACGGCACTCTTCCTGAAGGGGACTCGACAGTTGCTGGCTGCTCCTGAGGCTATACGTAAGTGATGAGCTTTATTGGGTTTAAAGGGCCCAGTCATTGATATGTTGCACCGCTGGCTGCAGATGGACCTTAATTACTTTTTATTCAATGGGGTTTTTTTTTTCAGTTTGGACCAATGTTCAGAGTTGTCAGACACCACATGCAATATTCTGTCTGATAACATTGATACAGACGTATGTGGAGCTGCTATTTTCCACCTTGTGAACAATGAACAAAATCACCATTTGAAGCACAAAGATATTTCGTGATAATGTTTGAGATTGTGTCAAATTTTAAGGGTGTACGCAAACCTTTTTTTTCTGCCATGTGTAGGAACTTTATGATGCATATTTTGTTGCTCATTAAATACATGACTGAGTTGTCATACCAAACTTATACATAGAATTGTGGGTCAAACATTCAACCATATATAGCTGTTCAATGATGATTGACAGAGTGCCAGATGAGATTAGAGGAGATGGATGAGAAACATTATTTTCAATAGAAAAAAGACAAGACAGTTATGAATATTCCATCACATATAAGTTAAACATAACTGCATTAATAAAATTGCCAAGGAATTCAGTTACACAACCACATTGCAGCACTTGACCGTCTGAATGGGCCATGCAAAGGAAAATATAGTTCAGAATCAGATTATCAGCACCAGCTTCCTATCTTCCTACCCAACTCCTAGAAATGGATCGTCGAGAGGGGTCAGTGCAGATTCAAGGGGGAGGGTGTTGAGTGGCTGAAGCTGCTCTGCATCCACCACAGTTCATCACTGACACAGTTGGTCATGATGCTCTCTATTCTGACACAGGTGCTGCTCCCTATCACCTCCTCCACATGGCTCTTCTTTCCTTATAATGACAGCACCAGACTTCTTGGTCTGATGTTCCTTCCCCAGCAGGCCACTTTGAAGAAGCAGGCCAGTTGGACGTCCTGGCATGAAGGGAACAAGGTGGACGAACTGCATCAGTAGCTTTGGGTTAAAGGAGATGTCGACAGCGTAGTCACCTGTTTACATTTTATCGAGTGCCAGCAACAAACGTGTCATTTGCCCTGTAAAAAAAAAAACACCAGCCGTATCTCTGTACTCTTCCTCAGGTCGACAGAGTAATTGTGGACTTCGTGCAAAGAGTGATGGCGTGAAATTGGGGCACTTGAGAAAAGATGATGTGTGCGGCATCCTTGTTTGCCTGTGTCACTTTATTCAAATTACACAGTTTGTCCCTGTCATCACTTGGCTAAATTTAAGGGTTTGAAATTGAAATTGGCCACCAGCTGGAGGTGAGCATCCATTTTCAACCACTTATCCAGAGCAAGGTTTCATTTGGAAAGGGACCAATATGATTCAGAGTGGTGTATTATATTGTGCTCTGAAAGCATCCAAGCTACCTTTTAATGCCCAACTAAGAGACAACTTTCACATGGATGGGTACACCTTTCAGAGAGCGATTCAATTGGACAGTGTTGCATAGAAATGTTTTTCCTTAAGTAAAAAAAGCAACCACAAATAAAGTGGCATTGATCTAATCAAGATGTATTTATTTTAATTTTAATAACAGGTGAAGAAGATTCCAGATTTATTGACAAACACACAGTACAACTGGCTGTAATGGATGTATCCTGACACAATTTTCAAGCTTTTAGACTTGCATTGACCAAAGACGACTCAGTATTTTATCAAGATCTGTCAAGACTACAGATGCTCTATTTTTTTGTTTTCTTCCCATGTGTAATGGGTCAAATTCCAGACTACTTATGTCTTTTTGACTTTGAAAAACCACCATCTGAATGCTACCTGTGCACCCATTGATTGGTAGTTGTAAATGCATTTATCGGCATCAGGTCCGATCCAGGTCGTAATGGCTGGATTGTATTGGATTTTTGTCAAGGATCTGTCCAATCGGATCCATAAGCCCAAGTATCCTCAACTCCCCTTTCATAATATGCTGTAATGTCCTGCCCTTGCTTGTTTATTGATGCTGTAAAAAGCCAACACAGTTCACATCCATCAACAACTTTTTCAGCCACAAGTAGCAGATACTGGATCTTCCCCACCATTTCCAACACTACAATCAGACGTGTTGGTGAGTTTGTCAAACTCAAATGCCGACTAGCAGATCTCTTGACAACGCAGTCAGTGACTAGTCATCTATGGAAATAGTCATTATTTGCATCTCAGAAATCACACAACAGGTAAACAAATATTTCTTGGTGGAGGTAATAATGATGTGCCAGCTGTGCAGCGGTGAAAGCTTCAAGCACAGAGGAGTGATGGCGTCACTAACCTATGAGAATGATCTGTTGTATGAAGCCCTTTTAACTGACTCAGTGTGTGGTGAAAGCCTGAGTTGTTGAGAAACCGCGCTCCATTCAGGGCACCGAGTTCCAGAGGAGCTGTCCATGGTCCTGAACACAATGCACCAGGTGGGAATGTTCTTAGCTTCACGGACCAAATCCATTCATTTCATCATCTATCTCTCTAAACTGGTCTAAACTCTGATTTAAATGTGTCATTTAAATGTAATTAATACATTGACTACAAATGAAATCTGGGACATTTACGTGCTCCCCTAAATCTCAATGAGTAGGCTTCATACTTGAACCCAGATCCGCACACATTGCCCTCTTTGAAATGAAGGAAGCGTTCCATGTGACAAAAGCTCTATAGGTTGTAGTTTCCATTTGCGAGCCATGGCATTTGATCTAGGTGGTTGATCTTCAGTCCTGCTGCTTCCAGCTCAGTTGTGAAACAGATCCTTTCAAAGATGAAGGTCACCGACCCGTGGCGCCAATGTACGACATCTTTTACAAAGAGCCGCCTCAAGTGCAAATACACCAGTGGCCATAGCCACCATCAGTGTGGACAGCAGATCCTTGGACAAAACTCCTTTTGGGAGGAGAGCACTTGAAGTGTCCTTGACCGAGAAGGCCTCAATTTTTCTCTAATTCTCATAGGAAACCAGACAAGCATTGTTTGTTGCCACATTACATTATACAGCTATTGTGCTGTTAATGTTTTTTCTAGGATTGAGCACATTTATTACTGTCTGGCGCTCTGTTTCATGCGACGGTTGCTGGTGCACATCACGTACAATAACGTGGTGATGTATAGATTGAGTCTGTATTCCTATGTTTGCAGCGGAGTATAACAATGCGAATGGTTTTTATTGTCTTGAATGTGTTTTTCTATATGCAGCGTGAGGAACATAAGGTAGGAAACTAGCAAAGCCCAGAAACAACGCTTCCCTCTGCCAAAGAGCTGATTTCACTTTTTGATGAAAAGCAAAACAAAACAACAATATATCAGTAACTTTATAATGACTTCATGAAGTTCCCTGACTTGAACCCAGGCCACTGAGCTCCATGTTGGGTCCAGAACTCAGGAGACATTGGCTTAGCAGCGTTCCAGAGTTTTCAAAGCTCAACCAATCTTATCTATCAGCCCGAAAACATGTAGTGGAATGAGTCATAACACAGTCAAATAAATAAAATGTATGGCATGTTGTCTATATCCAATGTCTTAATGATTCAACAGTAGTATATTACTGCATTTCATAAAGAATTGCTGCATATCACACTGTAGTATTGCAACCCATGGTTGTCTCTCTTTAACTACTCCAGTGCGAATTTCCATCTGAGCCACACTAGAGCAGCATTACCAGACTCAACTGAGCCCACAAAGAAAAATGCAATGCTTTTATCCTCAATAGACTTAAAAAAGGTCATTTGTGCTTTTATTACATTCATCTCTGACGGCTGTTGCGGTGTACTCAGGAGTCGGCGCTCAAAGCGCGAGGAGACTGCTGTTAATTCTAAACCATGCTAGCTGGTGTCATGAGAAGTGACAACATGACACCTCTGCCCTTCAGAGTTTATTTTGGTGTCACAGTCAATTACACTACGGTTAGTTTTTAGAGCTGAGGCTCTGAGTGCTCCGACAAACTTCAATCTGCTGCCTGCACAACACATGCATATTACACATGTTGCAGGGCATATTTGCATTTGTGCTGTCAATAGATTATTTTTTAAAATCTCAATTAATTGCAGATTAATGGCAAAATATTCATATTATATCTGCTCTAAATGAAAAGATATAATGCTTTCCTCATGCAAACAACAGATGCTGAATTGCGAGGTCGTGCGAGTTACCTTTCGTGCGATTGATGAGTAGATTCTGGAAATTGTTCTACTCCTTAAGATACACAGAAAGTTCCCCCAAATGTTCTTTTTTGTTTATATTTTGTTTTTAATGATTATTATTATGAATTTAAATGTTGAATTGTCCAGATCGCTTCTAAAAGGAAGAAAACACCGTCTTTTAAAACCTCCAGAATGTACTTCCTGTTTCTCTATATTTTTTCACAATTTTTTTGTCAGAAGGACAAATTTTGTTCAAGATAAAGGCTTCACTGAAATGTAAAATTAAGTTTTACTCCATATTAAATTTGATTCCTCTCACTTGTGCCATGTGTTTATTTTTATCTGCTACTTAGGAAGGAATGACTTCATGTTGTTTATCTATGCGCACTGATGGTTTATTCACAGCATTCATCAGTAGAACATAAGGCGTAACATGATAAAATAATGACAACTAGTGAGTTGTTTCCCCCCACTTTTAGAAAGTTGTTGATGTTTACTATTCCCTGGTTCCCTGATCAATTAGTTATAGTGTGTGTGTATATATATGTTCTCGACCACAATCCGTTCCAGATGGCCGTTCGAGAATCGATTTTTCCCATTACAATGAATGGAAAAAGAAATAATGCGTTCCAAGCCTTAAAATAGGCTTTTGTAGGAGTGAATGTAGAGTGTCTGCTGCAGGTGCGCTGTTCCTCTATGTGTGTGGCCGCTGCATGTGGGAGGGGTTGCAGAGTGAGTGACGTCTCTCCAGAAGTGAAGAGGTGCCCGGTGCGTGTCCAGCTCTGAATGTGCGCTTCTGTGCAGTTTGGCTGTGACAAAGTCATAAACCAAGTAACGCTCTGTCCCAGACTCGCCTCATCCCTGTCCCAGCTCCAGCCCACAACAGGACATCAAACCCTGGAGTGCGTGCTCCAGCCTCGGAGGTGTGGAGAGCGAGCACCTCCCCTGTGACACTCTACCACGGTCCGGTGCGGAGACAGGAAAGGTTTTACACCTCAATATGAAGAAAAAAACAGTCAGTAAATGTAGCTAACGGGACACGTCTGCATACAGAGGCTGCGTTATACACAATAACAAAGCGCGTCGTGGGTCAGCTGATCGGTCCGCGCACGTAATGTATTTTCCGGCTTTTTTGGGGTGGCGTTTGAGTTCTGGATTTTCGTTCGAAATCCGAAGCAAAAAAATCTCAAATTTTTTGTTCGAACTTCAATTTGTTCGATGTCCAGGACGTTCGAAAACCGAGGTACCACTGTATATATGGATGGAAGCAGACTCAGTTGGCTGTATTTCTGATGAGTATTCATGCTATTGAGTATTTTGAGAAAGAGAAGTGTTGATGATTTCTCTTGAGTCTTACTGTATTGTTTCAGCTGTTAAGTTGTGTAAGGATTTCTTTGAGTTGTTTTCATTTAGAGTTACTCCCACTCTATAGTTCGATTTACTTCACTGATTTCAGAATCGCAGAATATTATATTCAAGAGATTCCGCAGCATCAGATGGCTAACAAATGAAAACTGTACAGTTGCCCTTGATTTATGATTTATCTCATGTTAGAAACATCATCGCGGTGTAACTGTGTCAGCACCGAGCTTGACGAACACATGCCGACACAGCGTGAGGCAGTTCAGTGTGAGCGCTGGACTGTGAGCTGACCGACCTCCCCCCAACCGGGCCTGCAGCTCTCGGACCACCTGGGACTCTATCCGCCTGCAGCCAATTAAAACCGCCAAGCCGGAGAGAAGCTGTGACCCCCCCCTTATCTTCCTCACTCACAGACCCCTGCTGATCCTTACAGCTGCTGATCCATACCTGAGAGGGTAAAAATAAACTGGGGCCCATCGAAGGCAATTTGAAATCGAACTAAGCCAATCATAAGATAAAACTTTGAAGCACGCAACGGGAGGCAACGATATGGCATATTAGAGTCAAAGTTGAGTATAGTGCAAGTTTAATTGTTGCACTGACTGTCGATTTCTGTTGGAAGAAGAAGAATTATGTTGTGTGTGGCATACATCAATTGCAGTATTTAAAAGCTTTTGCTTGAAACATGCCATCTCCTGTTGAACACTTGAGTTATGAATGATTTATGGAATCATTTTCCTAAGATGGAAGGTTCCGTGCCAGGTAAGGCTGGATGGAAGGGCGACTCCTCCTCCGGATTCCAATGATGGGAAAGAGTCGGACCTGCTGGTGAGGCTGTGTGGAATCAATCGATATAGTTTGACCACGTACGGAACTATTATATACAGAATTGAATTCTGAGCTTCGATTGCTCGGGCGGCTAGCCTGAGCTGTGGGCGTAAGGTAATTGGCGCTTTGAAACTCTGGCTCTCAGCGGTGGACCCCCGAGGTGACGGGTGCCATCAAGCTGAAGAAGGAGGCCTATCAAACCCTACTGCCTTCTGGAAGCCCTGAAGCAGGCCAAGTGGAGTGTGGCTCTACCTGTCACAGGACTCAGGTTGGCGGAAAAGTTCAGGAGACGATGGAAAACGACTGTAGAACACTGTTTGAAGGCTCAGGGGAGTAAGCAGTACCAAGTCAAAACTGTTCACATCATCGTCTTGATTTGCGTCAGTGTTGAAAAGCGGCCTTTCCTTGAGGACCTTTCCTCGATCCTCGGTGACATGCTCTTTCTTAATGAGGAGGAGTCTAGGGATTCTGTGGCACAGGCTGCTGCGGAAGGAGTCTGGTGTGACTCACTTGCGCGGCATTGTATAAAAGGCCTCATGTAGTTTTGGCTCCACAAGGCAGAGCCTTCTTAAGTTCATGGGAGTTTGCAGGGCTGTTTTGTGGGTTGAAGCAGGCAGGTGACCAGTTTTCGTCCTGTGTGGGAGGAGCTCTGGGAATATTGGGTACCGAACCCATTAATACACACCTTACTTTTCTAGTGACCAGTGTCATAGTCTGGTTCTACGTTGTACTTGCATAATATTAAGGGCAGAGTTTTGGTGCAGCCAGAGCAGAGAGAGTCTTTGATTTGGTGACCTCAGGATCTCCCTTCTGTAGAGAATGAATTGCTGTTGGCCGATACCATGGTTCTCAATCGGAGAAAGGTGGAATAAGGTGATTTTTCTCCACAGGCGTTGGACCAGAGAATTGAAAAGCCTGGCCATCGAGGAGAGACTAAAGGCGTAAAATCGTACCCGTCCCTTCAAATGATGTTACCATCACCGATCACATACTTCCGTGCGTTCTTCATGATGGTATTGCCGTTCACCAATATATCCACTAGGGGGAGCAGCCCAGAGTCAAATGTTTACGACAACAATAAACTCCAAAACAAACATGGCGACTTGATACCTCTTGCTGTAAAGATGAAAACGGAGGCAGCGTTGTGTGGTCGGTTGGGGACTGTTAAATATATCGCAACTGAAGGACGGAGAATTTTGTGGTAACAGCAACACTGTCCCCATGGTTTCTGGTGGTACTGCTCTTTTTGGTTTGTAAGCTTTGTAGAAACCTGCAGAAATAAGGACAAAATGAAAGCAGAGTATGGAGAGAAGGCTCTGTTCAGATCTGTATCGTTGGCAATGTTGAGCACAAATGGCCCATCTTTAAATACGGACCTAAAGAATGATGCGGTAAGACCTTGAACTGTACTGACTGATCATTTAAAAATCAAAATAAAGAGCCTTTTTTTTCAAATCTGGCTTCTGTTCAATTTCATTAAATGCTCATTTTTTCACTTTCTTTGCCAATGTGCAAATTTATTCATTGACTTGTCGCTCCACTTTTGTTTCAGCATTTCTATTCTATGTGTTTATCGCAGCGATTTGTATTTCTTTTCTCTGCTGCTCTCCTTACTGTGGCCTTTATCTTTTATACAGCAAATCTATCTGCAGTTACCTGAATGAAAGTTTGACAGATTTCTCCCCAGAGCGCGTGAAGAATATTTTTACTGTGCAATATATATTAATGTGACTTCAGTGGTGCAAAGCAAGAATGCGTCTTGCATTCCTGCATTTCATCTGTTTTATTATTGTGCCTTGCATCAGTTGTTACATTATTTAAGCGTCTCCCGGTATATAAAGCGGATTAATAATTCAATGCTTTATGTAACATGAAAGATAATCGTCACATTCAATGTTTCATTTGTCCAAATATATTTTTTAGATGCATCATTCGAGTGATATATTTCTGCTCATTAGGACAGCATTCCCCACGTCCCAGGATGCTTCAGTGAGAGCCGGCTGAAGTGTGGAATGAATGGAGTTCTTTTGACCAGAAAAGGAGAGGAGATGATGAATGGAGTGCTGCTCTGGGGCAACTGAGCACAAAACAGATTATTGCAGTGCAGGTGTGTGACACACTGTATCGATTAGTTATGTCCAAGTTGGACTTCATCAGACACATTTGCTTAAAAGCAACTGTCGATGAAGACCTCATTATAGAGTCTCAGATCCACTGGAAGCTAAGATGACGTTCCGACAGCACCTTTGCTCCGGCCCCATACAAATCACCTCAAATCTGGTTATAATGCTTTTTTCCCTCATAAACTAATGGGCTGCTCTTTGGCACTTTTGAAGTCAGTTTGACTTCCTTCCCTCCTCCCCCCACCCAAAAAAAACGACATGCAGATTTGTGGAAAATGATGTCGAGTCACCGGATGCGATTGGCCCCGGGGCCACCTACGGCGGCTGGATGAAGGTGCTTAGTAATGAGAAAAACCAGCAGCGAGTGTGTGTCAAAGAGCCAATTAAGCTGATGATGCAGGATTCGCAGCCGGTGTCGGAGCAGTTTGTGGCAGATAAGATGCATAGAGACGAATGAGACCTGCTGTAGTTACTGTTATCAGACCGAGAGGAGCCTGACATCCACGGCTCTGCTGTTTAAATTCCATTAAGTGGGTGTGAAATGCTGTGGCTTCCTGTTCCATTAGTATTTTTAATTACTTTTGTTTTCTCGGCATTCACTTCCAGCTTTAATTGAATAAAGTAGATAACCAAAATAAAGCTTATTTTTTTCGAGGGGTGAAATAATGACAATAGCTCCATGTGACATATGTGCTTAATCTACCTGCGGTATTGATGTTTCATTTATTCTTCGACTGAAATCTTTTTTTAAGCTTAATAGCTACAATAAAATGTCCAGAAACCCAGAAGATAATTCCTATAGATACTGAGAGGTTTATGGATCCGAATAAAAGGTTTGCGGTGAATTAAACAGTCAGCTGTTTGGGTCATGATGTTGGAGCCCATGTCTCAGTTATTCAGCAGAAATGCAAATACAGCAACACCTGGCATTGGCCAGGACCTGCCAATGGGTAGAGAACTAAGTACACACAACCATACATGCAGATTCATCCAGATGTTTTGATTATGGTAAACAGCAAAAGGGAAGAAAAAAAAACACTCAAACAAAATTGAATCATTAAATATGTTTCAGAGGCTTTTAAAATTACAGGGGAGAACTTTATGATGAATTGTATAAAGTTCATTTTCATAAAGTAATGAATGATCTGTCTGTAAAAGCAGCATACATTTTACTTTTCGCTGAGAGATTTCCACTGTCCTCCCCCAACCACGCCCCCTGTGTTATGGTGATTATTATGCACACTGGCTTCAACACCCCTTAATTTTACCGTATCTAAGGTGCCTTGCTCTAAGTTAGAGTTGACGGTGGGATGTTCTCACATCCGAGTTTGAGTCCTATGAAGCCCCTTTCTAGCCGCAGTTCCTGCGCGTCAACCTTCAGTCTTGGCCTTAAAATCCATGTAGTGTTGGTGGCTACTCTGACTGTGCGTTGTCGCACCAAATTCACTTTCAATTTATGTATTGCAAGTGAAACTGTCAGGACACAATATGAGGGAGGGGCATGCGACATGTTTGAGGAATCTTCAGTGCATTTCAAGCAACACCTTTAAGCGAATGATAAATAAATTAAAGTTTAAAATAAATAAATGCTGAAGTTGAAAAATCTGAACTCTGGTGTAAAGTGGCAGCATGTCAACCAATCGGAGCCCAGATATTATGGTGACATAATAAAGGAAAGGAAAATTTCATCAGCAAGATGTGAAATAGAAGAGAGAGCAGGAACTCATGACACGCAGAGCAGAAGTCTTCTTTGTCAATAGATCTTTATCTCACACTAAAGCTGAGTTAACTTGCGATTAACGGCAAAATCACTTATTATGATGCTGTAATAATGCATTAATGGCCTTTTTTATTGCCTTTAATTGACTTTGGCAATTGGTAAAGGGCCACAATTCTACCACTTTTTTTGTGCTGTGACAACCCAAATCAAAAATGGCGTGAAAACACGACTCCAAATGTTGCAAATGAACCATGTCTGTCATTTTGCAGGTGTGGCACAAACTAGTCCGGCACTCTCCCCACTAAATATGATATTCTTTCAGATTTTGCGTGAGAGAAACGGGGCCGAGCCGACTCTCAGTGGGAGTGACCCTGTGACCCTCTTCAGCATTATACAATGAATAAATAAATATTTGATCTTCCATGGATCTCGGAAAAGTTGAACTTGTTGTCCCTCTCTTCCAAATGTGGAAAGCGTATGCACAGCCGGTTTTCATTATTTAAGTTTTTTTTTTGTAGTGGGCTCAGTGTGGCCTGTTTTGGCAGAGTCCAGGCTGCTTCCTGGCTCCCATTTCTGACAAACACGGTGATTGTTGAGCCAACACGTCCGGCTGATTCAGGCTGTCATCATTTCTCAGCAATGTCTCCTCCGACTCAGGCACACGACACACACAGAAATACATTTGCTCATGAGAAATTGGTGATCATCAGCCGCGTCTCATATCACGTCATCTTGAAACTAAAACACGACTATTAATTGGAGATGGTTTCACATTTTCAATCTCCTCAGCAGCACAGTGCAAGCACTTATTTCAAAGCTGCACGCGACAATGTAGTGGTGAAAATGAATTAATAAATCAATGGGACTTGCTCACCAAATTCATTAGTGTGCTGTAACATGTGCAGTTGAACACACTCATTAAAGTGGATTACTAATACGATGCAAACAAACATAAAACAGTCCTATTATTCATACTTTTTCGTATTGTTGATGATTGTAACTGGAAGCAACGCCAGCACACCACCAACATTTAAACATTGAACTTGTTGTCTTGTCAACATTTCATGAAAAAATCATCCAAATAGTTGCAGAAATTTTCAAGGTATTTTGCCGTAAAGACAGAAACAGAACACAACCCAGACAAAAACTTCATTGGCGGCGCTCATAACAGTTGAGAATAGCTCTTTAGCAGTATTTAGACATATGCAGAAAAATGTAAGAAAATGGACATGAAGACAACCACACAATTTTCAAAATTAACTCAATAAAAAAAACTGTTTTCCCAGTTGAAGTCTTGATTTTCCTCTTTAAATGAATCAAAGAAGTGTTGGGACGTCTTCAATGACTCTGGTTTCAGGAAGTTACAAAATATTTAACAGATTCTGATTTGATGAACAGCGAGGTCAACAGTAGCTACAATTACAATAGTTTAATGAAAACCCAGCAGATTTCTTTTGGTAGAAGCCCACTGCTAAAAAAAAAAAAAGTAGGTGCAGTGTGAAATAAATTGACATCTAAAAACATTCATTCTGAGTAAATATGGACTTGAAACTTGAAATATGGACTTATCTGCCCCAGAATTTTTCTTCACAAGATTTCTTGACTTATGATTGGTTTATGTCAATATGAGATGTAAAATAAGCGCAAAAAATTTAGGTTTTAGTTTGACCTCACTGAACTTTACTAAAATGTAAAATTTGACATCCCAAAAATTAGTACAATATACTAAATGTAACCATAAAATCGGAGAGAATATCTGGTTTTAAGATGGTTTTTGCCGAGGTTGTATCTTATAACAGCCACAAAATCGGGGAAATAATAATAAAAATCATTTTTTATCATAGCCAAAAACAGACAGGCTAAGCTTGATTTAAGATTGTAGTGAAAAGTCGAACATCTCTAACAAAAAACAAGATAAATTATCCAACACTTCTAAATGTATGTTGTTGTTTTTTTATCTTGTTTAGAACCACATCATTTGCAGTGTGAGAGTCTCACCTTCACCTGGTGTCAGTATGGGTTTCTTCTCTGCCACTTCCAACATAAGCACATGGACACACAGTCAAAACACAATACATTCCTAAGTCAGTAGATCAGTCACCCTCAGACACTACAGCTGGCAGTTCCAAATCTATATGAAAGACGTGCGATTACTCCCGACTCTGAGACCTGCTGATTGAAATTGACTGACCATGTCAGCCTTCTTCAGCCTCCTCCTGCTCTCTCTCTCTCTCTCTCTCTCTGTTGTTGATGATTGAATTTCCATATCGACTAATTGTTCCCATGTGACTCGTGTAGTGGAGTCCAGAGTTCACAACACATTAGTTCCATGTCACCTAACAGACCTGCCCATTGGTGCGACTGGAGAAGAAAATATTCTATCAATTGCCAAGACATATTTCTTCAAACCTTTGACCCTTTCAACTACAGTATGTAGCAGTCTTGAACCCTGCTGATGGTCCACGTTGTTGTGGCCGGGGAGCTGTGCTTCTGCCCTGTAAACCACTAATAAGTGGACTCCTAGGCGCCCAGCAACTGTCGGAAGATACATCCCAGCAACCTGATGACACGCTGCCTCACAACTGCAGGTATCTGTGGCATCTTGTTGACAGAACAAATGTACGTTTTTGCAGTGATTTTTATTGTCCCCAGTCTAAGGAGCAGCCACAATGTGGCGATGCTACTTGTTGAGACGGGGTGAGCTGAGAATGCAGCAGAATAACAAAAAGCACATGAAGTTTCAGAAACAAACTACCAGTCCAGAGATTACACAAGATATTGCAAAGGACCGATGGCAAGGTCAACTTCACCAGCGAAGGAACGTGGATGGCCTGACACCGGGTAGTTGCATGGACTGCGGATTGGTTCCAGCCAGTCATCATTATCTGTCAAGGATAACACAAGTGGAGAGAAAGCAGGAAGTAACAACACATTCAGTTGAAGCTTGTTTCACCCACAGGTGTTGCCTACGATCAATTCTGTAATGGACAAGCTTTGAATGTAGGACACTATTGAGTGAACACCAGATTATGGGTGGAGGTGAGCTGCTTGGCAGAGGTCTGTGCTTTTCTAAGTGAGTCTGTTATTCAACTTTCCTGTGGCTCCCTCTCTTATTGTGGTCGTAGAAACTCAAACTTGACTGACTCCCGTACATCGGTTTCATCATGTCATTAGGCAAAAGTGGGATCTATTAAAAGTAACTTGTGATGTAAGTGTCTTCCACTCCAGCTACCTGTGCATCACAGCGGAAAATGTTTTGAAGAGTGCGAGAACATCTTTAGGAGTTGTTTCTAACAAGATGAAAAGTGCTTAAGGTTCTTCCAAACGGGTCACAAATTCAATAAATGTGTTCCGGGCCCTGAGCAATTGATTGAGAGAAGACTTGAGTAACTAGTGTTTTTTTTAAATAAAAGGATCCAAGAATGAAAGTCCTGCTATTATGAGCTCATATTTGGCCTTTTCACACCTCTGTCTGTAGGTGTTGTGGAACCATTATTAAAAATGAATTCATATCTATGTTATTCAGTCAGTTATTGCGCTGTTTTCTTCCATAACGCTTCTAAAAATGGATGGTCATACGGGTTCACATGTGAACAGTGCCAACGTCTTTACAGATTTTTACCTGCAGAAGTCGCAGAGGAAGAGCCATTGTGAGTCACAGACTCCGTCAAGCGAATAAGGATGGCGTCCTGCACTTTAATGAGCCACTTAGGGACAACATCATCCTTCACTGCCTTTTTTGACACCAGCAAAAATCATAAAATGGTTCATAACTTGCATATTTCAGTCAACAAGTTGTGCACTGTTCAGCATAACAGCTGTTTAAAGTTCCTCTCTTCTACTTCAATAATAGTTCTTGGAATAACTTACTGCTGGCAGTGACGATTCATCTCCACTACCTTTATACCTTTCTCCCTCATTAAAGCTTACATGAATAAAATATTGGATTTAAAATGTAGTTGATGGATTGACAGTCTAGATTTGCATTTAAGTTCCAAAACAAAAACAGGCAAAAGTTACACCTTAGGATGAGAAAAAACACTGTGTGAGCATACAGCCTACCAAGGCAAACTTAGCTTTGAAGAGCTTGCTTGTGCCTACGGAAAAGACAATAAATAAATTGAAGTATTAGAATGTTGAAAGTATTGTCACAGTATTTTAGTCGCCATGCATGTATACGTATCACCCGTGCATTGGCAGCCTCTTGACTCCTCTCAAAATTAGGGTGCACCACACGAGTACACATTTAAATGCAACCTTTGAAATGCCAGGAATGGAAACCTGCTCAGCTGATCCCAAAGCAGGTCCAAATCCTGCCCACCATGCTGCCACCCGCCCCCTGGCTCTGGAAGGTGACTGCGACAGATATGAAACAGATATATACAGCTTGAATTTTTAAGATTCGGTAAACAATGAGACATGACATGAGAGGAAGGAGACATTTAACCGATCTATCCTGCAGTCCAAATGAGCGGAACTGAAGAAGTTAAGTAGGTCGACAAGAGGACTCATTTAATATGTGAGACAAGTCTGACAAATTTGGCTTTCAAATGAGCTAAGAGAAGTATTCTTCGAGCTCACAGAACCTTCATTAAAGGTTCCAGAGACGGAGACCTTCCCTGTGAGAACAATAACAAGATGAGTTTTCCAACTAAAATGATCAAAGGATCAGAACAAGGCTTGTTATTGACCATTGAATCACACTCTCCACATCCATCCCGAAAAGATGGGGATTATAAAAACCCTGGAAACAGGTCCTTGAAAAAGAAATTGCCTTTTCACTAATGATACTAGATGATGTCAACGCTTGGTATTTAAAGGTTTTGGGCAGCTTAGCTGTTCATATTCTCATTGAAAATGATTAGCATAACTGAGCTTTCGCTGCGTCTGTCATGTGGTGTGGTTCACTTGGATTCATCCGGCAGCAACCTTGATGGATGGGAAGACCACAAACATAAAACAAACAAATGGCAATGAGTAACAGGGAAATGAGAGCTGTGGGGTGATTGTACAGATGACCTCTCCTCCTCGTGTTGGCTCCTTATGGTGGATGTGCTGAGTAGATGGCGCTGCCCTAGAGTAAAATGGATGACCATAACACATCCAGAGTGTTTTGTTATTTCAACAGTTATCCTACCATCCAACTACAGCATTCAAAGTACCTAAATTGTGTTCATTTCAAGGGCTGTCAAAGTTACATCAGATTCCAGAGGAGCACAATGCTGTGCTACTTGGGATGGTCTGTCCCTTAAAACAACATTTTTGTGCAATGACTTAGATGTGATTCCTTGCCATACATGCACACTCACTGAGACGTATGTTTGAGGTTAGTTGTTGCCCACATGGTTTGGAAAAGAGCACCAAAGTTATAAGAACTAGGACAATCATTTACTGTTACTGAAAAGATAGTTACTACATGAATATAGTGTCAAAGGTGAGATATCAGTTCATGTCAAGTATAAATCAGATCTCAATATGATCAATTCAGGCCTATTTTCCTTGGCTTTTGAACTATACAACTGAACTTGTGAATTGCACTTTGAAATTCAATTCAAGAGAAACCATTAGAAACCAGTGAAGATATATAATCCCTGCGCCTGGTCTGGGGTCGACCCTTCGGTCCCCTCCCCTGTCTGAAACACCTCCAAAGGGGAGGCATCCCGGGGGCATCCTCATGAGACGCCTGAACCACCTGAACTGACTCCTTTCAACATGGAGAACCAGCAGCTCAACACCAAGTCTCTCCCAGGAGACAGACCTTTATCTCTATGGGAGACGCCCACCACATATTGGAGAAAACTCATTTCAGCCACTTGTATGCTAGAAATGCCAATATCACAAAATAATACAATATTTTTGTCGCAGTTTTTACAACAGCTCTGAAAATGAAGACACCTGTCTGTCCAGAGGACAATTTAGCAGTTCATCTTAAAAGGATAACAAAAGTCAACTTCAATATAATGTGTATATCCTATGAGACGTACGTTCAGCTCAGGGATTCATTTTCTCGACGGCTTTTTCATCATGCCCTGCGCTTGTGTGTGCTCCATTTGTAATTACGTTTTTATTAAACAGCTCATTTGCATTTAATCAACATGGCTGAGCTACCAGGTGTAACAGTTGGCCCACGCACGTGTTCATCCCACTTGAAAGACAGCGGACACCTGCTGTAGCATCCGAGCGCGTTTCATCCAAAACCAAAGCTCTAGCTACTCTCAAGTTTCCAGTTGAAGATGACAAATAAGACGATGTGATTGATATAAGTTCCCTAGTCTGTCCTTCCTCCTCCGGCTCCTCACTATATCCTCAGGGGACTGATCTTTTGGAGTACATCTTTCACCAAACTTCTAAGCTCCTCCCTTTCACTTTGGCTGATTATATCGAAATAAGAATGAACTGCAAGTATGCAGTCTCATCCACGGGCAGCTGCGACTGGCCCAGTTGCTCTAAGTTTAAAAATAAACCAATGGGTCGCAAGGGGCCGCCCACCAAGTGGGACCAGCGCTCTTACAGAACTCTTTGGACCTGCCTGAGTCAATGAATTCAAGATTCAAGATGTTTATTTGTCACACGTACAGTTATACGCGGTACAACGCATGGTGAAATTCTTTGTGTCCCTGCATCCAATGAAAGAAAAAGAAGTGTCTTATATACTATGATAAGAATAGTGAATTATAGAAACAGCAGTATGAAACAACAGTGCAAAGCAAAAATAAAAATAAAGTCATAAGTGCGTAGTGCATAACTAAAAATATGTAAAGTGACAGTCTGACACCAGGTCATCTGACTTCATTGAGTAGCCGGATGGCCCGAAGGAAGAAGCTTCTTCTCATCCTCTCAGTGTTGGTCCTCAGGAGGCAGAACCAGCATCCTGATGGTAACAGAGGTAACAAGAGGGAAAGTCCAGGGTGGTGGGGCTGACCGAGGATTCTCCGAGCTGCATCGTTGGGTGTAGGTGTCCTGCAGGTCTGGAAGCGCTGTTCTTATAGTCCTCTCAGCCGAGCGGACTACTCTCTTCAGAGCAAATAAGTCCTGTTTAGTGCAGCTACCCATCCAGGTGGTGATGCTCCCAGTCATGATGCTTTCAATAGTGCAGATGTAGAAGTTCCTGAGCACCTTGACAGGGAGTTTGAAGTCTCTGAGGCGACGGAGGAAGAAGAGACGCTGCCTGGCCTTCTTCACTGTCTGGTTGATGTGGCGTGACCATGAGAGGTCTTGTGATATGGTCACGCCCAGGTGGTGGCGTAGTTTCCAGTCCTGAGGCCCACGTGGGCAAGGATCTTGTGCAGCAGGAGGATATGCGAACTGTAGGGGGTCCAGGTCTGGTGGCAGAGAGGAGGTGTTGAAGGTCTTGACCAGTTTCTCAAAACATTTCATCACCACGGGCATGAGCGCAATTGGTCGGTAGTCATTCAGGGTGCTGGGTTGAGTTGTCTTAGGGACAGGGACCACCACAGATCGCTTGGAATCACACCCTGTGAGAGAGAGAGGTTGAATATTGTTGTGAAGACCGGCGGCAGTTGTTCTGCGCAGGCTTTGAGGACCCGGCCGCTGATGCTGTCTGGATTGGATTGCATTTGCATCAGCCTGCGTGACTACCAATCCTGCCATGACCACAACCCAAATTATATGAGACCTTTAAATAGCTTAAATTAACAAAATATATTGCAGGCTCCCATATATTTGGCACTGTGCACTGAATACATTAGGGTTGGATGAACACCAGGCACTGTATAAACCACCCGTTGTGGAGAGAATAAAAGCTGGTGAATGGCACTGCCTGTTGGTGGAGACATTGGATCTTTGAGAAGAAGAGTTTATTGCAATCCCACCTTAGAGCATGTGGTACATGCAAGGTACATACGCAGGAATAAACCTTATGTAAGGCTCTTTTTAATCTATACTCTTCCCTCTGGCAGTGCAGTATGATAACATAAACAAACTAAGTTACATACATCACTTGACTGTTTCCTTACACATTTTGTTTCAAGGTTTTATCAATGGTTTCCGCCTAACTCTCTGGGATTTCTCCTGATTCTTGGTCATATGCTGTTGGTTATGTGTCAATAGACCTGACTTGCCCACTGACTCTCAGCTTCAGTCGGTGGAGAATGACTCAATCTGTATTTCTAGGATTTCCTTTCTGCCACTGTTGTCTCTGTGTCATTAGAGACGGTTAGTGGTTAAACGTGGTCGAGTGTGATAATGGTCTGATCACTCACAGTCTGCCCTGAGAACCTTGGATTTCATCAACTCCTCCTGGAATTTCCTCACGATGGGTCGAAGTCTTGCTCCCTCTGCAGCCGTCCGACTGGTCCGCTGTGCTGAATTGATCGTACGTTTGCCTTTGCATCCACTTTGTCCTTGACAAAGAGTCTGAGATTATCAGCTTTCATTTCTTCCGGCGCTGAATATATCATCATATCTTTCATATTTGCCCATGCCTCGAATCGTTGCACATTCCGTTCTTTCTTTATTTGTTTTTTCGATGGGAGATTTCTGGGTATTCCATCATGCCAAAATGCCATGATGTAAAAAAATCAGATGACCAGGATGTTCATTACAATATTCTTAATAACTGAATAACATTAGCAATGTGAATAAAAGTGTTCCTGCTTATACCTAAAATGTCGTGGTTGGATTCCGTGACAAAAACAACTGTTCACTTGACTGAACGCGACTGTGTTCATTAATGACAAACCCTTCCAGTTGTCAAAACACTAATGGTGTGTTGCTCAGAAGCCGTAAGTTTGTTCAAAACCTCCGAATTGAACGCACGCACTCTCGTGCGGTCGACACGAAATTGGTTTCCCTCAGTCAGTTCCCTCTCTGGTAAATGATCAAAAGGAGCAGCAGACAAGGCACACAGCAGACACCTTCCTCGTCACATGAAAGTGAACTTTATTTATCAAGACCATCAGGTTTCTTTTATGTGAATTGATGAACTTCTGAAGCGCGGCTGGAGCCCCGTCTCAGTGAAAGCAGTCAGTTTAAGTCATGTCTTGTGTTAGTGTTAGCCTGTCTCTGGGCATTTTCCTGGGATCTCACAATACCTTGGATCAGAGCCCAGCGCAAGGGTGGACCCCTGTGGAATGTCTGGACGTGAGGCTGTGGGAAGGTGAGTCCCTGGGGGAATTAACACAACAGACGCTAAAAATAAACCAATGCAGGAATGTGCAGAAAATCACAATGAGCTATCAAACCTTTTGTCCGATTAGTTGACAGATTTCCATCCATCCAGCAGCATTAGACTTGAGCTTTGCGCAAATATTTTGGACAGTTAAAATGTGGAGTCCATGTTTCTTCGATGCGAGTGGAGAAGAAGTTTTCGTAAACTGTTTGCTACTAAAGTCATAAATCTTTCAGTGACTCAGAAAAATGGAAACATCCAACATCTATTTTAATGGTCGTGTGCAGAGACTTGACACACAGCAACATTCTGACTGTTTACACATGGAATTAGGGCCCAAACTGTTCTGGAAAAAGAAAAAAGCTGTGAACAGGCAGCAAAAGTGGAAGATACATAATCACACATTTCTTTTGTTTTGTTTATTTATTGTTAATGTTGCTAATATGTCAATGATCAGGTGGGTCTGGACTGAGTTTCTGGATCCCTGCCTTTTGGATTACCAGGATTATTTTCTCCTTTTTTATTGGATTCCAATAAGGCTTTTGGGTAGGATTTTGAGAGAGATGTCGCAATGTCTGTGGGTGGGACATGCTGTTGACATCCCTTGACATCCTGTGTTGACATGACTGTGCCAGTCCAGAACCAGACACCAATGACCGGAAATTTGAGTCGTTCCTGCTGAAAAAACAGGGCATTAAATTTCTCATGTTTTTCAGTTTTTCATGTGCTTCAGAATCACTCATTTTGATCACTCATCTTTATAGTAGTCTTTGTGAACGCATTTATCCCTCTGATGAATATGCAGCCTTTATTCCATTTACTTTGTGCTTTGCACAACTGAAAGCCGTCCACAGGTCTGCCCGCACCTGATGCATTGTATGCATCATTTACAATGAAATAATGATTGCTGCAAGTTGGAACCCAACAGTACTTGTATGTTATGTGTTGGAGAACATGGAGAACGGCGTCTGCTGACGGCACTGGAGAGAAGGGGAGACAGCCAGCATGTTCTGTACAGCTCAGCCTCACATCATGTCGGAGAGACAGTGACGATGCAAGTGAGACATCAACCCCAACCAGCATGCCTTAGTTATCATTATCAGCTTGGTTTTTCATAGCCTTAACTCTTAAGATCGAATCCATCGTCAGCCTTCTCTGATGTCTGCAATGGTGGCTCTCTTTACAAAAGCATGGGTCACAACCTTTTCTTGTCAGACGGAAGGTGGCTGTCACTGTTCCTGCATGAGGTTAAAGAAATGTTGCACTTCACACTAGTGGACTAAGGAGCTGGCTTTAATTTGTATTCTATGAAAAAATAAATCGTTTTATATTGACATTGTATGATATATTTGCCCAAACATTAATACATATTAACCAAAAAAAAAACATGTAAAAATAATAAAACATTTATGACTACACACATGAGTAGCAAAAGTGAGTACATTTGAGTACAGATACCAATTCCCAAGTACCAGGTGTTAGCACTGTATTGGTTCAAATGTAGTACCAATCCTGAAGACACCAGGTGTAAAACCTGAGAGACCAAAACCGCACACCTGCTGTATGTTATATGTCAAGGATGCACGCACCACCCAGCTGCGGCCGCCACCTGATTCAACATGTCCCTCAGGACAAACCTCTGGTTCACAGCCAGTCTCTGCTGAGAAAGTCAGAAGATGGTCCAGTGAGGCTGAGTGATCTTCTGTGATTTTCTTCTGACCAGGAGGGATTTCTTGTCATAGATTACATTTCTTAATCCCATTCAATCCAGCAAACGAAATACCCCAATATATGTATTTACACTGGGCTTCCCCCCTGAATTCCCCAGCTCACTCTGATCTAGGAATGGATTTGCAACGCAGTGCTATTTTGGTGCGAAACACTAGATATTGTATTTCTGTAGTAATCACCCAATCCAGAGGAGGTTGTATTTATTTTTGCTCTCTAGTCATCTTAAGGGAGCATTATTTATAAACAAACCTGGCTCCACCAGCCATTAGTTGCTCACAGTGGACGTTTCAGATTCTCGTGTTACCTTTGTCTGGATGTTTTTGGTCTGTGGGAGGTAACTCGAGTGGCACAGGGGAATCCATGCCGGCTCAGGGAGAGTATATAATCTCTGCATGGAGGAGAGTAGAGCAAATACACCAAACTTGAACCCTGTTGGTTTCACTATCTGCCACTGTTGCATTTATATCTTGGCATACAAACAGAATTTCTGCTCAGCCACTCATATTCGGTGAAAACCGATTTAAAAAGTCATGCTGGCAGATGAAAAGCTTAATCTTGCCTCTGTCATGAGTCGGAGCTAAATATTTATCACCAAAAAACATGGCTTTGAGATCTATGTGAGAAGTCCCACGTGTATGGAGGGGAACGACTCCCAAAGACTTTATCGTCTGCATGATGCTGTTGGATCTCTGACACAAAAACAAAAGAGAAAATTGCTGGTTGTTGGCACAGATCAAAGAGGGATGAGGGAGTGAGTCATTCATGCGTGGTGTTGACAGGATTTGATAGTGTTTTTGATAGTGTATCACCGTAAGGGATCAGCCTGCCCGCGTACATCTGCCCCTCTAGTGCTTTATGTATGCGTGGACGTCCATACGTTCAAAACATCAATCAATGACTGTCGCCGTCTTTCACTCCACTAAGACCTTTGTCCTTTAGTTTGTCCATCCATCCGTCCGTCCGTCTCCATCACAGGGTTCCTAGTGTCATTTATTAGTTCTAATTTATTGTGATAGATTGTGAGAATCCAGCATTGGACACCGCTTCTTAAAGACTGAAGCATGATGAAAAGCATGAAGAGTACAGACAAAACCAGGGACCTGGTTGCCATGACCATGGCTGATACACAAACAAGGGCATGCAAGAAGAGCAGAGAAGTATATTCTGGAAGTGGAGAAAATTGCAGTGACTCTTAGTTGATATTTATTAGGTTCATTAAATGTGTAAAGTCTTTCCATTCTCAAGAGCAGGACGCTATATCATACAAGCTCTTTAAAGGGCCATTGCTCATAAAACAGACGATAGTTCGCTGTATATACTGTAAATAGTACAAGCGTCATCCGAAGCAACTGTCTTGAAAGACAATATGTTTGGCAAAATGAAAACATCATAAATCAAAGTACAAAGAGTTCAGGAATTAATGTCTATGTATTTCAGAATAAAAATAATTCCATGGGGAACCTAAGTCCAGCCTATCTTCTTCTCTGCCTCATGGGACTTAAATTCACAAAAATATGAACAGGAGTCAATGGAGGGATGAAAGTCATGTTCTGGTCAAGCTTGTAATACACCATAGATCTCAAGTCTGTGAATTTGAAAGATACATTCTGATGGGGTTTTGTGTGTGATATGTAGTGGCCAACCACAATGCTCGTCGCAGGCTCTGACTCACCAGTCGGTCCAGTGAGAGCCTGCATGTGGGACAAGCTCTACGGGGTCAGTGTTTAACGGTGTCAGCTAATGTTTGCTATCTTTAATACCTTTAGCACTTACCCTAGCACCGGAGCGGTCGTATTTGTAGTCCAAATAATTAGGTATTTTCACGAGAAAATAAATCTTGCAAACGTAGTTGAAACTCTCGACATTATCTGTCATTTAAATTGAGGTGCAGTGTCTGTCTGATCCAGGGCATGAGGCAGGGTGAACCAGAAAATAACTTTCATCTCCCCATAGACTTCCATTCATCAGTGGACTGACCGGAAGGGGCGGCAACTTGAGCTCCCCAAAATATTTCTGAACCAAGCGGATTTCCAAGAAAAATACAGAAATAAATGAAGTCCTAATACTTCACATCTCACTGCCAAACACATTTAATCGTCATAGATCAAAAGCTCTCTCAAATGTAGCCGAATCTCCAACCTAATCTTCAATGTGAATTAATAAAACCAGAAGTTGCAATATTTTATTCTCAAAGCTACATTTTATGAATAAAATGTCTCAAGGATCGTTTCAATTTTTTTTTGGACCATATTAAAAAACACAACAGCCTTGAATGCCTGAGCCTCCTGAATAAGTACGATAATCCCCAGAAAACGAAAGCAGATCAAACAGAAAACGGAGAGAGGCAAAACCAAAACCTCACTTTTTCTTCCAAAGTATTTATTTCAATTTAAAGGTTCTTTTCTTTCGGTTGTTGGCTGCCAATGCGAGAAATGAGATCAGTGTCGGGGGAAATAAAAGCAGGACGCCTGGAGGCTTCGGCGCTGCTACCTGTCCTCCTCCTCCTCCCCCTCGTCTTCTGCCAGGAGATGCAGAAATATTCATTACATGCATGAGGAGTTCTCTCTGGCAGCTTGTATCGATCCCAGCGCTCTTGTTCCACAGCGCGTATTGATCACATCGACTGTTTCCTCCTTTTTTGTGGCTGTAATGAGGGCCACAGTATGCTGAGTTTCCTGCCCGACTCAGGTTTGCACGATGTTAAAGGTCAACCCCAGTGTGGACAGAGGTTCTGCTGGTTTCCTGCTCGGGAGAGGCCTCTCCCGCTGTTTTGGCTCTTCCTCTGAGTAATTATCTCGCCTTTCATGTCGCCACTTTCCAACAAGCAATGCATGAATAACACAGCAATTTGCAAAATCTCCCGTTTCGTTGGATACTGTTTGCACTTTTCAGTTTGCTTTGTCGGTGGCGTTTCTCATCAAGTTTCTGTGATTTGCATGCGTTCTTGCAGATGGAAACCGTGACTGGACTGCGTTGTCATTTAGCAAAGTAAAAAAGGACACTTCAAAAGGTGACCGGCAAGCGTGTTTCTATGTGTGTTTATTTGCTCAGGTGTTGGTAACCTCCCACAAAAATGCTTAGAAATATTGCCACTGGGGCATCAAACTGCCCAAAATGTACATTGAAGTGATAACTTCTTACCTGTCCTGATGAAACCCACCTCCTTTTACATACCACTGGCCTTCCTGGCGACATTCCCTCCATCCACCACCCCTTTATCTGAGGTTTTTCTTACTGTACATGATGTTTTCATGTCATCTATCTGTGTGCTCCTCCTTTCACTCTTGTATGTAAACCTGTGTTCTTCGCTCTTCAGGACTTCCATCTCCATCCTCTCAGCTAAATCTACCACCACCCCTCAGCATTTCTGTCCTTGACTCCATGGCTGCCCAAGACTTCCTCATCTCCTCTCTTCCCTTCACCTACATGGCTATTGGAATCTGCTCTCCCCCAGGGCAACACTCTTTATCACCTCATCTAGGTTGTTCCAGAACGCCTCCCTCTCCTCCTGCTGACATCCTACCTGTGGGGCGTAGCTGCTGACTACATTCATCATGACCCAGTCTACATCTAGCTTCACACTCATGATCCTGTCTGACTCCCTCTTCACCTCCACAACACACACACTTTCCATCTACACCAGGAGTCAGACCTTGACCCTCAAGGGGCCCTGGGTGGTGCAGGTATTTGCTCCAACGAGTCAAGCACTAAACCAATCGGGTTTGTAATAGAGACTCTATGCACCTCTGATGGTTCAGAACAAAAAAAAAAAAAGTTTTTCTTTTTATTCTCACCATTACTGTTGCAGTTGTTATTGTTGTGGCTGGATCTGTTTGTTTGGATTTAGAAAAGTTCCAGTGATGATTCACTCCTCAATCACTCCTTCTGGTCCACATCTGTTCCTATGGCTGCGGTTAAAAAAAGCAATGCTGAAAAATGTGACATTGAATCACTGAAGCAAGTCAACTTTCATGTGTATAGTGACAAATATTTTCTCTGACAATCATCATGAGAGCTTAAAAAAAAAAAAAAAACCTGTCAGACACCAACAGAGGTTTGGGCCTAGCTGGGCATCATCCTCCTTTAGGGAAAAAGGGGCTTGTTCTTGAGTGCAGTTGTTCACTGTGTAAGCTCCTGGCTTCTCGCTGACTCCAGCTCCTGCTTTGCGTGTTCTCCTTCTGTCTCCTCCTCTTCTCGCCATTTCAGCCATAAGTAACCCAATTTCTATTGCCTCGTCGCCTAACAACACCAAAGGCTGTTATTGGTAAGCCAGGCGTTGACTGATCCAGTTCTTTTTCTGACCTGTGAGCTTGGATACGGTTCTGCATTTGGAGGAATTGCTCTGTCTCTTTTTATGGTTTAGCATGTGGCTGGAAGCTACTGCGCAAAATTAATGAAAGCTGACTTAGCAGAGTAGGAAAATAGAAGTTTTGCTCAGATGAAACTCACGCCATGCTGGTTCTGAGACACGATTTAGTTTCTCATACTGAAGTCAAGCCTTCACCAGAGTGTTTGTTCTTCAACAGCAATGTACCATTAACCATTAGGTTTTCAGCAATTACAGCAACAGTTGCTTCTCTTCCGGGCCAGACCAAGACACCCAGCTTTGCCTCCCCACTTGCATCAACGAGTCTTGGCTGCCTTTCCTTTGTTTGGACCACAGCAGACTGGGAACTCCCCACAAAAGCCGCAGCTTTGGCACCAATGAATCGACTCTCACAACAGTAGGCAGCTGAGCATGTTGTCATGGCTCATCAGTGTATATTGTATTCTTAGGCCATGTATCCACATGGATGTTTTTTTTTTAAACGCGTGCATATTGTTTTCAGGAAAGTTGCGGTTGACATGAACCCGCATAAATAAGCTGTCAAGCGCCATCATGCAGTAAAAACGCTGACCTCAGCGCACCCCTGCCCCCCTGCCCCACCATATAGTAGAGCGGTTTCCAAAAGCCTTTGCATTTATGTAAAAATGACTCCCTCTGGAACAGCTAATGATTTCATATTCACTTTTAAATACGAGAAATTATGAATACTGAGACTAGATACTGTGTGTCGAGTCATTCAGTCCCTTGCATTACCGATAATTGCTGTTTTTTTTTTTTTCCTGACCACTAAGTGGTAGAGGAAAGCTTTTTAAGTGATTTCCAAGGACTTCTTGCCATCGTCTTAAACCTTCCCATGCCACTATAGCATATGCAAATGCTCCTTGATCCGTCCTCCCAGCCTAATGTGCCGCGACAATCTACTTCCGCTCATGATTCTAAAACTATTTTCTTCATTGTAAATCATGTTAATAACTCTGTCTCCGGTCGTCTCTGATGTAGCATCCGTTAAGGACAACACGTTGTAACCCGCATATATAAGGCTGTTTTTCATTCATGAGCAGAAGCGTCAAGTTCAAAAACAATGAACTAACATATGTAACTATCATTAATTTTTTTTTTTTTAACTACACACACACACAGACACTAAATTGGCATCCAATCTGAGAACATTGTTTAAAAATATGGCTCTCAAAGTATTATTTCCCGGTCGGGGAGAAAGTGCAGGCGTTAGACAAAATAATGGACAACACCTTTTTAGCTTTAAGGTGTTTCCAGGTGTTGTTTGTGACTCTTTTAACTATTGTAAACTATTTTACAGCCAGTGAACAAACTTTCAAAAAATTAAAATGTTTGTGTCCCACATTCTGAAAGGGTTGCTTTTGATCTGTGTTCCATTTAAGTCTACATGAGCTCTTCCTTCATTCTATTATGGACATTTTCATTTCCCCGATGTGTCTGGCATGATGGTGCACAGCAGCCATTTTCTTTCATTTTTAGAAATTTTGGAATGACAGATGAGCAGCTTTTACTTTTTCTTTTGCCTTTTCCAAGGCACAATAGTGTGTAGTCAAAGGCTCAGACACTGACTTGTGAAACATTCCTTTATTATAAATAGATCATTTGTATAAAAAAAAAAAGAAACGGGGCATGCTTCATTTCAAACATGGCATTGAGACACTTTCACAACCAAAAGCTACGGTTCATTTAGCCGAGAAACAGCAACAGACTCATCTCATAATGCAGGTCGAAGGACGGACGACATGAGACGAAGAAGAATCAGAAATTTTCACAACCACAAGTTTTTTTCTTTTTTTTCTGAAGTACGATTAGATAACGACAAATAAGGTTGGTCCCCACAATTCATTTGTTTGTTTATTTATTTTTATCTCTTTTAGAAGCCTTTTATTTTCTTTCTTTCATTTTTTTTTGTTTCAGGTTCCCCAGCATCTGTGGAGCCACCCCATCGGCCGCTTCCTTGCAGGCTGTAAACATAAAAACAACAAGGATGTTGGATCAGTTCGTCAAACGCCCTTTTACTCCTCGAAGCCTTTCTTCAGTTTTAACGGTGCCAGCTTTGAACTCCGGAGGAATCTGCCAGTTAAATGTCCCAGTTTCTGCACGACTCTTTCTTCCGAGAGGTTGCTTCTTCAGATGGCATGGTTGGTGTAGCTGACATAGGTGGTCTTGGTTTGTGGAACTGTGAAGAAAAACACAGCCAATTTTCACTCATTCAAAGAAAGCAAAGACTTTCAGAGAGAAACATTTCACTGACTAATGCCCTCTATATACAAGATGATGACCTTAAAAGTTGTATGATTTTAAACACATAACAGAGTATAAATCTGAATATTCCATTATTACTGAGGCATTCTTTGATTATGCAACACATTTCATGAACTTTTAAGTGTAGCAAAAAGTGTGTCGGGACAAATGAAATGTGAAAATAAAACACAAAGCTTGAAAGTGGTCGTAAGAGATGTGTCATCTGAAAGCAACAGAATCACAATGGCAGGACGGCCTTCACCAGCTCAAGCGCAACCTCAACAGGACTAAAGCCTGAGGGAGACAACTGAACAAAAGGTTCACTCTTCTCTCCCCCTTCAATTGAACCTGTCAAGAACTTTTTTTTTTTGTTACAACGTACTGGGCTCTTTGGACGACTGGCATTCTTATTTTCACATCATAAAAGTTGTTGATCAGGACATTAACAATTCAAGAAAGTGCTCCCTGTGTTGATAATTATCCTGTGATAGTACATATAAACAACTTATTTAAAACAGCACTGGAGATGAAAATGCTAATTTGTTGAGGGGTGCCAGCGGGAGAAGGTTTTGGGTTCACAGAAAATAATTACAGCTTCTCTGCACTGAAAAATAAACAAAAAAAAATCATATCAGAGATGAAAGTTTGATGATGTAATGGTCGTAGTTTGAAGTGTCTTCCCCGGTCTCTTCTTCACTCAACCATGTCTAACGTGGGGAAAGCGACAGTGACGCAGGAGCTGCCGCTGTCAGATAAAACATACACAACTTGACTCAGCGCTTCTTTAATGAATAAACAAGGAGAATTCTGCTGACGGAGACAGTTTGACTCCATCAGACGTCTCCGACTCAAATCCTGTTCTATCCTCATTAATGCAAAGAGGCCTCATATCCTTGTGGAATCTCAACAGTGGATATGAAGAAAGGAAGTCAAGTGTTTCTAGTGAAACCGACCATCAACTTTTGTTCCAAGGATTCATTAGTGCTGTTCACAAGTCGACCTTGGCGTGTTCGCTACTGATCATAAGATTGTAAGTGTTGACTGAAGCTCAAAGAGGCAGCTGGTCTGCAACTTCGGAATTCATCTTTAAAATCCAATCCAGAATGATGCGATTGAGGATAGTGGCCCATTTTGTGTGCAGTGATCGGGAGATTTTTCAACCTCAAACATCAAGTGTTTGATGGCTGCTTGCAAGGCGAATGCACGGCTGCTTAATGCCATGAATGGTCCTTGGGTCTGCGTGTCATCCAAATTCGCTGCGGTATAAATGGGCTCCTTCTCAGGATTATTTGAGTCTGAGGAGCCCAGAATGTGGACGGGTGGATGCCCTGCATGCTGCGACATGATGTTTTATAATTCTACCGACGGCACGCAGCACCTTGGGAGTCAGTGTTTAATATACATTTTCTGCTCCATTTATTTCTTTCATTGGCCACTTGATTTAATTGGTCACATGTAGCAATGTCCCGAGTACTGACATTTGAGTAATAGCCAATTCTGTGTACTGATACAAGTAATAAATACTACCTTAAATTCTGATATTTTTTTCGGCACATGCTCCCTGAACAAACACAACACATTTCACCTTTACCTTCTCAACTTTAGCTTGGACAATATCTACATATGCTGATCCTGGTACTGCATACTGGTTTATGTACGGTTACGGGACCACACGCGGTAGTTGAAGCACCATAATGGAAGGAAGTAGCAGCGCCATGAAGTAACCCTGGGTTAGCGCGAGGCAGCACAGGATGTACTACGATCAGGAAAAACATCCTCCAGTATCTGCTCCGTAAGATATAGAAGTGGAGCAGAGGCGCATCTGGGAGTAGCTACCTGATACCATACATGCCTGCGACCACCCTCACCTGCGTGAGAGTTGACAGCCCCATATAAACCCACCGGATAAAGCAAGGGAACACTGTAGTTGGTTATAGGTGCTGTCATGAGCTAATATTTGAGTAAGAGTACAGCGAAATAGGTCAGTATCGGAGCAAGTACCGATGTTTATATCAGGAGAACTCTAGTCACATGATATGGATTTGGTGCACAGACGTTGGCAGTGTGGCATCAAATTTATTGTCAAAAGGGACACAGCCTTCCCAAGGACTCAGCTGTCTCCAGTTACTTCCCTAGTCTCCTCTACAAAGAAAACCTTGAGGTTCAACCTTGTGTGAAGAGCAAGCTCTGCCACTGCCAGTTGCATTAATATTTAAAGGTAGAACCCTCTCACCAGTGGCCTCAACGCCCTCGCACAGCTCTGTTTTCACCTCTCCGTTGGGCCGCTCAGCCGCCAGCTGGGAGAGCTTGCTGGTCATCGTGGCTGCTGTGACGATGGCCTTGAAGCTGCGCTTGCGCTTGGGGACATTCTGCTCGGGATGGAAGATGATGATGTAGACCTTCGGCATGTACAGCATCCCAAGGGACACGGAGGCGCTGAGACTCAGGGAGACGGTCAATGTAGCCGTCTGGATGTACATCTGAGGAAGGAAAAGAGAGAAGAGAAGAAGACAGAGAGTCTGTTAATCATGGACCACCAGCACATCCTTCACTGATAAGACTTTATAGCCGCCATCGATCTCAAGATCTTTTCATATACAGGTACTTTAACAGGATCCTGCTCTCCATCACAAGTTACCGGCATGAAGAGTTCATTAGGTTACGCTGACTTCTGCTCATGATCATGAATAAAGAGTCATTTTGAATGATAAATACTCGTGTTTGAACATCATCCAGTGGTCTCCATTGCTCCCTCTTGGCTCTAGAAATAGTTGAGGAGGGATATATAACCACCTGATCAAGACAACAAAAAACCAACAATATTCTTTTCTTTTAGACCTTCAAACCAAATGCAGTTTTATGACATGACTTAGACCAGTGGGGAGAACTCAGCCATTCGTTTACTGCGACATATTTTTGATATTGAAATTGAAAAATACAACTACATCGTAGGCGTCTCAATTGGACTTCAATAAAAGTCTTTCCACAAGTGTGTCTTTCCTTGCAGCTAATGTTGCATCTGGTGACTTAAAAGTGTTGGCAACAATGCCGCCAGTGTTCTTTTTCCTAAATGTAAATGACAAGCGCAGAAATGTCAGCTTAAATACCAGAGCCAACATGGCATTTGATGATCAGCGGTCCAATATGAAAAAAAAAAAGCAATAAGGTTTCAGGTCAAGAATGGCCATGTTGGCACAGAGCTGTTTTTTCCAGTTGTGTTGCCAACCTCCAATATAACTAAAGGTGATCATCCAGCTGGACCTGGCATGGTTCCAATCTCGGCGTGCCCTTGTGGTCCTACCATCCACATTGCACAAGCATATCTGACCAGTCAAGCAACGGACCGTGTCCCCACTGACAAGATGAGCCCGGGTAAGGCTGGCTGATCCAATGCCAAGAGCCAGTAAAAAGTGCAGCTGTCTCACTTAGAATTGGCAAACCCCCAACCCATTAAAACTCCTTCCATCACAACCTTCAATGGCCCAAAGTCCCACACAGAAGGTGCAAATGAGTCTCACTTAATAATAATAGAGATAAAAATAGTAACAAAGCAATATTCCTCTGTGAGAATATCCAATTTTTTCCATGATATAAATCCCCCCCATATATATATATATCATTTTTTTCTTGTTTTTTGGGGGGGGAAATGAGTGCTGGTTTCAGTATATACTATATTCATCTCTGTCACACTTGGTGCTCAAGTGTGCAAGCTACGAAGTACTCCTCTAGCTAGGTACTATGTCGTCTTCCAAATGTCTGGATGTCACTCCCAGCAGACTTCATTTTGCGTTTCAGCAATCTTTCCATTCATGGCACTCGCAAATTCAGCTTTACCTAGTCATTTTCAGCTTTAAATTGTGTACCTTGAGACTGCAGGCTTGTACGCCTCAGGCTGTATTCAGAAAGAGGATTTGAAGAAGCAGTGACACAGGAGCCCACAAAGCTCAGCCGAAAATAAGTTCAGTTGGTGTGTGTTAAATAATTTTGCTCAGCACCACCTTGTGTTTGACCTCTTAACTCCACCTCCATGCCAGAAGGCATTTTTATACTTCTCTAAAGCTGTGAAAAGGCAGTGGGCTAGCAATAGACTTTGGTGGTTTTCCATGAGTGTCCATCTGGTAGGAGACAGATAGCATGATAAGAGTCTCGCACTGGCTTATAGAAAAAAATCTCATGGACTTTTTCAGTCTGAGTTAACATACAAGTCTATGGGGAGAGATATCCAGAGCTGTGTCCACTCCATTGCTAACAAGGTGCTGGAAGATGAGATTTAAGTGCTCATCTGATCAGGACTACTGTTGAATAGTCAATGTTACATCAGAAAAAAGAAAGGAGATCCAGCGTCAGAGGCGAGACATTTTAGCGTGTTACACCATTTATCTCTTCTTGCTTCAATGCCGAGGCCTGTTGACTGGAACACGGACATACATTTCTCCTCCTGCTTTAATTTCAAAGCACATCCAAAGGACATAAAAGATGTCACTATGCGGTTAAGTGTCGATCATAAAACAGCTTTGGTGTCATTGATAGAAACGCTCACCTTTTTTTTTTTTAACAAGCTGAATGATTTGCTGGTCTGAAATCAGCAGGAATCTTTCCATCAATCCTCATTACCGCAGCAGATGGTTGACTGTGCGCTTCATTTACTGGATCTGGTGACTCGGGCTTGTGGCCCACGAATTTGTCTTCTTTGGGAGAAACTTTGGCAGGGACTCAGCCAAGCTTTAAAAGTTTCATTCTCAAGGTAACTGCTCGAAGAGTCAGATTGGTTTCCTTGCGGGCTCCCGCTTTATCACACGCTGTCATGATTTAAAAAATGACAAGTTGCTGAACAGTCCAGTCAGACTGGGGCAGGGGTTCAACTAGTCCTTGGACTTTCATCGAACAAATTTGTCTCTGCTTGTAATCTTGAGTTTCTTTCTTTCTTTTTATTCCCAAGGCACAGCCACTGATGCTAACAGTGGCCAACATCCTTCCCCATTAAAATCATTAGAACACAGTTCACGACACAGTACTTCAACTCAAATCTGATTAAGTATATCTCTACTATACTCATATGACATAGTTTATGATTTCTTTTTAACCCCACCATTACAGTTGAATGATGACCGATTGACTCTCCCCCGAAAAACAGGGAACATAAACTTGAAGATCTACTGCGTCAAATTTGCTGTCACATTCAAACTGTAGTAGCAGTCGATGTTGTGCAAAGAATCTAAAGATTTAAAGGCTTTTAGAAAGGGTCAAATAGAAATACAAACTTAACTAACTCAAACTTAACTACTAAAGTAAAGAGCTGTCAATAGATTCTCTGTCACTGAGGTTATGCTCAAGAATATTCTTGTCAGCATCTCTTTTGTTGTGTTGTTGTTGTAAACAAATGTTTGCATGAGGAAAGAATTATTGTGGTGATAACATCGTCCTCTAAGTTACATTTAGAACAGATACAAAATGTGAGATGGATTTGGCATTAATCACAAGTTAACTCAGATTAAAAAATGTAATCTATTGCTAATCCTAATTGTCTTTCTCTAAAAGGGGACGTTGCACAAGCACATTTCTATGTGTCCCGCCCATGTGTCCACACGCAACGCTGAAGGCTGCCTTTGCCGTGAATATATGACGCAAAAGTATAATAATTATAATTCATAAATTCACAAAACAACATTAGTCAGCAAAACCGTAAAAAAAAAACAAAAAGCATTATACACAGAAACATATTGTATAATCACTGTTTGGGGAAATAAGGCAGAAAGGATAAGAACTGTTCTTCACTCTGCTCCGATTCAATCTCTCTAAAATGCATGACGAAATGACTGTCATGGTGTATGTAACGTACCCGATGAGATGCAAGTGATATGAATGAGAATGGAAACTGATGTCAATGGCAGACAGGAGATAAACTTCATATTCACTTTTAACAACAAACAAAAGTGCATGAGCTGTTCCTGAAATTTAGAAAAGAGTTCTTATATGTTGAACCACCTGACTACCTGTTATATACCCAGCAATGGTGACCGTCACCCTGAATCTTAGGATCGAAGGTTCGAAGGCTGTTTATCTGTTTGCTGCATGAATCCAGACACTCACTATTAAGCAGGGAAATTGTCTAACATATGTTGTTTTCAATTTCCTGCAGGAGGCGCTGGCTTTAATATTCACTGGATAAACATGTGTAAACTGGATAAACCCAAGATGCAGAGGAGCGAAGTAAACAAAACAAAATACAATATGACACCACTGAGACCGCGTGTTATGAATTAAAGTATTTACATAGTAAATCATCAGCACCGCTTGGGTGAAGCTGCGAGTAAGGCAGATATTCTCTGTAAGCCGACTCATTTTCAATCATTTAAGCAGTCATTATCTGAAGCAGAAGCCGGGTCGCCGTGCTACTTCGTCTCAGCCGCAATTCAGCTGATCAGCTCCATCGAGACAACCGTGAAACATCATTAGGCTCGGAGTATTTATGAGCCAGAAACTTGCTATCGATTCTCAGGGAGATTGTCTTCACTTCGGCGTGCTGCAAATGTTACTTTGAATCTTTGCTGACAGAAAGAGGAAGACGCTTGTTGGTTTTCAATTTCAAGAAGGATTCCCGGGTCAGGAGTCTTATGGCTTATGTGGTCTGATTCACAACTCCAAGTTGTTGGAACACGACAAACATGTCTTCTGAGATCAGTGGTAAACAGATCTTTCTGTCTTAATCGATGAACTAATACGCATGTAACAAGAGTTCTGGTGTGGAACAAGGCAAGCCGAGGTAATTCCAGAGCGGAGAATCTTTAATGAGGGAGCTTCTTCAACCACTTTAGATCACAGGCTGCAACCTTTATTCACTCTATAATTCAGAAAGACACGGAAATATAGAGCCTCAGCTTCAGCTTCATTTACCTCTTACCTTCTTTGAAAGTGTTGGCAAAGTGGCTACTATTTTAATTAAGATCTATTCAGAAAGGTTCATTGGCTTGAATTATCACTCTCTCTGTTTTTTTAACAGTAGTACTGCTGTACATAAAGGAATGGCTTGGGAACAGTCCCAACAAACTTGGAAGTTAGTCTCATAAATACCTGGAAAATACTGCTAAACTTGAAACTGTGATTTGTTGCCATATTGCCCACCAGCTTCTTTGGATGGCACGTGAATTCGTATGACTACAGCAACCCATTCCCGCTCCAATGGCGGAATATATTGAGGTTGGGAAACTGAACTTTCTTTTGACGCCAAAGCTGCCTTCAGCAGTGGAGGAAGCAGGAGGCGCGGGTACGCTTTCGGAGGCTCTCTTTACTGAATTACATTGGATGCCAGTTGCAAGTTCTAACCCCTTGTGTGGCTCTCCACATTACTGACGCAGAAGTCACAGTTTGGGAGGCTGTCAATGGCAATTGACTCGTGGAAGGCACACCATCCCATGCCTCACCTAACCCCAAACTCATTTTTCCAGCCTTTCATGTGCACCCCCGGAGTGCATCCACCCCAGGAGGAAGAAAACACAACACATGAAGACACGATTGTCGCTCTCCAGTGGCGTGCAATGGGATTTCATATCGTGGCAAGAGTGCAGCATCAGCATAAATTTGTACCCCTCGGTTTGCTCAGTCTGCAGCAGTTAACACACAGCAGCAAACCACAGTGGTGGTGGTTACGTGCTGACATGAAAGCCTTCTGCGATCACGCAACACTGTGCTGTTTTGCAGCCTGTTTCTGCTGTAAAGGGGTAAAGTGTGGTGTTGGTGTTGAGCAGCCTCCGCCTTGACTACTGTCACTGACACTGTAGTTCCACTACCATAGAGTCTTGAAGTCAACACGCAAAAAAAAAACGCCCCTCTCCTGGGGTCGCCTCGCTCCCTCCCTGTGTATCGCTCCCCACTATTTGAGAAGCACTGATAAATGGTGAGACTCAGTGCCTCTTCAGTGTTCTCCATCTTCGCCTTTGAGTTCCTCAACGTGGCTGCTTCAACTGTTGACATCAGTGACTGGTGTAAAATAAGACTTTTTTTCAACTAAGAAGATCAATTCCCTTGACAAATGAAAGAATGAGCTCCAGGGAGCTCCAGGGAAATAAATCTCACAGTCCAAAAAGTTAGCTTCTTCTGAATTTGTCAGTGGGGTTTGTGGTTGTAATGAGTTATGCTCAAGCACAAGAGGCAAAAAGACAGTCACATTTCAGGGAAAAGCACGAAAGATGCCGTCTTAGTTGTGTACTCTTTCAAGTGATTAGTCTTACTCCAATGTGTCGCTGAAGACAAACAATCCAAAATGTGGGTATATGAGATGAATATTCTTATTACTTGATACTATCGACTGGCCTGTATTGTTAAATGAGGAGCAGATGCATCTCCTGTGGCTCAGCTAGTCAGGAAATCACAAAAGTACTGTGATGGATCTGCAAACATTAGCGGCTGCAACGATTTATATTGGAGCGCTTTTTCTGAAAACATCCCAACATCTCGAGCAGCTAAAACAGCTTCCTATTCTCTTTCAATTGCACAGATCTAATCCAGCCAGGAAAGACTTTCTGGTCGTGAAGTCTTAATACTAAACTTTTTTTTTCTCTGTTCTTTCACGCTCTTACTGTCCAAAGTATCTCTATGTCTAACTTCATTTCATCGCCCAGGGTGTACGTGAACATATTCTACAGAGCATAGGAATCCGTTATTTAAATTTCAGCAAAAACATGCCTTGAATTTGGCCTCAGTCCACTGATAAAAAAATTCCCTCAGCATCTCATTAGGATAAGTGAAGTTCAGCTCTCACATTCTGATTCCAAAACTAGGCAGCCATGTCGCTGCCGATGGGGCTTTTATGTTTGTCTGTTCCTCGGTTTTCCACAAACATTTCAACTTCGTAACACTCAGATGACAGATTTGAAGCATCAACATTTTAAGGACGTACTCAGGTGAAAGTATTTAGGAGAGCGCCAACATAAAACAAACAAATAATGTAAGAAATAAACCAAAACAAATTTTAACAACTTTCTTTCCTAGGTTGCTAAGCCCAGCCTAATACTCACACAGCTTTAGTACTTGGAAACCTGCTGAGAAAATGGAGTCAATCTAGGTTGTCTGGTTCCTGCGTGTCTGGATGGTGGAGTCTAAACTATAACCTTGCAAGGTGAACATCCATTTGTACTCTGTGTGTGTCTGCATGTGCCTGCCTCCGCGTTGCTACACCACAGTAATTTAATTTAGGACTGGTTGATGTGAAGTTTCAGTCTCTGCAGTGGATGATGTCCAGCTAAATTAAATCTGTGCATATATCAGGAGTTAACAGACGTCAAATCCATCCACCTTGAAATGACAAACTCTTCCATCGTGCTATGAAGATGGACTATTCTTCAGTATTTCTAGTAATTTTCTGTTCTTCAGGTCCACTCCACGACATCATAACTGAAGTCACCAGATAGACTCAAGGGGAGAACAAATCAAATTCACAAGTCGGTCTGATCCTGGCAGTCAGCATGCAAACAATGGGATGCGGCGAATGAACGTTCTTGCGAAGCGATATTTATCAAGAGCTGAGGTTTACGTTTTTATCAGGGACAACATAGCGTGTGTCCTAGTTTGTGTGTTTGCTGCTGGACATAAAGGCTGCGTGACGCTGTGTTGTCAGCCAGAGACGCACCTGCTCGGCTTCACTGGCACTGGAAGAGCTCATTGCACGCATCTTACCACATGTAAACCGTTAATAAATGTGCCCTTTGGACTAGTTTGTTGAGCGATGTTGAAGCATCGACCCTGCAGTATCACTGTACAGTGCCATAAATATTACAAGCCTATCCTTCTTGCCAACATTGTTGCCTGCTCTGTTTGTGGGCCTTTGTTTACGCTACTGTTGTCGCTGCCGATGAAAGTTGTTGTTCCAAAACCCCACCAGAAACAACAAAGGGGAAACATCAATTTAGGTCAGTGAGAGCAATCCAAGCCCGCTCAACCAAAAAAACAGTCTGACATCATTCAGGCGGCACTAAGCTCGACATCAGCCATTACATCACACCTGAGCACAGGCTACTGAAGTGCACCGCTGTTGATCGGGGAAATTCCATCACGTGTCCCCCCTAACAGCCCTCAAATGGTTTTGCGAAGGATGTTTGGCAATCCCCAGTGGAGTGCCAGTCAGCCACTAGCATTAACAAGGCGCAGAGCTCAGGAGACAGATGGCGAGTTTCCTCCCTTAGATCCCAAAACAATGACGGTGACAAGCAAGACAGCTATTCCGGCGTCACATCAAGGAATCATTATGGAAATATATGACAGACAACAAACCATGAAGTCATTAGTGGGCCCTGGAGAACAAAAACATTGGAGTGATCTATGTCTTCGAGAAAGACAGAAAACATGTATTAAAGAAGAGTTTGAAGGTCAAAACTGGATGACAGAGTGAAGTCTATTAAGAACGTGACTTGGCTCAATGACAGCAGTGAAGGCGGAAACCACGTGAGAACTGTCTATAAGGAGACGGGGGGGATGGCTGCCAGAGTCCCTATCAAAGGTTCCTGGGTCGACATCAGACAGTTCTCATCCCTGGGAAGATTTAGTGCTGCACCGCCATTGATTTTTGTTTCCCTCAAGTTTTTTTTTTCCTCTGTTTTAAATTAGATTTTTGCTTGTGCAGTTCAGCTCCAATACTTTATTTTATCGCAGCTGTTTCTGCCGGCGGCATTGCTGCTTTGCTGTTGTCTGTGCTGTGATTCAACAGCGCTCCACCTGAGGAGGGATTCTAATTAGTGCGCTCACACAGGTACAACCAGGCTTCCTGCCAACTGTCCAATCGACCACAAACAGCCCGACCTCTTAAGACCTCTGCTTGCTCATGACGCGCTCGTAGTTCCGCAGGACACAGTCCCGATAGTGAGACCTTATCCCTTCCTCTGAGCAGCTGGCTCCATCCTGACTGCAGCAGCAATCTCCTCCTGCCCTCAGCCAGCACGACCCCATTAGGTGC
The DNA here is from genome assembly GCF_027744825.2 of Synchiropus splendidus. Classification (NCBI taxonomy): domain Eukaryota; kingdom Metazoa; phylum Chordata; class Actinopteri; order Syngnathiformes; family Callionymidae; genus Synchiropus; species Synchiropus splendidus. Next base: position 5,140,910 of record NC_071347.1, read on the forward strand.
GCTCTCCGAAAAGACACCGCGAGACAGTGGACAGCTTTACTTTGGTAGTCCTCTTCTGCACTCGTCTGGAGGTGGACAATCAAGATCACTATCATAGATTAACTCCTTGAGTCCTTGAGTTTGCTTCTTAATTTAAAAAAGATGTGCAAAAGATATATTTTTTTTAAGCCAGAAGCCATATTAAAAATGTTCAGCATCCCACTTTCGATGCAGCCCTTTGCATGACCAGGAAATGCCTTTTCAACGCAGTCAACAATGAACTTTAAACTGTGAGTCTTCTTGAGAGCCATTTAACGTTTTCCTTAAAATGTGGAGGGTGAAACATTTGCTCCAGCTACAGTGGGAGAGAACGAATTCTCCACAAACACCACATTTTCTTTACTCCGCCTCCTTAAACGTGACCATCTTGACCAAACCTGACCGTGGTCATATGAAGAAGCCCCTGTCTTATCAAACTCTCAAGCTGCCTGTGGTTTGTTGGGTGCACATTGTTGGCCTCAAGAACACAGCCACTGAACTCATCCACTTTTTTATGTTTTTATTTGGGGAGGGATTCCATTAAAAAAAAATAGAGAATTTGTGATGAATTAATCTCAATTAATCGCAGTTTAATGGTACAAGAAGTTTGCCACAAGAAGCCACATTTATCAATTTGAATGAATTTGGTATATTACTGAATCAAATGATAGACCCTTACATACATTTAAACAACAAAATATTGTTGATTTTGCATCGGTTTGACAATAAATCACACTATAATACTTTATTCAAACTAAAGCTCTTTTAATGTCTTGAAAATATTTGTATTAGAATTTCAATTTTATAAGAATTTCAAGTATATTCAGAGTAGTGGAAACCCTGGCCATTGTGTCGTGAAAAACATCCCTGAACAAAAGCAAACAGATGCTTTTGTTTGCTTTTGTTCAGGGATTCCTCCATGTTTGTTGTTGTTGTTATCATCCTAGCTGCCACGTGCCTTGTGCATCAGTGTGATCAGTGGACCAGGAACTCCTGCACTGACAAAGGTTCCCTGTTGTCTGCAGAGCAAACTGTTCAACTAAGTAGAGGGAGTCTAAATGGCAATCAAAACACAACCAAAACTAGAATCTGCTACTTTTCCCCTGAATAACACATCTTAGAATTTACAGTGAACATTTCCAGGTTTTGCAAACAAGGGGGCTCAGAGATTAACAGTGTTAAAACAAAGTGACCTTGTTGCATTGCCAACGTTGGTATTGCTGTTCACCATTATATTCACTAGGTGTGCGATACCTCTCTGAGTGACTTTGGCTTCTATCCGTGACGATGCGCAGAAAGTCAGCTTGACATTTAAGTGCATTATACTCAAACGGAGACTAATTTGGTTACTTGTATCCTTTGATGTAATTCTCCTGCTCGTTCCCACCTGCCTCTGGCCAGGACAGATAAAGCTTGAAGCCAGGTCGACCATTAAATGAAAAAGCTTAACCTTTGCTGTGGACTTCACTGTGTCTCCGCCGAAAAGATCTACTGACGGTGCACTCATTCAGACGAATCAGTATTCAGATGTGGAACCATTTGGTGCCAAGCATGAGAGCTGCTTGTGACGGGGACAGTATTTGCTCTGTGAAGACGGCGGCTTCAAAGACGAAGAAAGTAGGAAGAGATAGGCGGCATGTGAAAGACGGAGTCCCCCACTGTGAGTTCTGAAGCATGATCTTGCTACGCCTCTGGAGAGAAGGCCAACATCAATCCTCTGTGTGCCGTCACAGATCTGAACCGGCCTGTAGGTTGCACCATTACTAAGTCAACATATTCATCCCACGGTTTGTACAAAGTGTTTAATACGGAAAAAAAAAGTGCAATTCACCAAAAATGAAGTTTCTGTTAGTGCTTACACTTTTCGCCTTGAAAAATCCTGAATCCACCTGCTATCGGTTGAAACAATATGAGCAAGGCATTTCTCAGACTTCAGGAAACAGACATTCTGAGGGCGTAAACTTCATTGGCAAAGGCTACAAGCTAACTACACACTGCAAAAGTCAGAGGCATCGATAAGCGGCAAAGTGGCGACAAAAGTTGCAGATGGAGGGTGGGATCCAGATTTGACTGGGTTACGGGTCACAAACAATTAAGAGAGGTCATAAAAGTTGATAATGGACTTGGCTCAGGATCAATTGCCTTGATGACTAAATCTGGCTATTGATCCCAAAGACATAATGTTGGCAGGCTCATTGATGAAGATGATGTGGTGGGAGTCCTTCATCCGAGATCTGCCTGTGTGGCACTTTTGCTTTGGCTTATGTTGATGATGACCATCGACTGAGAAACTTTCCTGGACGGACACTGATGACTCAGCTGGAGTTGTAGGCTTGGTTGAGTAATGTCCATGTGCTGACTGACAATGAGATAGATAGATAGATAGATAGATACTTTATTGATCTCTGAAGAGAAATTCCCATTTCCAGCAGCATGACAGGTGGAAACATAAGAGCAAGTAAAAAAAAAAAAAAAAAAAAAAAAAAAAATGAAGACCAAAACATGTGAGAGGAAATATTTTTGTCAGTCCCTGAGTGTGTGACTTAAGCCATTAAAGGCGTTTCTAACAACTCATGCAGGGGCCTGGGGATGATGGGGAAATATGGAAGGGGTTTCCAGGTTTTTCCTGCTTCCTTACTTCCTTGTCTTCATGAGCTTGACAGTAGGTGATGACACACACCTTGAACCACTCGATGTATCTGCTACTTAAAAGCGTCCTGGTTCCAACGTCTTCGCTACCATGGCAACTTACTCTCGTTGTGTTCATTTGGTCTCTATGGAAGCTCAGGGTGAGCACTGCTAAACTGCATTTGGATCAGCATCACCTTATATTGTGATGCTTATCTTCAAGATAAGATCTTGGAAAATGAAATAGAAGAGAAACAACGGTGGGAATAAACTTATTGTCTAGCTGCCTCATTTAACCAGATGAGAGTGAATGTAAACTGTCCTCTGCATCAGCATCAGATTCTTCTGCTTCACCCTGTTGCACTTCTTAAACTGTTGTACTCGCGCCACATGCTGCCTTAAGACGAAAGCAGTCATTTGCCGTGTAAAAACACCCTCATTTCTGCCTGGGAAGCAACTCACAAGAATTTTCAGTAACTTCCAAAGTGTGCGTTTTCATCACCTTGGCAGACCGCCTGGATGATCGGCGAGGGCTTGTGGGACCAGGTGGTGCTTGAACACAACCAATATTATGAAATAACCTGATACTGATCCAAAAATAGCCTTGCTGTTCTGGCAGCTCTGAGCTCCTGTAGTTTTCTCTTCGAGCTATGTATCTTATTTGTGATTAGCTCAATTCTCTGTGCGGTAGTTTCGTCCTCCTTTGTTCACGCTAATGGCGTAATATCTTGACGTTGGGAAAGTGGACTTTTTCGTCTTATACTGATGCTGAAGGCTTTAGGCTTTCAACTGAAACACTGTTCTGCCTCTGGCGTATCTTGACACCAAGGGTGGTGCGGCAGGATAAAGCATGCTGGAGGTTGTGGGCAGGTAAGCCATCGGATGGCGCTCTTCTCGATCTACATGTAACGATATCTCAGTTACCATTTGAAGCACCTGTGTCATGGGGACTCCGCCGTGGACATCACGATGTACACCTATGCGTAAACATGCAACGAGGAAGCCTGACTTCAGCATCAGCATAGGACGCAAAAGTCCAGTTACATCATGGGAGTGAGGATGGTTTGGTTCTAACCTCCACAAAACCTCTTCTCCTCTGATCTTATTTTGTCTCTCACACGTTTTCATTTCTTTGATGATCTGTTCCAGATCTTTTCCCTCAGTTCCGTTTCGTGTTTCTCTCTTTGGTGACGCCACTTCTTTTCCTCGCCGTCTGTCTTGTCTTGTCCTGAATTACACATGGAGCTTGTCGGACAAAGAACGGTCATAGATGTAATAAAGATGGACATGAAAAAGATGGGTGCGACTAGGGAGGATGTACGGGATAGTTTAAAGTGGAGGCTGACTTGCTGTGGCAGCCCCTGACAGTAAATGCCGGAACGATAAAACGCTTGTGAATTGAGTACAGGGCATTGGCCAACTGTCGAAGAAGAAGCAGAAAATGACTTATTGTTTAAATAACAGCCCTCAGACCAGTGGAGCATCACATATCCAGTGGCGTAAAGATGTCACTTTTGAGGTTCAGTGGGCAGCGTGGCTTACGTGTGGAATCTTCGTTTGAACTGCCTTTGTTTCTTCGATCTCCTGTAATGTCTTCTGTGCATTTAACCACGCATGTTTTTGGTCCCCACACTAATCATTATGGCACAGTCTTTGTTACTTCCCTCTCTCATCTTTAAAGCAGCTATTTATCTGCCATGTGTGGTCTGATGTGCCAAGTCCAATTTATTGTACACACAGCACATAAAAAAAACAGCCAGAAATGACCCAGATTGCTCCACAGTCACGGCAGTTGTAAAGCCAGGGAGAATAAATCATAGAAATTAATAGGTGGCAGAAAGACATACACAAAGAGATGAAAGCAGAAGAACAGGAATAAATATTTGATGTAAAGCAACAGGTAAAAGTGAGCGGAGATAAAAAGCGTGAAAGATAAAAAGAAACACTTCAATGGAATTATCTAAATAAAAAGAAAGAATAAATACATTTCAAGAAGCAACCAGGCTTCAACATTTGAGACGATTAAAGTGAATCGCTGCAATGTTTTTTCTTTTAGCTTCTATCAAGGAGGCATTGCCGCACAGCTCTTCTGCTTACATCATCCTTTTTAGCAGCATGACCTGCATCACTCCAACTCACTTCTCCAAAAACTCCTCTCCAGCTGTAACCAGCCGGCTTCATTCGCAAGCTTTTCTTTTAACTTGTGCTCCAAATCCTGCCCTAAATGCTCAGTCTGTCCAAATCACTGCAAACTTTAATGCAAACCAGATGATGAGTTGTGTCTCCACAAACAAGCGGTCCTTATTTCGTAGTAATTCCTTGCTCTGTGGAGCATTTTCAGCCATGAGAATCTGCACCAGGTCAATAATAATAACATCAGTTCAATGCAGCACTCGGGGTATATTAGAACAAATATGCGCATTAAAACTGCATTTTGTTCTGAGCTTTATTTCTTAATCCAAAGGAAATTTGGAATGAAGTCTTTGTTGGCAAACTTTCAAATGATCTTCAACATGTAGCTAGAGATCAGCTCCACCACTGCGAGACCACGGTTGTCGATCAGAAAAGGGTGGTTCCTAAAGAGGGGTTCAACCAGACATTTTGGGGACACAGTGTTCAAGCCAGGCACCCATCTCAAAAACACATTATAAATATTACAAAAAACATGTCAGATTAGATCAGATTAGTCCCACAGTGGGGAAATTCATGTTGAGCATTTTGAAAATTCGGATCTTACAGTAGAACAGTGGTGGGAGCACATCCCATGAAAACACGTTGCTCATTCACTTATGCAATATCAAACAAAATAACTCCATTTCTTGCCTTTTTTTAAACAACTCATCATAAGGAGGAGTGGGAGGAGCCAGGGCATGGATTTGTGAGCCCAATGATACAGGGAGGGGGAACAATTCTCACAACTCAATATGCAGGGAAAAGGGCTGGTGCTCAAGCACCACTAGGGGTGAATCTGTGCATGTCTTCTTGAATGACAGAAAGATGGATCTGTGCAGTGTTTAACTGGGAGGAGGCCCCAGAACTGACTCAGGTCGCTATAGAGAGACTTTTTCTCTCAACCATTCCCCAGAAGAGCAGGAAGCGGATTCAGCAGGGAGAAAAGTCTGGGCCGGATGAGTACCATTTTGTAACTATAATCATTAGAAAAAAACAGTTTTTCATATTTCTGTTAACAGACTGAGGCAGAGATTCCCAAACTCAGCGACTGGTGACGTGGGTTTGTTGGCATTTTGCAGACATAATATGTTGACGTGAGTGCTCATACTCACAAACGTACTGCGGGCACATGTTGTGCGAGGGAAACTGCTGAGTGAACTCAGGGGGGAAATAATGACCGGGAAACAGCTGCCAAAGGAAGGCACAACAGAGCGACCATTTACTTTTGTGGGCTGCAACTTTGGCTCAGCATAAAACTCAAACAGTTAGATAATAATGGTTCAGTGATTATAGTATCAGGTGTAGAAAACATGCTTTCTTTTTTATTAATAAGGTGATGGTCTGTACATTTCATGTCCTCCTCTCATCATTACACACATCAACTCCACCTGCACAGTACCATTCACCGGATACGTGCGATGAGGCTGGGTCACGACAAAAGAACCAGATATTAGATGATTCAGTTGAGTCTCTCCTGCTGTGTGCTGAAACAGCCGAGTGAGTTGCTTTCACTCGCCTCAACAGTTTGATCAATGGCTCAACAAGCTGTGAGGTACAGGTCAAGTGTTCAGTCGCACGGACAGTGATCCCAAAAGGGGATTCAGTGGGTCTACTGGTATTTGAGTAGAGATTTTTTCCAGTCCAACAGGTACACTCAAATGAGTTTCCATAAGGTTTGTGTCTCTGTCATAAGGGGGAAGGTGTAGCACATCTCTATCGATAGAAAGAATGCATTAATGGATTTCTGCCACTGCCAACCACCTCGTCTCCACTGGATTTTTACCACATCACTCCACTCCAAAGTCAAACGAAACAGCTGGATTCAGGTCGAGAACACCACCAAATTTGAGCTTCTGCACCTTGTTCCATTACATTTACTGAAAATGCCAGTGAAAATGTCACACACTTTGCTCGTTCCGTTCATTTTGTATTTCTTCCACGTCTCGCTCTTTTATTTTTGTTACTCTCGGTTGTTCTTGTTTCCTGTTCCTCCTTTCTCGCTAGCTTCACCGGCAACACAGCTGGCGTTCATTCCCTCATCAAGCCTTCCAAGGATATGAACCCGTCAGCGCCAGTTCCTGTTGCCAGATGGTAGTTTCTTGCAAGACTCCCTGACCTTTTCTAGATTTGTGCGCTTCAATTCCATTTCAGCCGTATCCTGAGTTCCTCGTTCTTCCTTTCGTTATCTCCCTAAATCCATTCAGTCCGCGTGTGAGCTCTTATTTAGAGTCTCACCTTTCAGTTATATATTCGACAAGCTTATTCCTCGTGTGTGTATCTCCACCACCGAGCGCTTTCAGTTTATTGCCACCTCGTGAGCTTAACCCTGAGAGTGTTTTCTGTTCTCCCAGTTTTAGGCTTCAATTCTAATTCCCCTCTCTTGTTTTTCAGATTCTTCCCCACTCCCTGCGCGTTGTTCCCGGTCCGCATTCTGGTCCCGGCGTCCTTAGTTATTTGTCTGTCTATGTATTGTTTACTCATCAATTAAATCTTGTAATCTAATCTGGACTCCCGTGCCTTCTGTCGACCAGAACTTCCTGCACTTGTGTCCAATCCTTTGGAATCATGACAGAAATCTATTCACAAGTTTGTGAGTTATTTTGCTTAGAGACCAAAAACAGCCTCAATCCTTATCCCTGATGTTCAAAAAGAACGTTTGGTGTTAGGATGAGGACGGTGACTATCATTGACACTAAATTTTAGATGTTAGTACCTTAGGAAGTTCCACCACATGGTTTAACCCTTGCAAGGTCCCCGACCTATGTGTTGGAAATAGATGAGCAAAGTAATGAGCTGCCTACAAAGTGAGGCAGGGAATGCCAGGGGAGTGGAATCAGGATGGAAAGTTTCAGGTGAAAAGAAATGAGTTGGAAGGCGGGTTTTTTACCCTGGGACACAAAAGTCCACTTGACGATGGTCAATATGTGACACCTGAGGAGTGAGGATGTGTTGGTTCAGGATTTTAAAGACGGACCTTTGTCGGATTACTAAAGTATAAGATGATTATTTTTTGGGGGAAAATCATCTATTTGAGAAAAAGGCTAGAGGCTCTTATCTAAAATCCTTGTACGTTTCCACTTGGCGTTCAGCCCTGAAACAGAATAAAGTGCAGTTTAAACGACAGAAATGGATGTAACCCTGACAGTGGTATTGACTTTCCTTCTGCAGGTATGAGACTCAGGAGGAAGATAAGCAGCTAATCGACACTCAGACACAGACTGTTGATGTCCAACTTTCCTCCTCCAGGAAAATAAAATATTGAGAACTCAATTGTAATGGGGGGATTTTCCCCACTGGTCCCCGGTAAATCCATGAATGAATCCAGTCGTGGCCTTTAAAAAAAGTGGCTCAGTTGATAAAGAATTGCTTTGGGAAGTTCAATTTAGGTGTCTGAGAACCGACGTGATGCAAGGCTCAGATTGATTCCTTGGTCGGGGCCAGCTAACTGTCCAGGATGAGCCAGAGGGAGAGCATGGCCAGGCACACAGAGAGGAGCGAAAATAACAATCTTAATACAAGTGGAAAAATAAAATCACTTTGTTCTTATATATTTATCATGAATGAAATTATATTTGGTGTGTTTTTGTTTCTGTTGACAATAAGTACATTGAATTTCACCTAAGGTTTCCAGAATAAGCAGCTCTCTTGAAGTTGGTTGAGGTTGTGACAAGAAGTGAAAATTGTGCGTCAGAGATTTCCCTTTTGAGCCATCATGAGATGCGTCTGGAGAAAGTTCACATATACTTGCATTTGCTGATTCCCAACCTGAAGTGCCCAGGGTGTTTCATTATCATGCAGCAGACGCGTCCTTGTTAATTAGTTCAGATTAATTCAGACACAAGACAAAATGTGTGGAGAGGTGAACTTGGAATGTCCAGTGAATAAGAAAAAAAGTTTTCTTGGAGATAAACAGACCTGGTTTAGGGCATCACTGCAGGGTTACAGACGAGGAACAGAGAGAATAGAATAGCATATTACAGCCTGATACCGTATGTACATATAGTGCTATAGATCTTTCAACTGCCACAGTTGCACACAACTCAGATAAAGAAAGAGTCAAATGGTGTTACCATAGTGTTGCGGTTACTACCCGATACATAGCTCTGAGTCACGCAGAAGACATAACAATGGAGGAAATTCTGTGCAAGAGGTACATTAGTAAGACTTCTTCTCCCTACATTCGCCATGTTGGTTTTGGAGTTTGTTGTTGTCACAAATGATTGATGGTGGGCTGCGCCCCCTGGTGAGTATATTGGTGAACAGCAGTACCAACTTAAAGAGCGCATGTGATCAGTGACAGCAACAACCCGACGGGTGCAATTTCATACATATAAGGAGCATGAAGGGATGTTTAAAGGTATAAGTTGCTTAGGCTGTCTGGTTCCTACATGACATGGATGTTATGACTTCAGTTCCCTCTGTAAATCCTCATTTGAAACAGTCAAAGCTCTTGATAACTGTGGCAATGATTCTCCTCATAATAACACGATTAGCATATTAATAAAGTACAGTAGTTCACCACTGGTATTTGCAGTCCCAGGAGTAGGAGGTGCTGTCAGCAGAAGCTGCATGTTAATGACCTGAATAAAACATTCTCCTTCATTAAAAAACAGATGCAAAGTGACTTGTCTCCACTCTTCTGTACCTGGAATCAGCCAGTATGTGTTGTATTCAGCTGCAAGTTCTCCGAAGCACCACAGGGCTGAAACTATTGCGCCGCTAATTTGAAATGCTCTATTATTAAAAGTCCTTGAGGCCATATGTGCGCCTCACAATTTCCTTTCATCCAGGATTTCAGCCATGACCCAGCAGGGGCTAACCAAGTAGAAGCTGGCATGAATAGCTGACTGTGGCCCCTAGATGATTTCAGGCACATCCGTCCTCTCAAGGGTTATTCAGATTCTCCCTGTGATTCATGGAGAAAATTACACGTTCTCTATTGTCACAGAAAAGCTTCTACTCTTTATTGGTTTCATCAACAACTTCTCTGTACAATACAGTTGCAGGAATCTGGTTGCTGTGGTTGACCGAGGTGCGGTGAACCTGCCTTGAGAAAGAATTAAAAGAAATAAATTATAGTCGGGATAATGCATGTTGAACTACCTGCTGTCTGAGCGAGCATGGATTCGTGCTGTTCTCAACCAGGTAACACAGCGCTATATGTCCAGCTATTTATGCACTTGATTTCTAACATTGAAGATGTGTGCAGCGTGGATGCAGCTCAACTGTCAATAAAATGACAAAATTCATTGTAAGCTATATTGACTTGGCATCAAGTAGCATTTTCTGTTCTATTCCAAGTTCTCAGTTGATGCAATTTTCAGCACTCAATTTTCAGGTGTTCAGTTACCATATTTTTCTTAGTATAAGTCGCACCAGTCAAAAAATGAAGAGGAAAAAAAAACATACATTAGTGGTACTGGACTATAAGTCTCATTACTAGTGTAAATTTTAGGGAAGTAAATAAATATTACTCTGCTGTTCTCACTAGGTCCGTCCCTTCAGATATCTGTGGCCGCACATACGGACGTCAGTTCGGTAGTGTTCCTCTCATTTTGTTATTATGGTGTTTCTTTCTGGATTTTCTATTAAAACAAAAAAAAAAAAACCATCATAATCTTATCAATGGTCTATGATGCGAGTATCGTACTCCTGTTGCTGTGATGCGTATTCACATGCAAAATTCATTATGCAAAATGTCTTTCATGGAGAAGGACCATCTCGATTGTTGGTGGAACAGAATCAAGGTCATCGGTCACCACAGACGGATTTAAACCATCTGTCAGTGTGAAGCAACATTTATGACCATATGCTATTATATATTTTAATACATACGAGTTACATCTGAGTATTAAAAACTGCAAGTTGTAGTCCCGAAAATATGGTTAATAAATATGGTAAAATATGGTATGCTAAAGTCGCAACATTTAAGCACCACAGTCGCAACATTTTGAAATTCAACATTGTTGCATTTAAAAAACAATCTGTAAAAATGGAGCCTGATGCAGTTACTACTTTACACAACTAGTTTGGAGTTTGAAAACCAGCCCACTAGTATGAATATTCGCGCACCGGTGAACATATGTGGAGACAGCGAGTAACCCTGCTTCTGTGAGAGACATTTCTCATGTACAGTACCGCCTTTATTGCTAACCATTTTCAAGCTACAACCTTTTGAAATATTGATGTGAAAACTGAATTTCTTAATGAAATAACTATGGCACCTAAAGGGTTAGGTTTGATCATATAAGTCTCAGCAGGGATGATAATTTCCAGCATGTCATGTGATATGTACGAACGCCAGGAAGGCACTCCAGCAGCAGACGAGATGGAACTTCTGCTCACCGTGCAAAACCTCAATAATGTCACCAAAACCCTGCAAACGCAGGCTGGAACACAGGCAAGGCAAAGAAAAATACAGTTGCCAGGCACATTTTAAATGACTTATTTAAAATTCTACTGAGCTGCAGAAGTGGCATCGTATACTCTCACACGGTACACCTTATTCGGACTGGTCTGGACCCCCATTTTCTGACTCAACTCTTCTTCAGAGATAGCGGTCTGCACTAACATGACAGCATCACACAGTTGCTGCACACGTGTCAGCGTTTGTGTTACCAGCGATTGAGCCGGTACACCTTCATAAATGGCCTCTGAATATGGTAAAAAGAAAAAAAATGGGGCCTGTTTTTCATTTTGTGTGGTAGAACTGCTACGTCAATAGATTTTGTTTATTGATCCCAAGACGGGGAATTACATTTCTGTTTTACTACCCCTGTCCTCCAGTGGTACTGATGACATCAACGTGTTTTTGGATTCTCAAACTCTTCCAAGAAAGGTCCAGGAGATGAAAAATGACAAGATAGGAGTAACCAACATGGATATATATTGCCACTACTTCTACTACTGCACCTGTTCTTGGATGAGACCTCATATCATCTATATGCGGTATTTTCATATACATGCTGTATATCCTCAGCCAAAATGTGGTCAGCATTAGAAATGAATCATACTCAAGGTCATATATCAATTTAGCCAATTGGGCTACGCACATCCCTTCCAGTGAAAAACGTGTCCAACTCTCAAGTCATGTACCACCATTACAGTCATGGGCATAACACTACTGTCTCCATCAACAGGACGGGCAACAATGCATGTCTGTGACATAAGCAGGACACAAGCTCAGAGAGTCACCAATATAAAGCATGACATCTGAACATCAGCAGCTGAGCTGTTGGTTCGATTTGGAAGGAAAAAAGAGAAACATTTACAACCTCTGTGAAGTTTAACTAAGGATCCGACATGGTTTTGGCTCTCTGTCTCCCAGTAGCGTGCTGTTTGTGAAGCAACAGCACAGAATATGCAAATAAATATTACTAGCAAATCTGGTGGCAAAATGTAAATTATCCATGAAGAGCGGCTTCCTAATTTCAGAAAGACAGACGGTGAATTGATGACCAAACAGTATGTTCTCTCTCCTCAAACAGACATGGCGCTAGATAAATAAAGCTCGGGGAGTTTAATGAGCACGCTCCTCTCTAAGAAATGATCAGGGGCATCTGAACTAACTTCAGATCAGGTCGAGCTTCATATCACGTTTCGCAGCCAAATGGATTTATTGAAAAATGATGCGGAAATCAGCCAAAGGGCCAAACACCCAAATGACACTACCGACTATGTGTGTAAACATCACTGGGATCCGACCACTCAACATGCACTGCTGGCTTCGCGGGAGAAAAATGTCCACAGCCCTTTTGACGCTGCAGATTCTGGGATGTGTCAAGGGACCTGATCATTTAGTGCGCCTTCATACACACAAAGACAAGAGGCCGCTGTCTCTAGTCAGTGGGTCAATTCACACTTCAAATTAGTATTCCATCATGGCCGTTCAGCAACTGCACACAGCCCTAAAATAACAGGGCAGGGAGTTACGCCGCCACTGCTCTTTGTTTCCAAACCCGGCGAGCACATTTTGAAATAATCCCATCTTTAATCTGCAGCGGGGAGCGTTAATTATTTGTCAGTCAAATGAAATAAATCCTGAAGTGGGTGAATTGTAGCAGCAGCCGCAGCTAACAGGAGCAGAAGAAAAGGCAAGTGAGTTTGTGCAAAATCTCAGCGAATGGCTCCACCTGTCTCCCAGATCTCCCAGTAGACAAGATAATGAGCAAATTCTTCCATCTGGCACTTGGCTTGCAGCAGACTGAGCCCTAAAAACTGCTATCGGAAATATGCTGAATTTCATTCCGCTCTAATTGGTTTTGTGTCGAGATGAAGTCGAGCAGTGCCGCTTTGCCGCTTGTGATCAGAAACTAATCAATCATCAATTAGTCTGTCACTGCGGCGACTTTTCAGCTCTGGTTCGGAGGGACGGGGCTGAGACCTTCTGTCTTCACTCTGGAGCGCCTCTCCGACTCTCGGCTTCCAAACCTTGGAACAAATGTGTGTTTGCCGGCAGGAACACAATCTGCTAATGCGACACACAGCACAGACCTATTTGCAGGACCAGACTGCTTGTATTGACTCGGACTTTCAAAGTGATACCATTGCAGCATCATTCTTAAGTATGTTCCCCAATGCATTTGTATAATTGGTGTGTGAAGACGCCAGTGAATTCTAAAGCTCACAGCGCTGCAGCCTCATAGAAAGGAGATTAGGTTCCTGGGTCTTTCTTCGAGATGCTGACATAAATTCGAGCTCCCCATCAACTCCATTAGGGATTAGACAGAAGAAAATGAACACATGAATGAATGACCGCAATTTCATTTTTTGACACCATTGCTTGTCCATTAAAATGAATTTAAAAAATGTTTATCATATTTTACATAAATTATTTCCCAATTTTTATTTAAATGAAATTGCATATACATAAAACCTTAGAAAAATGTCTTTGTCTTTACATCTACCTGATACCATCTGTGTTTTGTAACTCGTGATGATGATGATATTGTTAGTTTCCACTAAATTTTTAGAAGAAGTGATTTGTTGGTTTAAATGTGTCCGCTTACCAAACGTGTCTCACCTGCCGCGGAGTGATGACGTCACATCCCGCATATACGATATCTTCTTTTTAATGTTTTAATGAGTCAGAGGAAATTGAAATAAAGGATTTCAAGGGGCTTTCTACCACATGTGTAGCATTTATTTCCATAAAATTCAACGTTTGTCATCGAATCGTCTGCGAAGTTTATGTCCATTCTTCTCCGCAGTTTGCGGAACAACACGTCGTGATTGGCTGACATGTACGGAGCTTTGTTTTTCTTTGATATCGCGCAAGAAATCACAATAGTCTCCACAGTAGGCACTTGTACACATCCAGAAACATTTTTATTCATTTACCATACCATAAACTTCGCCAACGATTGAATGACAAACATGGTATTTTGTGGAAATAAATGCTACACATGTGGTAGAAAGCGCCTTGAAATCCTTTATTTCAATTTCCTCTGGCTCATTAAAACATAAAAAAACATATTGTATATGCCGGATTTGATGTTTGAAGTTAAACTAGTCATTAAATCAGCACGATCGCTGAGTTCAATGTAACAGTGTGAAACCCCACGTCATGCAGGTGAACTACTTATAGCTCGATTGTCTCTGCGCTGCATGTAAACCGGGAAAACATGACGCAATCGGACTTGGCGGCTAAATCGAGCTATTGCCTTGGTCGGCCCACTCTCTGCATGTAACCGCAGTCAGTAATGTGGCCCCATAAGAAATTCAGACGGCCCTTCAGATTTAATTTAAAGTAAACTACTGTTTTCCAGTTATTTGTATTCCAGCTCTTCGCATTGATACTACTGTACTATACGCCTCTGAGAAAAATCACAGGCTGAGAGTTGTCCAGGGCCAGACTCATTGAGCATAACATCATGTGACAATTCTTCTAAATAGGAAGCTGACCATGGAGGGAACGATACGGAAAAAACAAGCATGAGCTTCCACAACAACTGCTGACGGTGAAGACCAGGCCTCCTATGTACCAAAGAAAGGCAAGAAAGTGGCACTCAGGAGTACACTGCACTGAGATGGAACAGTCCGGAGGGGACACTATGGACATGGCTGGTGACTGCCTGCATCTGCAGCATCCCCCTGGAATGGTTATGCAAAGTGCTACACAAGGATAGGCGTTTTCCCTCAAGGCTGACATTTAAAGTGTCCTTCTCATTTGCCTAGTCAAAATGCTACATGTGAATATTGGGATGATGTCAAGACAAAAACACAGCACTGTCGTCACTCAATAGGTTGCAAAACTGGTCAAAATAGACAGGTGGACTGTCACATGGTCGCAAGTAAATGCACCTTTAGACTTTCCTGTCTTCTCCTTTCTTAATCCTTCAAACAAGTCAGCGCCGCCAAATGCTCCGAATTGATTCGATTTGATGTGCCTAAACATTTGTCAGTAAAATATTCAACCTGCTTGATTTTACAGCATTCACTGAGCAAGACTGTGTTGCCTGCTGCCTCCAGATAAGAGTCAAGCATCCTTTGCCAGTTCTTCTCTAAGACAAAAGTAGTCTTGACTTATATTTCATCAGGGGAATGTTGAGCTTGTGTATCGTGTGAGAAGGCATTAAAACTTCAGCGTCAGTGTATCCCAGGACTGCTTTAAAACAGAGAACAGTTTAAGACGAACACTCATAGAAACAGATTGAACTGACAAGAACATAGATGTTGCTGATGGAGTTTTAACTCTCTTGAAATATTAATGGGTTTTGTGCACTCACCCGTTCCGCTGACTGCGCCGTGCCAAAGAAAATGGGGATGAAGGCGAGCCAGATGATGCAGGTTGTGTACATAGTAAATCCAATGGGTTTGGCCTCGTTGAATGTCTCTGGCACACCACGCGTCTTGATGGCGTAAACAGTGCATGTCACCATCAAGAGGATGCTGTAGCCCAGGGAGCAGATAAGCGACAGGTCGGAGATATCGCACTTGAGAACACCACGTGCATTTCCAGGGTCCTGTGTACGCTGCTCTCCATAGTCCACGAAGGTGTGTGGCGGGTCGGCAGCAAACCACATCAGGATACCGAGCAGCTGAACTGAGATAAGCGAGAAGGTGATGACCAGCTGAGAGGCAGGTGAAATAAAGCGCGGCGCAGTGACCGCTTTCTTTCCTTGCTCAAAGATGCGGTGGATACGGTTGGTCTTAGTAAGCAGCGCTGCGTAGCTGAAGCACATACCAAGGCCCAGGAAAATACGACGGAAGGAGCACACGACGACATCCGGAGCGGCGATCATCGGAAAGGTGATGATGTAACACAGAAAAATGCCAGTCAGCAGCACATAGCTCATCTCTCGTCCTGAAGCGCGAACAATGGGTGTGTCATTGTAGCGCACAAACGTCACTATGACAAAGGTAGTGGCGATGATCCCCAGGACGGAGATGAACACGGGCACCAGAGCCCAGGGGGAGTGCCACTCCAGCTTGATGATGGGGATGGGCTGACAGCCTGTGCGGTTCTGGTCTGGTCTCTTCTCATAGGGGCAGAGTTCACAGGTGAACTCACTAGCCTGAAAGTGATAGCCCTCGCAGCGCTCGCAGTGCCAGCAACATGGAACACCCTTGACCACCTTCTTTCGTTCACCAGTGCGACACGGCAGGCTGCACACAGACGCTGGCAGGGAGGAGTCGCCGGCGGTCCACTGAAGTGCCCCCATCTGCAAAAGAGGGCGGGGGATCCAGGTTGGTTAATCTTCATGAACATCAACAAAGTTGAAGAAATCAAAGTCCAAATTATTGAGCACAGTCAAATGGGGGCCCAAAAGAAAATTCGACTGGTTAAAGGATCTCACTGGCACTTGTTCAAGAGGACGTCTAAATAGAGTACATAAATCATCTCAGTTCCAAGTGTGAAAACACACAAGTACTGAGCCTCAAAATGTACATCTGCTTCCTAATCATTCATTAAATTACCATCCATCTGCACACTTTCTCCCTTTTCAGATCTTCCCTGGGTAATTGTTGATACTTCTCCAAAATAATGGCAGTCGCCACTTCAAACTGACCTTGAAACACAGCCCAGTGAGCCGTGGTATAGACATACGTTGGATTGATCCGGTTGGAGAAATGCAATGTTTGCACACATTTAAAGCCTCATAAAGTGGCAATGAAGAACCTTTGGACAGTGGATTGCTACATCACACATACATGGGGAAAAAAGGCTAAAACATAATGACCGAATAGATTTAGAGGGCAGAGAAAATTAAAGGTACAAGAAGCTGTTTGTAGATGTGCATTCCACTGGCTGTGAGAGCAGGGTGATGGGGACCATGTGCCAGGGAGAGAGAGCTGCATGTTGCTGTGAGCGGTGGAGTGGAATGATGAGCCGGACTCCTTGGTGGCTCCATGGGGAGAGGTAAAGAATTTTGGTTTGTCTCTTCCTCTGGTGAACATGTGTTAATGAAATAAAAAAGGGTATCTCCACTGCATGCCAGGAGTGGCACTGCAATGCTGCGCCTTAAAAACAAACTCAGAAAGAAATCAATCCCGACATCTCAGTTCTGGTTGACATTTCGACAAGACCATCTGAGACATATGATTAATGTTGGGTTTGCACCAAGGTTGGTCCATCTCAGGTAGGGGAGTAACAGGAGGTCAGGTCCCCACTGAATGAAGTGCATTTTTGGGGCATAGGTGGCGGCGTGAACAGCATCTGCTGTGGAATAATTAGCATTCCTGCTCGGGTTGTGGCTAATGACTGCAATGAAGATTAGCGCGATGAAGAACAAGACAGGCTGAGAACAACACAATGGAAAAGGCTCCTTCGTATTCTGCTCATTGAGTTACTCAACGTGACGTGACGAGTGATTTAAACAAATGCTCAAAACCTTTGTTGCTGTTCATTACCTTAAGACGCAGCTGGTTGGTCCATTGTCCAATCACCTTGTACTCAGCAAGCGACTTGTTGTTGATCTGATATTGGAAAATATCGTAACGTCCAGGGGCGTCGCCGTTCTCGTTGAAAGTGACTGGAGTCCCGGCGCTTCCTGTTGAAACACATTCAAAGTAGTTTTATTTGATTTGAGAACTGCAACATTTTTTTTTTCCTTTTTGGGTAACTGCAATGTAAGCAGACACTTTTCCACCAGCTCCGACTTGTCATGACACGTCGAGCCTGATAGGAAGGTGTAAGATAGATAAATGAAGCTCCTGCAGGAAAAAATGGAAATGACGTCAAAAAGCAACACACCACACAGATGGGTTCATTCACACCAACCATTTCAACAAACTCCAGGCAACTGTCATCATGTGTTGCTGCTAAAACCTAAATGGCTCCGGTATTTTATTGGTTGAGAATGTTGTAATGATTCTCTGCAGTTGCATATATTCACATCTTTGATGAACATCAAAGAAGGCTTTGGTTACTGGACAATCTGTTCTTTCTGACCTGGTGGTGACATGACTCACCATGGTATCATGACCTTGTTTAACCTTAACTTAGCGTTGCGGGTCATCAGAAGACATGTATTCAAGGCTGCTTATAGAACACAACATTTAGCATGTTGGTGTTCTGCACCAAATTTATTGGGTTGTACCATAAAATTACGATTGTCCCACGGAATTGAGTCCGTTGTCTCTCTCTCATCTAACATCATCATTTTATGGCTCAGTCCAAAAACACACACTTTCGTGGAACAGATTTCAGTGTGACCCGATACACAGCTTGAAAGCTGATCCATAATTCAAACGTTTCCTTACCTGGACCCATGCATATACGGGGACTTGTACTGGTGTTAAATATGCATCTGTCCACTGGCTTAACCTTTTAGAAAGTCTCCGGGGGACAGAACTAATCCGAGCTGACACTGTGCAAAACACTGGGATTACAGAGCCAGGTCACCTGTCACTGACAGGACTGGCATATAATTGGACATCTGAGGTCAGTGGTTAGAAAAGAAAGCGTGACTGTAACTTCAACTGTTCGGATTTACTAATAAGGAACCCATTCAATAGTTGCAAGGTCATGACATAGAAACAGCCATTTTCATTCTCTCTTCTCTGCGCACACAGGATGCTCTTACAGTCAAAGTCGCTCGAGGCAAAACCTCAACCGCCATCAAGAGGGAAAATAGTATAAATCAGAGAACAAATATTGCCTAGTCAGTGATGCTCAACTTTCAGAGATTTCAGTTTATCGCAGTCATATATTTCAGATCGCTACCATCCACCTACATTCATCTTTTCCATCACCTGATTTTGAACTCAACTGAAACCGACTATTTATTGATGTTTTCATACCATACATTTCCTTATTTCATTTTACTTCTTTCACAGTTTTGTATTTAAACATGAGTATTTTGTCCAGGTACGGGGTGGCTGAGCTTGGTGAGTTTGGTTCTTTGCTTTGTTCATGCGTAATGCTGCATATTCATCGCCCATGAACCGTGATGCCTTCCTCTTTAGCCTCCTCTGTCTCTGTTTCTTATGTCTGTCTTCTTCAGCCCCCTCTTTACACTGCTGGCGATGTCATGCGTCCATGTAAAGCGGTCCTCCACTGTACTCGAGTGAACACACTTAGGTTCTCTCTTGACAATGGTGGTCAGCCTTGGTCCGTCCTGCACACATTCATGGCATCTCTGTCTCAACATGGCTAAGATAGAGGCTGTCTTGGCTTCGCTCAGGTCATCACAGCTAGTCCTCCCGTGTGATGCCAAGGATGGTGCAAAGGTGTGTTACACAATCCTTGTTCTGAACTTTGTGCTTAGTGCTGGATTTCTGAAACTGTTTTGGTGAGTTTCAACATCACTCCAGTGGCTTTTCTTTTACCGGTGTTCATCTCAGTACCAGGGAGAGGTTGCATGACATCCTCATTTCAGAGGCCACTTGATGGCTTGCTTTTGAACAACTATTTCAATGAAAGCGAATACCATTTTTAAGCCAAGAGCACCACCAGCCAAGCTCAGACAGTGAGGACGCTGTTTCATGAAACTTCCTCAGCACATCACTAGCTAACTAACTCACTAACCTATCAGTCTAGCTAACTAAGTAACCCATAAGTCTGCTTGCATGGGGCTCAGACTTGGTCCTCAACACAAGTACTTCTGATGAGTAACAATCTTGTGTTAGACTTAGTCATGTCACACAATCATCAGAAAAGCCGTGTCCTTTTTCTTGATTCATGGAAAGCTGGAGGCTGAACGACTTTCAGAATCATAAATCTTTTAAATCCTTTAATCGCGAACTTGCACAATCACTCACTGAAAAAGTATAAAACTGACACATCTTACTTGCAAGACCCTGCATCTAGCCCACTCAAATTCTCTCAGGTGTTTGTGACGCAGGTTATGCACACTGAATCACCGGAACCGAGTTCACTGCCAACTTCTTAACACAACAGCACAGATGTCTTGTTGCCATTTCGGGGAACCTCCTGTGCCAAGAGAAAGACGCTGCATGACGGGCTTCAATCTGGTAGGTCATGATACACATAAGAATTTGTAGCATGTGAAACTCTTCTTGCAGAGTTTATTGGTGATAAAGAGCGTCAAGCAGTGGTTCTGTTCATTTTCTCTTCGCTTCATTTCCGATTCATTAAATGGAATAATATTGTTGAATGAAGCTCATTAAAATTTTTTATAGATAGCGTATCCTTTACAACGATTAATTTAATTTCACAGTTTGCTCTCCAGACAACAGGGAACCTTTGTCAGTGCAGGAGTTCCTGGTCCACTGATCACACTGATGCACAAGACACGTGGCAGCTAGGATGATAACAACAACAACAAACATGGAGGAAGCCCTGAACAAAAGCAAACAAAAGCAATCTGTAGTTTTGCCTTATATACAGGTGATATAAGGTAAAACTATCTTGGGAGGGAATTATATATATGTATAAATATATATTTCGAGAAAAGATGTTCAGTCATTGGAAACACAAACAATGGAACCTTAAAGGGTCACTAGCATCGATTCCACCAACACATAAATATAAAGAAGAAACGCTGTAAATAAATAAAATGTAGATTCTGCAAGCAACCTTGTATTGAATTGTGATTCTGAAAAGGTTCTTGTAAGGTGGTTGAATGCTGCCGTCATCTTGTGAAGTGGAGAAGGTCATGGCAATATCAGCAAATAGTGAGTGAGACTAGACGATGGTTTTTGAGGTTCATGTAAACAAGGGACGCATTGTTATTCAAACCATGTCGCTTGTCAGAGGATGAAGGGACTGAAGCTGAAGGATCAGAGACGGATGGCTCCAAATCATAAACTTTAAATATAAAAATCTGAAGATCAATTGAAGTGGATGTTATAGTCTCCTTTAGAAGGGTCAGCAGTTTTTATAAGGTTAAAATGTTGTTTAAATACTGTCAGGCTGTCAATGAACAAACGGTGTCAGGTGTATACCATAGAATAAAGTACCAACTGCTCACTGTATGTGAAGGCCCTAAACCATAGCTGAATACTAAAGAACAGCATGTTGTATGTGCACCACCAAAGCAGAAGCTCCGCCTACGCTCACATCCAAATGAACAACAATGGTGTTTGGACAGACATTTTATTTTAGACTCCAGCTTAACTGAGGCCTCCCACAAACTGAATATAGCTGAAGAATATATAGGAGGCTTGTATCATTGCAAGTTGATGCTTTAATTCATGAGCAATGACAGTGATCCAATCTGATCATTGAACATACTGTCAGAGTCATTCTACTTTCATGGGTGACAGCAGTCGCTGGAATGTGAAGTGATGAGCTGCCATTGGCTGAGCCAACAGACATACAGAAAGCTGAGAAGTCAGCTGAGAACAATTGAACTGGGTGACTTATAAAATAGCCTCTGTTGCATTTGAGCTGGGGCTGACAGTCGGCTATGATTTCTGGCGCGAGCATCTATCCACATCAAGGCGTTGTTCCACCACAAAGAACGCTCTGCCGTTGAGTTAATCCTCCCAAACTTGATGTTCTGTTGACAGACTTAGCATCTAATTTTATTTTTATCCATCAGCGCTGATGCCCACGAGGAAAATTTAACATTGGGGACGTGGAGTCCTGAACTTGAAGCCGATTCGAAGGGAGGTGTTGTAGCCAGGAGGAACGGCAGTAGATTGGAGCTAAAGAGCATAAAGAAGAAAAACAAGATTCATAATGAAGTGAGTGGGCGCCGACTTGATTCTCTCCTGCCCCCGATATCCTTCTTCAACATGAATAAAAGCTTCGCAAATCACATCAGTGTGGAAATGAATCACCACGGCTCGCCTTGGGATGAACAAACACAACATCAACCCCTCCAGCCCCCAACCTCCAACACACACACACACACACACTACACGTCACTCCACTTCACTTCATGGGATTCTTATTGAGACAGAATTAACATCCGTGCTCGAAATTATTTTCCAACACTGCACTCATGCTCGTTCTGTTATGACATGCTTGAGCTTTTGTCGGTAAATGCAATCTGATGAATCACCCGCACGCGAGCGGATGTCCAGAGTCTGTAATACGGCTAAGCGAGAAGCGCATTTTAAAACACTGCAACCAGACAAAGGAAGCAGAGCACAGCCGGCTTCACTCTGTGCTCAGAACCTGGGCTCTTTCCGGAAAATGCGCTTGAAAAATATACAAATATACTCCTTCTATAATTGATACATTTGACATAAAGAAGCAGTTTTATTGGCGTGGACATGTTGGACACAATGAGGCAGGTGAGAAGCATCGCGACGGCACCAGTGCTCTGACTGATTTAAATCGATGCCAAACCTCCTCCTCTGCAGCGGCCACTGACACTGAATGCCGACTTTTAACCCTGCTCTACGTTTGTCAGCTCCACCACTTATCTTGGGGCGGGTGGGCACAATTACATCGTATTTCACCAGTTTGAACTATGTTTCACGGATTGACATGTCACTTCCAGTCAGGGCCTTTATGTCTTCCATAAAAGACGCAGTTCATTAGACAGATCCGCGAGAGTCAGATTTGTGTCTGGGGGCTTTCGGTGCAACTTTGGCTGCAGCCTTGATGGCTGTTCTTAACTAATAGCTCTTCTTGGTGAAGACTCGAGCAAAAGTGCTGCGAGAGGTCTCGGTGCCCCGATTCTAGCGCATTGTGTTTGCTGCTTTTGGGTGTAGAGAGCTCCCACTCATATGCTTTTCAATGCGCTTCTCGCAGGGCACTGTCAGCTTTATCAGGGGCAGACATATGGGCACTAAAATATGACAATGTCCTCCTACTCATGAGACTGCTAGTGCTTTGAAGTGGTGAGTGGAGGTATTGATGTACTGAGTCAGCCATGTTTAAGCAGGTTCGGTCCATTCTTATTATAATTGGACATCACCTTGACAAGATGACTTCGACAGCAGACATTGTCTCCTATGTGTCAATCTCATTTCCTGAAGTCTCTCTTTAGGAAGACGGGCAACTGAACATCTTCCCTTCATCCAGAAGCTGGGGAAAAAAATCCTGCAAATGTTCAGGAGAACACAAATGATTCACCAGAGGATTGGTGACTGACAGCCACCGACAATGCACCGTCCCTCAGGCCAGAAGACTGCAAGCTAGATGGCTGATGCAAGGAGAATTATGACTGGAGCTGTGGGGCCGCTAGAGGAACATCGAGACCAATTGGTGAACCAAGTGTAGGAGAGGAGCGATGGAAACTGAGCAAGTGAAAGGTAAAGAGTTGGAAGAACTTGACATTTATGCAAATGTATTTCATATACATACTGCATACAGCAGTATGTGTTAGGTTTTTTTTTTTTAAATGTATTTTTCATGGATGTCCCAACTACATTGACACTGTACCACTGGACAGACCAGATGCTTGTAACAGTGTATTAGCATGCATGGCAATTTTCAACGTTCAACATGTATTAATACATAATAACATTTATAGATTATTGTGTATTCCACACACTGTGTATGATGATGATAAACCAGGTGAAAAAATAGTGTATTGAAGTTGTACTTTTTCTACGCATACTTAGACCATTTGAATTATACTATACTAAGTGTACAGGAATTTTGTTGTTTTGGGACAACTTTAAGTAACTTATGTGCACTTTAAACTTCACTTAAGTCCAACTTTAAGCTATTTGCAACATATTTTAGTGTCATGCTAAAATGGCACAACTTAGTATGCATAATTGAAGCATAACTGAAATACATTAATTGGAATCATAATGCGCTACACACTGAATATTTTTAAACAGTAATGGAAATGTATTTATTTGGCACCTGAAGTGTGATATAATGGAAATGATGACTTGCTTGAAGTGTAGCGCAGAACTATTGACAGTCAGTACCAAAATGTAGCTTTTTATATTATTATATTATTATCTATTATATTATTTCAATTCACCATTAACAAAACACAACACAAAGATGCATTAGTTTTAGTTGAATGAAATGAACCTTAAGCCACACGACAGTTGAACTTTTTACTGCTAAACTTTTTCCAACCAAACACATCAGTACATATATTCAAACATTAAGAAATGAAGAATTAAGATTTTGATGAAGAAAAAAATCTGCATGTAACCGCAATGAAAGGAACTAAAAAAAATAGATCATTATTCATCTGCAGGTAAGGAAAACAAGAAAAGCAAGCAATGTTCAATTTTTTGGGGGGTTGTAGTAAAGTGATTTGACGTTCTCATTTGTGTTATTCTGTGCTTTCATTAACTATGATTTTACAGGAGAATTATTTCACTCTTAAGTATGCAGGTAGTAAAGTAAAATAATAAGATATATTGAATTATATGCTGCAAAAGTACAATTATTAATATAAAGTATAAAAATATAAAACAATAACAGTATTCTTTCAATAAGTAGATCAAGTACATTACACTGCGTCTGAAATGTATTTTAAACAGGTTGAACAGCATGGACTTAAAACATACTTTAAAACATGATTAAAGTGCTCTTTAATGTACTACATTTTGACAAGAGAACCATCCATCGAAGATGTATGCTATGCCAGGCAACAAGATCCTTCAGTTTGGTCATTCAGTAACACAGCTTTCTGGGAACAGGCTCTTTATCATAGAGCCTCCTTTGGATGTGTTGTGTTAATGTGTGTCAAGACAGCAGCACGTCCTCTCTCTGAGAAACATAGTCATAACTGTCCGACCCACGACTGACGTGTGTGCTCTCTATTTCATCCCTTCCCACCTTCAGTGTAAGGTTGATTTTAAGTCTCCCTGTCGCGTTTTACTTTGAAAATGTACTGGATCTGCATCAGCTGAAATCCTAGCTGAACGATCTGGACTCTAGTTTGACATGGAGGTCAAGTAGTCTGTGGCGAAAATAGAAGGTCTGCGTATTTAAAGCTGTGTGGAGCATCAAACCACTGTATTTATTTATTTATTTTAGCAGATGTCATGGAAGCTTTCAGTTGTGAGAATCTCATAAATGAGTTCTTTCACTTCCACACAAAAGCACTGAGGTAAGGTCTCAGGTGATATCACACACTGTAAACTGATAACAACCACGCTGTCCTGGTTCACTTTTGTTGTGCATTTTGACTCCTGGTGTTCTCACCTCTGTGTCCTCCTGAGCTTGTTTATGACACACACCTGGTTCTACAATGAGGACCACCTGCTCATTAGCTCTGCTCTTCCAGTGTTGCGCACCACAAAGCCTTGGCTACCATACTGGAAACTTGGCATCTTATCTTGTCTACTGTTCGCATTCTGTCCTACTACAAACTCTTGTCTTGGACTTCAGCTTTTTTGTTGCATTTATACGTGAGCTAGTTCTGGCTGTGGTGCCCTAACTGTCTGTTCAGCCATGTGTGAGTTGGACCACTGTGTGCTTCTTTGCTTACTCAGATTCTTTATTTTCTGTACTGTGTGAGTCGTGTGACCTCCATGTGATCTTCGGTTTGATTCCCCTTGTATTGTTTCAGTGTATGTCTGATCTTGTGTTCGGTTTTCCTTGCATTGTTCCGTGCGTGTGCAAGTGTTTTGCATTTTCCACTTGCATGAGCTGACAGCCAGGTGAATTCTTTTTCTTCGGTTACATTTGTGTTCCTCTCTTCCTCACCTTCTATTTGTATTAATTGTGCTCATAAATGAACCAATTTTGAGTCTTTTGAATTTCATCTCCAGCTAACTTGGGGTCTGTTTCACTTAAATCTTCGCACATGCCAGACATGGCCATTGTGTGGAGGAAACTCTTAAGTACGATCACATACTATACATGCAATTGGTGCAAACAAAGCTAAACAATTGAAATTAATTTGTACTCTTTAATACTGAGGAAAACTGCTCAAAATACAGTAATAGCAAGTTGCTGATAGGCATGTCAGTTCAGGAAAATAACCGCTACCCAGGTTTATTTACCTGTTCTGCATCACAATCGCAATGAATGCAACACAAGGATATGAAAAAAAAAATATGAACATTCCTGTGAAAATCAACGCCAAAACTGGTCTTATATCTTATATGTCACCACGCCTCACTGGCAGGAGGCAAATCTTAACCGGGGCTGTCAATAGATAAAAATATTTAATCTCAATTTATCACACTAGAGGTGAGTTAACTCGCGATTAACTGCAAATTACTCACACAGTTTTTGTATCGGCTCTCTATGTAACTTTAAGGAAGATTTTATCAACACAAGAGTGGCCAGTAATGCTGACTAAGTAGTGCTTATAGCATGCTGTGCATTTCAAAGCCTGTGAGGTGACTCTAAGGAATGTTCTTGACAGAACCTCCTATGTTGGGTTGTGTAGTAAACACATCATTTTGCATGAGGAAAGCATTAATGGCCACACTGTTGATGGCGTCTTCCTTCATGTTACTTTTAGAACAGATACTAAATGTTGAATGACACTAAAAGTTAACACAGCTTTGGCGCGATTAATCTAATCTAAGCCTTAATCTAAAGTGGAATAGCTCCTCACACAATCCCTGAGGAAACTTGTCAATCTTGAAAGAGTTCTGATGTATGCGATGGAGAACTGGGTTATTGGGTAAAAGCCAGTGCTTGGAGGTGACTCATGACCCGACAGCCACCATAGCAAAAATAGAATAAAAATGTAAGGATGATTTATGACAAATATAAAACACCATCTAAGTAGAAGCTGTGATGGAATGTAGAAGTCACCACCCAGCCAGTAATTGCTCTGTAAAGCCGCAATATTGCCTCTTGTGAAGCTGCGTAATATTATGGGGTACTCGGTGGCGTTATGAAAACGCAGAGTACTGGAAATAAACATAGAGTCCCACTCAAATCCGTGCTAAACTTTTGCTGCCAGGCCGAGTGCAGACACTGTTTCACAGCACTTTCAAAGCATAATGATTCACACCGCTCTCTGGGTTCAAGGGTTTCCACAGTGGACCGCCTCCCTCATTATTTATCTTCAGAGAGAACAACGCTGAGCAGCAGCACTGACACAAGCAGCAACTGATCTCCGGGTACATTTGCCACTCTAACTAAAAGGGGTCATGTTGAACACTTGGGGCGGCCTGAACCTTTCCTTGTCACATTTTTTAACACTGACACAGTCCAAAAGCACTGCAGTTGTCGGTGACCCACGCCAGCGACAGACCCCACCTCTGGATTGGTGTTTGCATTTTTAAAGTGTTTATTCTTTACGTTGCACTGCTTGTTGTGTCTTGCAGGGAAATATGGAGCCACTGCTCCTTTTGATCAGTGCATGCACCTGAGTCACATATTCGGAAAAAAAACAACCTTTATCATGCCATCATATTTTAATAACTTTCATCAATACTACTTTAAATTCTTTCTGTACATCCCATCTCGCTCTCCTACTATAAGTCAATAGTGTCACATTGACAACTCCAAAAAACACCAGCAACACCACGAAACACTGGCTACTTTATCACTACCTTCTGACAGCAATTATACCAATGAAAATATGTCAAAACATCTACTGCTGCGATGACAGAGACAGCCGTTAGGATACATGCGAGCGCAGTTCCATTGTCAGATCTCATCGACAGCGCTTCATTGAGTGGGCTCCATTAATCTACCGTTAAGCGTTTAATGGATTTGACAGCGACTTGCTGACGAGAAGCATGTGTCGCTCGGAAACCCTGCAGATCCAGTTAAAGCAAAGCAGCTGCTTGTATTGATCATTGCAGAGGCAGACAATCCAGTCATCGCCGCGATAAATTCACAGCATGCTCATTCATCCTGTCTGCAGCCTCAGATTCATTTAAGGATCTTCACAGCCCGTGTTCAGCTGGTTGGAGTTTTTTTTTCCCCTTTCACTGCGGCGGTCATATTATGCCACATTGTTCTGTGCAAATTGCCTCGAGATAGAATGGTGTTTCAGCGTGTTCCACACATGAGAGCTAACAACAGAAGTTACTGTGTCACAGCAACACCTGCGCAGAAGTATGAAGAACCTCGCCAAGCAGAAAGGCCAGCTGGCGTTCAAAATAATTCTTGACTTTACAGTGTTAAGTTCTCACACCACTGAAATGTGTGTGTCTACTTGTACAGGTATCCTTGTGAGGACTCATTCTTGAAAACACACTTGCTTGTGGGGACATTTTTGCTGGTTCAAGACCAAACAAGAAGGGTTAAAACTTCTAAATAACAGGGCCATTACAGTTGGGTTGAAGAGTGAAGAGTCGGTGAATGCATTAGGTCA
Source organism: Synchiropus splendidus (assembly GCF_027744825.2). NCBI lineage: Eukaryota > Metazoa > Chordata > Actinopteri > Syngnathiformes > Callionymidae > Synchiropus > Synchiropus splendidus. Next base: position 5,169,295 of record NC_071347.1, read on the forward strand.
ATGAGCAGTCCCTATAGAGACACAAACGTGTGTGTGTGTGTATTTTTACTGAGCTCCTTCATCACCATGACTATACAGCATCCTCAGTTATAAGGACGTTACAAAACTCCGTCGGTCGTTCTCACGCTATATTCCTCCCTCACTCGTGAAAACACTCCAATGCCACTCCACCTTGGGACAGAGGTCATCTCATCCCACCTTTTCCCGAACCACTGACTCTGGACCTTCACTTCTTTGAAACATTCTGCGAACATCATCCCCAAAAAGCTGCGATGAGACACTGAGGTTCCTATAAGTGGTGCTAATAATAAGTCGTCTTCTCCATGTCTCACAGTGCCAGGAGTATCACGAGGCTAATATCCTGCGGGTGCGCGCCTGAAAACCAGCTTGGAAACAACATGTTCAATCTCAGTTGAAGGCTGATTAAGACTTCTCTTGAGTGAAAATTGTGTCAGCTAAAATGGGCGACGGTGACCTTACAACTCCGAGATCAAAGTGAAACACACGTTGCTGCCTTTACACACATCTTTTCATCATCTTCTGGTGAAAAATTAATTAACATTCTCTATCAGCGTTGCGTAAATCAAAAGTTTTCACGGATCTTCTTGAGTCCTTTCGATTAAAATGACGCAGCTTCCAGGTTAAGAAGGCCGCGTTTTCATTCAGCGTCGTCATTCAAGCAGAAAATCAATGTACAACCCAGAGGTTAGAGGCGCAGTTTTCTTGGTAATGCACGAGCATATTAGTATACCCATCAAGTTTATTAACAAACAATGACTTTGAAAAATATATCTTGTCTCATAGCACAAGGCAAAAGCACCTTCAGCCAGCTGCCACCAGTTGATTCACTTTGGCGACCATGACTCCCTGCTTCAACGACACAGACTTCATTCAGACTTTCAGATTGAGAGGAAAACGAAACGCTTCAATGTAATAGTCACTTCTGCCACCATAATATTTGAACATGTTGACCCACATATTCCGAATGAAATAAAATAATATGAGCTGTAAGAAAGCAATGGTAAGGCACTAGGCACTGCAGACAATGGATGGGCGCGACTGAGAAGAGAACCACCCTGTGATGTTTATGTCTAGTATCAATACGTCTTTATGTTATTGTTGTTTTCCCAGGATTCTTGTGAATAGTGGGTGTGAGAATTTCATAAGATTAGAATGTCTGAGGTCACAACTTTAACAACTACAGGTGGACTGTTGCTTTTGTTGACGCTGAATTCAGCCTTATGTTGGTGCCTCAGATCATTGACTTTACTGCTGCAAACTCCTATAAGTCAACAAACGGAGCCACCAAAGAGAGTTTTTATTATCTACTGTTTGTGCAATACCCACTCACACTCACTCAGACCATCTGTTTCTTTTCCCCCATAGGTAGCTTGTAATAGCTACAGTGAAATGTTCACGCCTTTCCAATATCTTTTTATTTACATTTAGATAAAAAGATATCGGCAGATATCATTTTGGTGGTGAACATACAGAAGTCATTTAAACTGCACAATTACAATGGGTATGTTTGGATACACAATATAAGCACACTAATACAGAATATACATTTGGGGGATGCAATATACAAGGGGTAGGTCATTATTTTTGGGCGGCAGAGTCACGTTGAGTGTTGTCCTCAGACAGCAATAACAGGGTTCCGGCCTCAACCCATCACCTCCCATCACTACTATGAAATAAATAAATGTTTTGTTTTCATCAGTCACTTGCAGGCATGTCCATGTTGTTTTGTTTTCAACGTTCCACATACTCTGTCCATGGTTTTCCTGTTGATGCCAGCATGCCTGTTTGGTAGCTGCCCATAAATAAGCTACATGCCTCTGCCATCTTTTTTCTGCATTGAGGTCCACATGCCTCCAGCAACAGCAGTAATAGTAAAAATAAAAGTCTATCCATTCAGCAGCAGACCTGACAGGAAGTCCTTTGTCCCACAAGCAATATTTCATCAACCTCAATATCCGGTATTGTTCAGGCTCTGCATGTTTCTCCCCGAACCTTTTTATATAATAAACATCCAGACAAAGAGTCGAGTTTGCCGAGACCCTGAGAGGTTTAGGAGTAAAAAGGGAACGACTACACCTCCTCCGGCTTTTCTACGGGCTACAAACATCAACACTGAACTGCAGGACAGAAAGATGATTTTTGCATAATGTTGACGAGTCCTGTAAATCTCCGGCGCTAACAGCGCTGCAAGCTGAGCTTTCTCTTCCCTTCTTCCTGCTTTGTTCAGCGGGTTTAAAAAAAGCAGCACGTTTGAAATGAAGTCGCAGCAGGAGAGAGCTTCATGTTCACCTACAACATCGCCACCTTTTTCCTTCACTGATCTGAGGGGCTTCTTCAGTCAGTCGGGACAAGCACCTTCCTTAAGAAAAGCAATAACAAAGCTTTTATCACCTCCAAGAAGCATCTGTCGCCTAAAAGAATCAGAGCAGATCCGGCTGATGTCCTCACTCCGCCTCTTCCACCTCGACTCGGCAGCCTCGCTCTGATGCTTGTTTTCAAACGGGACTTTAGTACAAAGACCCCATGCAGATGGCTTCAGCCCAGCGAGCTCTAGCATTAGCACAAGTGTTGCGATTAACCTCACGACGCCCCTCTAAAAATAAGCACACGGAAGAGCACGGATGAGTTAGTGATTCGCCCCTCGGCCATCGTTGCCACATTGCAGCACTTTGCCCCAAGATCGTCCGTATTTCATGTATGGGATTATGATAAACCCAAATGCCTGCCCAAGGAAGTGAAGCAGAAAAAAACAGAGATAGCAACAACTCCAGATTGATTTATGTCAAACATGCTGCCTGGAGATTCACACAGGAAAAGGCCAAAACTGGAGTCTGTGTGCTGCATCAGTCACACATGAGGCACATGATGCTCAGCTTCCACTGCAACATGTGTGTGTTCTTAACATGGTCAGCAACATGAGCAGTGGAATCTCCATCATACAGTTCAGATACCAAAACACAGACAGACTCAGATGAGAAACTGAAAACTGTGTTGGAGCGTTCATTTTGAAAACTCATTTTCAAAATGTTTATTTGGGCCTGGATTCAAGAGCAGACTCTAAATGTCCCTTTTATTGGCCACAGCAGCCAGATATACTTTCAAACCACGCTCACATCAAATATGGATTCCATTCAACTTCATCATCACGGAACTGGTGTGGATAGCCTTGGCTGGAAGCAAGATGGAATTCTGTGGACTGTTTCCCACTGAAATGACATAACCATTCAGCATTATTACTACAGGACTCCGGCACTAGCATTACTGTACACAAGGCCCTTCTAACAGTCAGTTCTGCTCAACAACTTGATCGACTTGACACCACATTTCCAACACTCTCTGACTCCACCCGTGCAGTTCCCACACACATCCCTGTCCATCAACATATATGGAGAGGGTTGTATCAGGAGAAAAATCCAAAAGTTCTGCCTCCAATGTTGTGATTGATGATGAACGAAGCTGTGTCATTTTTAAGCTCCTGATCAGGAGCCATCAGTGTCATATTAGAGGTCACCGCAACCCATCATCATGGTGAAGCTCTGTAAGAGTAACCTTTGATGGATAACACTTTTCTATAAACTTACATCACAATCACGACAGGAGATCATCCGTATTTGCTGGAGGAGGAGGCCTGGACCTATAGGTTGCTGCACTGACGCGTCGCAGCTAGGATGATAACAACAACAAACATGGAGGAATCCCTGAACAAAAGCAAACAAAAGCAGTCAGTTTGCTTTTGTTCAGGGATGTTTTTCGCTACACAATGGCCAGGGTTTCCACTACTCTGAATGGATTTGAAATTCTTATACAAATATCTTCAAGACATTAAAAGAGCTTTAGTCTAAATAAGGTGATATAAAAACTTTAATATTGTCAAACTGGTGCATATATATATATATATATATATATATATATATATATATATATATATATATATATATATATATATATATATTGCTGCACCATACTGGGTTTAAACTGAGCACAGATTTACTGTGGCAACCCTGCAGGCGAGATTCACAACTGAGCCAATGTTTAATGTGTCTCCTTCTTCTGCTGAAATAACATCGGGCAGCTTGGTGCATCCATCAGGGCTGGCACAGAGAGGGATGAATCCCCGCGAGCTCCACGCATCAGCCGCAATCTCTGCTCAGACTTCCTTGTTTCATTCTCATGTTTCTTGTCTCTCTGCTGGGCAGGTAGATGGAAGAATTATTCAGATTGAATCCCTCGTCCTCAGGTGGGAGGCCCGGGACTGGAGGAAGGCGAAGAGGGGAAGGATGTATGAAACTCTGAGAGGATTTACAAGCTGATGTATTCAAGTGACAAAGTCAGCCTGCTGAGAGAAGAGTGGGCATGGATTTCTTTGAATCCACACTGTGGATTTGTAGATCAATCCCAGTGTTATGGTAGAGTTTTCTTTGATGCATTTAGATACAAAGCTGGCATTGGCCTGTCGCAGGAAAGGCATGGCTGGAAGGAACGTCCATCACAAAGACCACATTTGAACATAAGGGGGTCCTTCAGTGGACGTAGTGCCGAGACACTCTTGGCTATTAATGCCAAACTTTTTTTAACTGTCAGCTGGTCACCACCTGTTGATGCACTTCATCAGCTGGAGGGTACATTTTACATCCAACCACATGGTTCGGCTCTGCAGTTCTGCATTGTATTCCGAGTGAGACTAACCCATGGTTGCTACCGATTTTCACTGTCAAATAATCTTTGAGGAATTTGCTGACAGAATTATGGGCAAAGAACTGAATGTTCCTTGGTCGGTGGCCCTTTGTTCCGATAAGATGTGCCTGAGATCCTTGGCATGGCTGACATACTTGTAAAACATTGCATGGATTTTGGCAGAGGTAAATATCTATATCTGCATAGATGGATAGTGGTCAACTTTATGAGACAAGGGGAACAGAGCATGCCTTCAGACTACACAGGTATCATCGGTCTATCATAACCCAGGCCAGTAAGATCTATGCAGACTTATCTGTTGCTTTTTCTCATATGTTCAATCAAAGATTGAGAAGGATCAGAGTGGTTTTGGTCTTTGGGGTGGAACCATCGACCAAATGTCAACACTTTCGATCAACCAGCTGGTTTCAGGAGGTGTTGGACGCACTGTTCATGTGTGATGCTGAGTCGAAGAGCGAGAGTTAAAGTGTCTCTGCTACTTTGTTCAGGTGACTTCTGGACAACTCAGTGGTTGAAGGGATCTGTGCAGGTCCCTTTGGATGTTGTTTCCAGGAGCCTTTTGTGCAGGTGCCCTATTTCTCATATAAGATAGACTTTATTGATCTCACAAGGGAGAAATCTACCTAATATTTAGATGTACATTTGCGGAAATGGATGAGCATGGTGCTTTCACACTCCATTTTGTGTTAAGGTGGTGTTTCAGCTCAACACTGTAAAACACTGAAGAATGATAGCGCCCCTTAAAGCTGGACTACATCGCGGACTGACATTTTGATGAGATTCGAAGCCATTCGCTCTTAATTTCCAACACATCAAACCCTTTTTGTCATGTTTTAAAAGAATATATTTACTGATTACGGCAGAAGTGATGGGTTTTCAATTGTCACAGTCATAAGAAACCTTGAAGAATACAAAAAGAAAGAAGAAAAGGCACAATCAGCTCTAGCCTTGAGAAGCGTGGTAAAAAAGTGAAAAAGAAAAATCTCCCTGGTACATGTTTTATTTCTCTATTCCTACATTTAAATAACTGAAATTCTCAGAGCAGAGACCTGAAAGGAATATCGTCTTTTTAGGTTGGTGTTCAGCCTGGAGAGAGAGAAAAATATGCTTTGTCTGATACGAAGGGTCGACCTTGATTCAGCCTAACAGAAATTTTGTTTGCATCTTTAAACACTGCAAGATAATGTGTAAAAAGGCATTTTCAAATATTCAACTCAAGTTTGGACGGGCAATGAACAATTACATCCCTGTTTATAATCTTGACCCCGAACTGCCCATTAAACTTTTTTAAAACCACTTTGACTCGTTTCTCTAATGCAATTCTGCCTTCAACGCTCCAACATCTTTGGCGTTGAAATAAAGGATATGCACTCTACAGTAGCAAAGGGTGATGACACACTTAAATGTGGGTCAAATGAGAGCATTCCAAAGACCGCATGAGAAGAGAAAAATCAGGATGCAGCAGAGTCACATCAGAATATTAATTCTAGTGGGAATCCTCCCTGACAGCATCAGCGTTCACACGTCCTGCTGACACAGACCACCAGGGTGGATGTTGATGAAAGGCAGAGAAGAATGACAAAAAAGAAGAGCAATCCTTGTGATATGACTGCACTGTACTACTAAATATAATGACACTTCCTGTGCATTTTTTATGTCTCAGTGTGGAATGAATTGTCTGGTTAATCTTTTTACCTTTCATTTTTTTAATATATTTATTTTCTGTTTTTGGTTTGCACACAAATATGCATATAAAATTGGAATCACTGTTAGTTAAACTTCAAAATCATTGCTCTTTTGCTGACCACAAATGTGTATGGACCTGGCTGCCACGCACCACCAGTCATTTCTTGTTCATCTGTCAGTTTGGTTGTTTATTTCTGGTTTTATTTTTCTGCGGTTAGTCCAGTCTTCCTGTCTGCACCTCGCCTGTCTTGTCTGTCCCCTCCTCAAATCACTTCATTGCTTGACCTTACTTTGCTTCCCATTTATCTGCCCCTCTGTTCCTGTGTTCCAGTGTTTTCGCCTGCTGTCTGAGTGTCACGTTCCGTCGAGTCCTCATCAAGCCACCATCTTCTAGTCAAGTTTCATCAAGTCTCAACATCAAATCAAGAAACTGTTTGGTCCAGTCCCTTCTCAAGTCAAGTCGAGTCAAGTCTCCACGTCAAGTGATGTAACCGTCAAGTCTCATCTAGTTGCAGTCAAGTCAATTCATCTTGTCATCGTCTCGTGAAGTCACAGTTAAGTGGTTCTGTCAAGTTAAGCCAAATCTTGTCTCGTCCACTTGTCAAGTCATCGTCTCTTCTTGCCTTGCCAAGTCAAGTCCTTTCTATACCTAGTTCTCTTGTTGTCTGTTCTGATTTTATCCTCGCCCTCCTCTTGTGTTGCCCCTAAAAAGTTGTATGAAATTAAACATTATGGTTAAACTCCGATGCTCCTCTATCTCCTGCTTCTGAACCTCGATAGATCTCACGACACTGATTCGGGAACTAGTCAACAAACTAATGATTCCTTGGAAGTCATTTTTGTCAGTCTTTACCAATGTCATGTTGTTTGAAACCACTCTGGCTGGATTGGAGCAGCCTACTGTATGTGACCAGTGCGTACTGTACCTCGTGACAACGGGGGCTCTGCAGCTGCAAGCTGCACCTGGGGCAGTATGAAAGCAATGATGGTCATATGCCCATAGGGCCTGATCATATGCCTGCCCTCCGGCCTGGACTTGATATCTCTGCCATGATGCAGGCCCTGGGGCAGCTGCTTCTCCCTGAATATTGTTAGCATGTACTTTAACTCCAAGTGCAGATAGTAAGCAGCCACTCCTCCTTTATATGTTGGCCAGGTCAAAGCACAGCAAAGCAAAGGAAAAGGCCAAACAGCCAGCGCAACCCCTCATTTCTGCAATGCATGCTGGGACAGAACAGATTGATCCAACACCCAACAATTCAACACTGGCACCAACAGTGTTATGCTCATTTGCAACAACGACACAACATAAATAAACCATTAGTCGGCAAAATGGGGCAAGACTTGACCTCTGACAGGCCCCTACTTAATTGAGTCCGAGGTCCCTGACTTAGATGGATATCCTCTGCAGTAGCATGCCAGGGTCTGCCGCGGAGCCACCTCACAGTTTGGCCATGAGCGCCTTACCAGAGAGACGTACAAGTCAAGATGTCCTCGTGAGGAGCAGGAGTAAATCTTAAATCGGTAAATCAATGCAGATACCGCATCCTCATTAGCACAGACGCCTCAGCGATCAATCTGTCGATCTTACACTCCTTTGTCCCTCGCTCTTCAACTAAGAAAACTCTAGTTGCAGAAAGAACTTGTTTTTATCCACTGTCGGTCAGATTGCACACCTATCGTTGTCATTAATGTCTGGTGGAGCCTGTCACATCTGCACTTTATTGTCCGTTTCCTTTTTGTATTTTCTCTCGTGCTTTTGTTTTGTTACCCGCGGTTGCCTTTGTTTCCTGTTCCTGCTCTGTCTCCAGTTTCACTGGCAACACAGCTGTCGTTAATCTCCTCGCCAGCCTTCTCTTGGATATAAACCTGTCAACGTCAGCCCTGTTTGCCAGATGGTTGCTTTTCGCTTTGTCAAGGTAAACGCTTCCAAGACTCCTGTGTGTTCGCTTCACTCCCTGACCCTTTCCAGATTTTTCCTCCACGCTGAATTCCTATTCTGTCGCCGCCTTTTGGTCTTCCTTGCAACTCCTGTGTTTACTCAATTCAGTCCGCGTGTGAGCTGTTTATCTAAGCCTCACTTTTTAGTTTAGTTTTTAGTTGGTTCAGTTCATTACCACCTTGTGAGCTTAACTCTGAGTGTGTTTTGCGTTCTCCCAGTTTTAGGTCGTTGATTCTAATCCGCCTCTCTTGTTTTCCAGATTCACCCCATTCCCTGTGTGTTGATCCCCGTGCGCGTTTTGGTTCCTAGTTATTTGTCTGTCTGTATTTATTTGTTCGTTCCAATGATGAAATTTTTGTATTTTAACCTCGTTTCTTGAGTCATTTGTCGTCCAGCACTAATTGCATTTGGGTCCTTCCACACAATTATGACAGAACCATTTCCTCCATGGAAATGAATACAAGGCTTGAGTTTAAATGGTACAATCTAAGAATTTAAGGATGTAATCCAGTATATGATACAATATTTTTATACTGGAGACAACAATTTGGTTGATCTTATTCGCACTCAAAAGATGCCCAATAAACGAATCACTTTTTTTCAGTAGCTTCTGGCGTGATGCTAATCTTCTGCCCAAAATGATCATTTAATCCCAAAAAGACGCGTATGTGCGATGATGATAAATCATTTTTCCTTTTTATGAATGTCTTGTCCAAACCTCCGTCGCTGCCAGCTCCGCGAGGGCTTTATTTTTATCGAATAACGAAACAACAAAATCAATTATTTTAATTTAGATGTCAGCACCTTGGGTAGCGCTGTTTATTCATTCTTCACACCTCTTTAAATCGCAACTTTTACAAAAACTCCAGCTCATCAGTCAAATACAACAACACTTAGTTTACTGCAATTTATTGGTTGATGGCATTGAGAGAGAGTCCAATAGCTGTATTTTCCCCAAACTGTGTTCATAGATTCTTTACCCAGACATGTCACTTTTAGTGCTGTACTAGCTGTGATTTGTGGGGAACGATCTGAGAAGTCAATGGTCCAGGAGAAGTTTATCTGCTCCAACCTTTCCACATAACTCACTTCAACCTTTTAATTGCACAATAGAAAGACTGTAGCCCGCAACTAAGGATGCTCAACTGGTGCATTATTTATCACCTGCTGCAATTGTAAGGTAATAGCACACGGTGATTCACGCCAAGAAAACACAGAGGGATCACGCACACCTTACCACATTCTTACCGTTAAAATTGACAGCGCGGATATGGGCCAGCAGCTCTTTGCCATCAATGTTTGCCATGCGTGGGCAGAGACCTGGGTAGCCAGCACATAGCTCTCGGTGCATGCGGTGGAGTGCATGAGCCATGGCATACACGGCGTCCATCACAAACTGAACCTTCCCTTCTTGCTCATACGTGGAGTCGCGGCTGACTTTTTCCAGACCTGAGAAGAACACAGACATGTTGTCAAACAATGAAGCATTTTCAACTGACACAAACCTGAAAGACATCATGATTCCACCAATATACTGGTTATAAATGTCTCCCTTCTGTGTGTTTCACATTCTAAAATGGTTCTAATCAGTTGTCTGTGTGCTTCACGTAAATGTGTTTACGCACCGTCATGCCAATTTATTTCAATAGCTGTTGGAATATGAACGGATATTGAGTCATGTTACATGTCACAGGTTTTCTATCAACACAATTATTCGCTGTAAGGGGAGATCTTATAGGGTGCATCTATTGCAGCATTGATTTTCTGCTGAGAGCTCAGCCAGTGTTTTCAACACACATGATAGCGACCACAAGTGAATGAGAATGTATTTTAATAGCATGTATGAAACTAGGAAAGCACAGAGACAATGCATAGCTCCACCAGTAAGATAGTTTCACATGACTTTCACATGAATAAAACAACTTTTCTGTAGCAAAAATGCATGGCTTGAAATTGAAATAGCCTTTACTGTCATTGTACCGCAACGAAATTGCATACTACCTGCAAGACACCGGTTGGGTCAGTCACCTCTGTGAGTTTCTCTGATGACTCTAAAACATCTTCAAACTTACAACAAAGGTGCAAAACACCTTTCGCCCTCAAAGTTATTCTAAAGGTTGATTCATTTTTGGGATTGGATTGTAAGCAGTCATTCACAAAACCATGGTTCCTGGCTGGGTCTATGAGTAGCCTTACAGTACTGGTGCGTGATAAATCCTTCAAAACCTTCCTGAATCCACATTGGACTACTAAACACCAATCCTCAAATATTCACTAAAATTCACTCACAACGTTTTGAATTAAAAGTGGCAAAGTCACATGGAGAAAGAATAGAGACAGGGAGAAAGACAGCTGGAATTCCTCACTCCTCACACTGCAACAGCAAGTTAGAAAGTCTTGTGTGATGTTTTCTCAAAGAGGAAGGTTGTTAAAGTTAAAAATGGGCTTAATTTACCGTGCCATTGAGTTCCCTCGGTGCTCAACTTCATGGTCTTCACTTCTACAACATCAGTAAACAAAAGCTGATGGATCCACAGATCTATAACCTTGAGCTTCTATTGGATGACAACCACTCCACCTATACTTGAAAAACAACTCTGGTGACTGAGCTTCTCAACCATGATTGGTCAAAACTACCTTTTCATAAAAGAAAAAAAACATGTAGTTGTTTATATTGTCCATTGTGCTTCTTTGAGGTATTGATCACTCCTGAGAGAAGGAGCCAAAAAGAATGATATTCATGCATTTGCTGGGGTGTGCAGGAACAAGTGCCCAAGTCAGTTTCACTTCTGAAGAATGTCAAGTTGCAAAGAGATCTGGCCAAACCACGTGTTAGAAAAACCATTTCACCACCTCCAAAAGTGAACTATTACTGTTATAATTCAAGGTAATAGCATGTAAAGGTGGATTCTTTGAGAGTCTCTATTTTCATTTTCACGTTGAACATAAAGGCATCAGAGAAATGGCTGCCAGGCATCGAGCAAACTCGTGCCGGATTATGCACACATGAAATGGAACACATCTTTTCTAACTGAACCATAAAAAAAAAAAATGCACATTTGGCTGTGCCTCATTAGCTGAGGATTAAATAACTGACTCAAGACGGCGTTGTCATCTTTTACAGGGAAAGTTCTTTCCAAGTGCTCACTGAATAATTGCCTTTATTAGAGAAGTGTGAACACACTGCCTGCCGGGGGGCGTGAAGGAAACTAACTGCCGGACCCGACTCTCCATCAATAGTCAAGTCATCTCTGAATTAATAGAAGCAAAGAAATGAAATCCAATTTAATTTTAAATAAGAGGTGGGTGGTGGTGTTGGGAGGAGGGGGTCCGAGGGGGCACATTTGCTCCAGTGGTGAAGAGTGATTACACGTCCGTACGTCGGTTATGAATGATCCTGCCGGTCGCCCATCGCTGCAGAGATGAGATGGACGGTGGAGCTGAGGAGGATTTCTGCTCGCTGGAGATGATGAGTGACCCAGCACTGCTTAATATTTAAAGAGCAAATACTCTTAATGCAAAAAATTCCATACCAGAGTTCAGCCTTATTAGTTCACAAAAATGGTCATTTAGAAGCGCTGACAGTGATTGATATTCTTGTAAAAATGATTCATAATGTAAGGGGAGCTTTACATTGCTTCACACCCTGATTGGTGGAACTCAGTAACAAGTACTATCAACGCAACAAATACTATGACACTCTAAATCAGGGGCAAAGTGTTGAGAATAACAGATATTAAACAGAAAAAGCATCGATAAAAGGAAGCGTGTCACTTGAGACTGGAGTAACTCGTGTTTGGGGAAATTATGGTTCGTACAAAATAATGTCTGATGACGTGTTCCTGATGAATATAAACAAGCATCTATTCCTCACTATAACATTTGTCACTGCGGCAAATGGCCATGTAATTGCACTGAGAGAATTCAAGTGCTCCATATGAGCGTCTGAGACCGACAATTGAGCGCTCCAACGGCAATGTCTGTGCCGTTCTGATGTGAGTCCATGTCTCCTTCTCAATATAATATAATAATCGGTGCGCAGAATCACAGAGATACATTTGCCCACACTTAAACAAAAACGCAATTTCTGGGGAAAATGTTTCCACCTGCTAGTGGGTGGTAAAGTCGTCTCCAGAACAATAAATTCCGAATATTTCTTGAAGTCCACAGGAACCCACGTGTTCTTTTGAAAGACAGCATTGGGTGTTTTATTTTTATTTTTATTTCAGCATGAAAAAACAGGGTTGCATGTGTTTTAGTACTTGCAAACTTAAGTGAATCTGCATCTTGGTATACTATCGGATCCATTTTTCTTCAATGAAGTACCTTTCTTTTTTTAATTTAAATTAATTAATAACAATTCCTGGCATTAGTGGATCTCATTTATTTTATTTTTTAATTGTTGCAGCCAAAAATGCCTGGTTTTGCAGCATTTTTTTCTGAAAATTGCAGTGACAGCAACTTGACAGGAAAAAATGGAAAAAAAAAACTTTTTTGATGATGAAGAACTGTTGTCCATATTTACAAAAAACTTTGTAAATTAGCTTATTGAAAGAAAAAAAATAGTGTAATTTATGAGCAACAACAGGAAAAATAAAGGTACAAGTTAAACAAAATATGTACTGTATATTAGTACATCTCACCAGGGCAGAGACTGATGAACACTTGAATGAGCAGAGTTTGAGAGGTAAAGGTGGCAGCTCACTAAAACAGTAACTGTGCATATAGCACGTTCTACAGGGTTGGGAAGTAGAGTGTCAGAAATAGCATTGAGTGAGATGGATCTTAGTGTTTACATCCCTCCGGTGTAGTGATCAGGTGAAGGAACGTTGCAGTACTGAGGTCTGCTTTCTAGTTCCATCTATTATACATTTAAATAATCAGAATATGGACATTTTTGACTTGACTGAGCACTGTTTTAGTCTGAATCGAGATCCTCGGCAGCAATATTTGTGGGCAAATGTGAGTGTTTTTTGTGTGGTTGAAATTGGATTGTGATCCCAACATTGCAACATAATTGACTAACAATTCAATTCAAAACATTTTTTAAGTTAATAAAGAAACACACACACGCACAACTACACCACACAAAAAAGTCACTCACAAACCCCAAAATCCATTTAATGCAGAAATAAGCCACACTTTGCATATCTATCAATATTTGAACTCCTGACGTTTCATTGAGAGGGCGAGTGCATCTGATGTCTATATGTAATGAATTAAATATGAGTCCCCAGAACAAAAATTAGATAAGTGAAACATTCATGAAAGACAACTTAATTATTTAGATGGGTTGTGGAACGGGAACAATATCAAATGCCACCGCAAAAGAGTTTATTTGATCAAAAGTGTCAACAAGTCACTGACTGAACCTTGAGCAATTGTGCTGACAAAGCAAGCTTGAAGAAAATCTAAACACCTGTCACTGTTCCTGCAACTTTCAGTACTATTTGTACACTTAAAAAAAAAAAAAAACACACACACACACACCAGACAGATGAACGTTTTGAAAATCTATAGGAGAAAAAGGACAGGCCTCTGCATTATTGATGATGAAGAACTGATGTCAGCTGATCAAATTCACTCAACTGAACTCGCTCCATCAAACATTTACTGTTGCAGGATGTAGTTTTACACGTCTGACTACTTGCAGTTCACTCTAGGCTTTTACTGTGTGTGTGGTTATGTAATTTCCGTCTTACTCACGGTGCCCCTCAGCGAAGACGGTCTGAAGTCTAGCTCACTGGAAGGCCACATGTTTGATCCCGGGACCTGACTGGTCGCTCCTGAGGAAGATTCTAGAACCTGTACTGCTCCTGCTGAACCAACTGGCACCGGACATGACAGGATAAATCATTTAGACCCAACAGCGGTTCAAACTACGAGGACGGACAAGGTTACTGACAGAGCCTGTTAGTTCAAATGGTGACAGGTCCTGGATGATGGTGCACAGGGTTCTGCCGTTCAGTCGACCACCATTCAATTAAAGACATAAAGTCTACATACATCATTGTATTATGGCATTAATCTTTAAGTATTTCATTGATATATAAATATTTAATCAACTTTCAAGTATGCATGTCTTTTCATATTGCGCAGAAGATAAATATAGATGAGAGAATCTGCACGCAGGACTGCGAGCCCAGCGACAGCAATGACATCCACAGTCAATAAAGCAAAGTGAATACCTTCACCGATTTACCCTGTTTATAAAATGTATGTATTTATTTATTTTACCACATGAACATTGCCCACAAATTTGTTTGTCTATATGCCACTGACAGCTCTCACGACATTCTCCCTCCTAAGGTGTCAAACAGCCTGAACTTGCAAGGGTACTTTTGTGTCCCGGACTGAGGCCGTAGCTAGGGTTGCAACCTTTCTGGGGGGGCGGCCCTGAAATGATGAGTACTCGGTGGCTGTTTATGTGCACCTTACCACATTTTTGAAAGACTGCTAACCCACATCAGACATCATACTGGACGAGAGGTCGACAAAAAAACTTGATGAACCAAGAAGATACTGCATGTAAGAGCCACTGGCTGTTGCATCCCATATTAGTTTGATAAAGGATGCTTCATTTTCACCTCAAGTATGGAACAAGTCCACATTTTAAGAGATGGGTGGCAACTGTAGCTGTAGCTCAGCCTTCCATATTGGATGTTGATGCATTAAGTGCTCAACTGAAGTACAGTATATCATGATGCTGTGGGCTGGACGGAGGTTAGGGTTAGGGTCGAGCCAGGGGGTGGCAGTCCTTCCACTCTGTACAGTAGTTTGTGTCACTTGGCATGGTGCATCAGCACAGTAATTCATCTGCACACAGTCACCCCCATGGCATAATAGACTGACGTTGGAGAAGTGGAATTTTGTTTTCTGTGTTGATGCCGAAGGCAGCCTTCAATATTGGTTGGTGACGCATTAGGTTGTCGATAGAAGCACATGTTCTGTATCCTGACGCCGTGGGCAGCGTGTCACATGAAAGGAAGACAGCGGTTGGGGTTAGGTAAGCCATGGGGTGGCGCTCTTTTTGTTCTACATGCAACGTGTGAATTGAAATTTCACGGCCCTCAAACAGCCGTCACAGCAGTCACTGTGACTTTCCATCAGGAAAGAGGAGCGTGACAAAGGGGTTGTACAACATATAGCAAATAACATCCAATGTAATCCAGTGAAGAGAGCATCCGGACATCTTTCCAAGCCTCACGCTTCCACTAGTCCCCACCTGGAATGCTACTACTCCATCGAGTCAACATGCAACGCGGAAGGCTGCCTTTAGCGCCAGTATAGTAGGCAAAAGTCAACTTTTCCAACGTCAGTATATTACGCCATGGGAGTGAGGATGAGTTAAATTCAAATTACACAGCCACGTACCGTATTTTGTGGATTATAAGTCGCTCCAGTAAGATGCACCACAATGAAGAATGGAATGAATGACTGTTTCATATGCGGCCTGCAAGTTAATTTCCCCAGCTAAAATATTATTCAAATTCGACCTGCCTTTTGTTTGCACCAAGGAGAGTGAGGAACGCCTGTGAAATTGAAACTTCCTCATTTATAGCAATCTTCTGTGTGGGGCCACACGGAGGCCACCGCGTTGTCTGAACCCCGTTGGCTAACCAGCCTCAATGATCGATGATGATGGAGAAATTGACTGAGGTGAAGTAGACAGCTTCATCACAGCTGCTGACATTTCATTTACACACACTAACTGGATAAATCTAATTCCTGCTAGTGTTTGTGTTTCCTCGCCTCTCTTGCAGGCGTACTTCTGTTTCAATTAGACGTGGAAATTAGATCAAATCAAAGCAAAGTGTCGCGGCAACCAGCTGTGGCGTCGAGCTTTCTTCACTAGATTTACGATAATGGAGTGATTCCAATGACATCCATCAGTAAAAGCAGCACTTATTAAGAATGTTTCTACTTCTCAAAGGGTCAACTCGAGCCAATAACCTTCGTGCTTACGTTGACACAAGGCTGGCGATATTCATATGTAGTAATGCACAGCAGTGCGCTCCTGAATACTGTTGCTCTTGGCTGCCAGTTTTCCTCGCCAGAAACCGACGCAGCTTTCAAACAAAAGGGATGAAAGGCGAAGCGACACTCACTCTCTATCAGCCTCACTTATCCTCCAGCTGATGTTCTTACGCAAACAATGAGCCAAACAAAAGTTGTGAAATACACAGAGTACACAAAGACGTGTTGAAATGCAAATCTGGCTTTCATATCCTTTCCCCTCTTTATGGTACTGTTGAAGATTTTAGAACAAAGAGGAACACAAAAAGAAAAAAAATTAGGTTGTAAAAAGGTGAGAAAACAATGAGGTTTTTAACTGGGCAAACACATCTTTCAGCACAAGAAATATTAATAATTTTGTTGCCTGAAATTAGAGTCTGCAAGCAGGATTCCCCCAAAATAAAATAAAGAAATATCCGGGCCGATTCTGCTGCACTCAAGTCAGGGGCTTGGTTTAAGTGCTTGTATCTCACCTGAAACCAGCTTTAAAAATAGCTAGCGATGCATCTTTAAAACTATTTGCACAAAATAGCTTATGGGCCCAAAAATAAATTGTAAGACACAGAGACCAGGAGAAGTCTTTAACCCGAGATGCTAGATATTTTATGGGAAACCATTGAGTAGTCACTGCGACATTTCTCACACAGAATTACAGAATTTGGTAAGCAGTGTTTACAATATTCATTCAAAAGTTATCGCATTTTTGATGAGAAATATGAAACAAAAACGACACCAGAAATGCTATGGAGTGCAGATCTCTGCTTAGCCTCCCATTTAGTGTGAGTAGTGGAAGATTGGCAGGTGTTGTTTGTTAAGGTTCATTTGGATTTGCACTTGGAGTCGAGATCAAGACCAGACCAAGACTTAAAGGTGGTAAGTCCAAGACTTACTTAATGCAGAAAAAGGACTTCCATTTCTTACTGTTGGTAAAGCCCACTAATCCACAACAGAATAGCCGCAGACATTTTTTTCCAAAATGATTGATGAGTTGTGAGGCTCCATGACGCTGATCATGGAAAAATGAAGAGCTGACTGTGCTTCATTTATGACATGCTAAAATGTTCAAGAAGTCACAAGAACTATGACACACACCCAGGCACACCAGGGAAATAAAGCCATTTATTGATCACATTAACATTGCGTTTCTAGCTGGCTTGTTCCTCACAGCTGGAACGCTCCTTTTCTCAGCTTCTCTATGATGCAAATACGGTTCATTAAGATGGTATTAACAAGCATGTGAAGACTTAATTGGTTGCATTTAAACTAGATATTTTCACACATCTCAGTGGCAGCAGTGGTCTGAACAAATTCACATTCCACCGACACAAAGATCTCACATGAATGCAGAGGATTCCGAGACAAGAGCAAGACCTTGGAAATGTTTTCTCCGAGTACTACTACTAGGCTAACGCTTAGGACCACGAGGTAAAGGCTCTGTACTGTACTACCCCATGACCTACTTGATAGTAAACTTTTGGGTGGTTTATTACCTTTTCTATCATTTTATAATCAAGAAAACTTAAATCCATGTTTGGTCCCAAATTCCGTTTGCACAAAAATTGTAAAGCAAATTATTGAAAAAGACTATAGTGACAGTACTTTTACTTTGAAACTCTTGGTCAGTAAATAAAACATTTACTTGTTTGAACCATTAATTGTGTGTGATCTTCATGTGGTAGACATGTGGGTTGCAGAACCAAGATGCCTTTGATGCTGTTCTACCCTTCATTCAACTTAATTTCAAGAGAAAGAAATCAAAAGGCAAAGAGTCAGTACCTTTGCTTGATGAACCGCTAGCTTGCTCCCAGCCCTTGCCAGTCATCGCAGTGCTTTATAATTTGAAGTGTTTGCTCCACAGCATATTCATAGACTGGAGATTCTGAACACCTGGTAATTTCTCCGCCAAAAAAAGCTCAGCTTGTCTTCAATGTGAAAAATAAACGCAGCGTTCAGCTTTGACAGTTTGTTGATGTGTCAGAGCGTGTTCAACTCTGAGGGAGGTTCATTCAGAAGCAGCAGCAGCAGTTGGAGGGACGTGACTTGTTCCCCTCATGCGTTCGGTGTCAGAAAAGTGAACATGAATGAACATGAACACTGGGCTTCCACGTCATGAATGGATGACCTCAAGTGGAGCGGAGTGGAGTTTGCCAGAGAAGCTAGAGCTGTTGCTTGTTTTTTGTAATGGCTTAGCGATACAGCTCATTCTCACTGCCTGCTCTACCAACTGAGAGGCACGAGGAGCTGGTGAAACGCAACTGCATGGTGATGAAACAGTGACCTAACCTTCAGAGGCCAGTAAATGCCGCTCTTGTTTAAGAAGAGAGCAGACAGTGCCATCTAGAGGCCTGTGGAAATGACAGCACTGTTTCATGAGATCTCATGAAACTGCCATGAAAAAAAAAAAGATTCTACATGTTGAAAATAACTGAAGAATAAAAATCTTTGGCACTTTCTGGGACTTTCTGCCGACACACAGAAACCACTTGTTAGAGCCGTCCAAGTGTAAGTATACATCCTGTGGCGCTATAAGGAGAACGGAAGAGGGACAAAAGTGCAGGTAATCAAAAGTGGTGGAGTGAAAAGGTAGAGTGCTCTATGTAATTTCCAACATTGCTCACGTCAGCTAAGAGAGAAAGCATGGTCGGATCCCAAGGTTAGTTCCTGCAGCGGAAGTGGCCAGATACTACGAGACAGCAAAAGGAAGGATGTCGCAGTGGCTCGCTGCAAAAGAGGAGCTGCATCCTGGAGGCGTCGCGGCTTATCTATAGGAGGACGATTGTGCAGGAGACGTCCTGTGGCTATGCAACCAACTGGGACAATAGCAGCGTGCTACATTGTGTGTCACTGTATGGTGAGATGCAGCAGTAGCCGTGTTCTATACTTGAAGCAAGATCTATCCAGATATTTAGGTGGTTCTATATGAAAACATTTACGCTGAGCAAACCTCCACTTCTTCGCCTTTGTGAGGCAAGGCGATATCTTCAGTCCATGTTGGATTAATGAGGTATTCATTTCCATGCAGGACCAACTGCGATTGCAGAACATTAATCTGTCAACTAATGGGTGTCTACAAGGAGACGAGGAACAAAGAGAGACAGTCTCTCTGGAGGTTCAATAGCCCTGTTGGGAGCTCGTAGATAAAACGCTCTTTTTAAAAGCCTGATTAATAATTGTTAAAAGTTGCTTTCGTCCTTTAAACTGATACAAACACACAATTGTTTTTATTATATTTGATCACCTGATGGTCAGGTGACACATGCAGATGGAATCTTTCGTTGACGTTGATTCTCCATTGAATTAGAAGTGTGTCTTCATCTGGCATCAATTGCTTGATCAATGATCCCGCTGAACGCCAGGCGACCCTGGCGACACTTTTCTCCCCCAGAGAGCCGGGAGATGGAGCAGTATCCTCCGGCCTCAGGCCGCTGTAGCGCATGGATATTTAATAATCCTAATGAATTACAATTAATGAGCGGACCGCCCCACGCTGCCCTCTGGAGGGATTAAAGTGACGGTGCACTAATCTCCGACAGCCAGAAGCTTCTGTTTTTTTGCTGCGAGGCCTTGCAACCGTAAGGTAACATGATGTTTGATATTAAAGCGCTGCCCGCATCTCACATGAGGAAACTCAAGGTGTCGTTTAAGACAAAACTCATGTTTTGGTCTCACGCTGTGTGGGGTTTGATTAAAGCCTCAAGCCAAATATTTTATCCTCACAAAGAGTTCATTCAAGGCCCCGCGTTTTTCCATCTTTATTTGATCCTACAAGGCTGTTTTCAGTGATGATAGCAAGTTAGTGATTTACAGAATATGTCTGTGATTCAGTGCGTTTTTCTTGACATCATGTCACATCCTGTCTTCTAACACAGCAATTAATCAATGCTTTACAGAGGATTTTTCAAGATTTATCACAACTACATGAAACTCAGCATCAAAAATCATGCATAATTTTTCATACACATTTTCATACACATATTCAGTGAACGAGTTTACTCAACATATTTAAAGGGTCACCAACACTGACATCAACCGACACATAAAAGCAGAAAGGAGAAAGACTGGGTTTTCAATTTGTATGTGCAAAAATTAATAAACAAATAAAATTCAATTCCATAAATCACATTGTGATTCTGATAAGGTTCTCATAAGTAGATGAAAATAAGTGTGAAACAGTGTAATGAGGGGTTTGTCAGCTTTGAAGAGCAGGTCCATGCAAACCAAGGACTTATTTTTATTCCAACCACCTAGTTGAGGAAACGAGGACTCGGGCTATTGTGAGAGGAAGTGTGTGAACGTGATGGATCAGAGACAGACAGGAACACAGAACAGTTATGTAAATTTCTCTAAAGAAGGCTCAGCAATACATAAAAAAACAACGTGTTTGGGTAAACACTTTAGCACACTCTTTCTTTTACCGGCAAGTATTGACGGCTCCTCAACGCTGTTTTGACGCCACTGTTTTGGTTATCCTGCTATCATCACTGGCCGTCGAAACCGTGGGCAGTGATTGTCACTCGTACCTCATTCTTTAAACTTGCGTCACTTATTTCTTATGGCGCTCTTTATCTCTTGGTCAGAAGAACTTCCTCACTGGCACGATTAGAACATCCAGCTGTCATACAGTGGTTTGGCATGTCTGAGGCTGAAGAGCTTTTTATGTGTATTATAAGGCTTTGTTCACACAGCAGGCCAATACAGATTTTTTTTTGCCTATATGTGACATGTATATGAATTCGGCAGGAGGCTACGGTCCATCCAGACCAGAACCTCCCGTCACAGGAACAGCTTCTCCCACTCAGCCATCAGACTGTTAAATTTGTGATCAGCCTTTGTTATTTTATTTTATTTTATTTTATTAACAGCACTTTATTTCAAAGCACTTTCCGAGTTGGTGGAACTCGCACTGACCATGGCAATAAATTCTATTCTGATTCTGATTTTTATTTCAACGTGAACCGGACAATTCCAATTTTTTTTTTCAAATGCTACCCAGGTCTTTTTCTACGTGGATCTAAATCGGATATGTATCTGATACGACTGCAGTATGAATGACCAGGTCACATTCATCCGACCTCATCAACAAGAAGCAAGCATCTTATACAGTAGCAGTAAATAAAAGTGAAAATAAAATCAATCTCACAATGTCTTTTCCCAGAGTTACTACAGTATCTATGGCTATCTCTCTGAGCTCAGCTCTGCACTTGGTATGTGAGCTCAGAGATCTGCTGCTGTACTGTAATACAACACAGAAGGACACAGAGGAAGCTGGGCTTGGATGATTCATTCTGTGATGCAAATGGGTTAAGTTAAATTGAAAATATTAGTTTCCCCACTGCAAGTTGTGGCATGACTAGCCCCCGTGCCACACTGCTGCTTAACAAAGATTAAAACAAACATAGCTATGAAAGATTCATTCAGCTGAGAAAGGGTTTCTGCAGTCACATGAACGCCTCTCCCAAAGTAAGTTCAGCGGTGATATTAACAAAGGCAACAGTCGCGAAAAATCCTTTACATGTTGTGGGAGTCCTTAACAGTCTGTGTAATGGACCTGTGTGTGTCTGCGTGCAGGTGAGGGAAGGAAGCTCATGCAAGAAGAAAGGATGACAGTGAGTTTGTGTTCCCTGAGGCCTTTTGCAGCATGAGCAGTGACGCAGGATGAAACTCATGTTGTCCCTGATAGGGTGAGCGTAATGAGAGAATTACAAAAGTTGTCTGTTTCACTGGCAGCGCTTGTCGCGGATGGTGTTCATTTCCCATTATTAAGTGGCTTCAACAGATGGTAGTTCTTGTTGTATTCCCAGAGGACGATGATACATGACAACAATTCTACTTATTTATTTATTCATTTTTGCAAATTTGTGTTGTCAGTCTGCTCCCGTGGAGGACAGGAGAAAAGACTTATCAACTGAAACTTTTGTTTGGAGCTCATTTGATGTAGCTGCTGTGTCACGAGAGAGTCAAACATCTTCATACCAACTGAATTTTTAAATTCTGGAATTGGCATACTGAGAAGCTACGCCACCCACATGCAGGTGACGCTGCATTTCGCAAAGTTAAAATCGAAAAACTTAGGACACAGCTGGTGTCGGCGCAATAAGAGACCCACCACTGATAACAGGGTGTAAACTAGAGCAGTTTAAAAACGCAGAAACCTCCATGATGTGAACCAACGGCAGGAACGAGTTGTACCGGTGGACATAGAGGGTGGTAAAATCTTAATAGTAGCATGTGTATCTGACAGTGCAGACATCTGAATATCATCACGCTGCAAAATATATGAGAATGGGCGAAGGGTGTGGGCACAGCAATGTTTTATTCATTCTATCTTTCTCTGGCATGGAAGAATTTGAGATCTTCAAAAAGAATGAGGATATGTCAGACATACTGAACTCGATCTACTTTCTGCATCACAGATGTGGTTCTGAGAGAAACCCCACTGACTCACTCTGATTTTTTGCTTCACTTGAACATATATGATTTGCACCCACGCATGGGCTTCAAATCCATGGGCAGCTGAGAGTCTATCATGAAGCCATTGAGGAGGTTTGGTTCGTGGGAGGAAGCTGCAAAGTGCCACACCTGGAGCAAATCTGAAGAAAATAAATCCTACAACCGCAATGTACTGTATTGGTGAAAGACTAGCAGGTCCTTATGAGAAGTGGTGAAAAGAGCTGCTGTGTGGTCACTTTTGACATTGACAAGAAATGAAGTAAAATGGCTGAAAAATATCAGATTTGTTCAGGTCATAATGTTATATTTACCTACTTCCATTTTCTATAGAAAATATACCGTCAACGCTGAGCTTATTCAAACCTAAAGGATTTTTTTTTTCAATACAGCTATTTACTAGTGAGGACTATTAGTATGAAGAGTCCAATAAGCGAGCATCTTTGTTCAGTGATCTTGAGCTTTGACACACCTGTTTACCAGAAGCCACAGGGGACACAGTCTAGCGGAACCTCATACAGTCCCAAGCCAGGGTCAGGCAGGGCAGCCGGCCTTAAAAATCCACTGCAAGTCAGAAACAAGAAACCAATTTCCAGGGACTGTGACGTCCCAGTGATTTGTCATGAGAACAAGTGGGCGTGGAGGAGAAGCTGGGAAGGTGAAAGTACAAGCTGGATGGAATAGGACTGAAGATGGATGCAAATGAGAGGGTGACAGCCAGATAATAGCTTTGCTCCAGGGGGGAAAAAATAAATAAATAAATAAATAACTATAAATTAAAAAAAAAAAAAATATATATATATATATATTGAAAATCAGGCAAACAGAATATCTTTCCCAAAGTGTGCATCTCCTTGCCTTGGAATTTTGCTGAGCTAATAAACATAAAACTAAAATGACAAAGAAAACATTCTTGGGATAATTTTTTCTTCCAAAAAAGGCTGGAGATGGGGCCAACCAGGCTGTTAGCGTTTACAAATGTTCACGTTTACTAACCTGGTATTGAGCGGAATTCTTTTTAGATTGTTGATTTGTTGTTAAAAAAATGCAGATTTTAACATTATTTAGTTTTATATTACAAACTGTCTCAGGGTATAATGCATTAATTTAAATTAAAAAAATCATAATAATAATGCAGAAGAGACATATGCTGGACACGGACTGGCAACCGTGTGTATGAAGAAGAGTCAGGCACTGCCCACTATGTTACCATGAAGTCACATGACGAGGAGCTCACAGTGCCACACTGTCGCTTGGTCTGAATTGGAGGAGGAATATGCAATGAGTGGTACATGATAGTAAAAACAGATGCGATAAGGTCAAGGAAAGCAATCGAAGGAGGTGAAGAGGAGAGTGCAGGGAGGGTGGCTTGCGTGTTGAGGACAGCCAAGGGTGATCTTTCACATTGGAGTGGGAGCTTGTGTTCACAGGCCACTAGTCAGACAGAGTCAGAGTTGAAGATGCCCAGCTTTTCATTGGGAGTGAAGGAAGGGAAAGTTTAGAAATGAGCACATCAGTGGGACAGCAGATGTTGGAAGGTTTGGAGACCAAGTTAAGGAGGCCAGGCCGAAGGCATGAGGACAGGTGAGACAAAGAACAACATAAGGTCAGTTAAGGTGGGGGAGGCTGGAGGAATACGCTGAAAGAAGCAGACTCCAAGACTCGAAGGTTAATGCCACCATCAATATAATGATTGCAGGAAGACAAATCATCGCATCGATGTATTAAAGTGACAGAAGCTTATTTAGGTCGGATCAGAGGGGAGAGGAGAGGTGGACACTCCACTCTCAATTTGGTTATTCAACATCCTGCTTAGGATGAATCTTAGTTTTGTGCCAACACGACATGTTGATTCATGTACAAGCACTGTACGATTAGACATACGCAAGCACCAAACCCTTAGTTCACCCCAGCTATATTGGGGGTCGATGACGTATGAACACTTTGGTCATTGAAACTGAACTGTTTCCTTTGACGATTACCTAGTACCTAGTTGCCATCCTCAAACCTTTGGTTGCCATGTGTCTTCATTCACTGGAAGAGCACAACAAAGGCTTGCGAGAGTTCCCACTAGAAACATATGTGTTGCGCATTGAACCAGCTGTGAATGCTGCGCATGAGGTCATCATTTTAAAAAAGGCATATCACATATCCTGCCTCCAGTGATGCGTATACGTATATTCTAAACTGGAGGATATGAAGAATAATTTATTGTTCAGACTAAAACTTTGTCTGACTCAGTGCGCTCTCTATGAACTTGTTCCTTGACTGAATGTTTCCCCTCAACCAACTGTTTTTGTGCTTGAACAAGGCCTTTCAACTGCTCAGATAGAATTATTCTGCAGGCACACTCACGAGTCGGACCCGACCCGCTGACTCAGCCGTCTGTTTGTTAGGAAGACTGCTGTCGCTCTGAAACTCGATCTGCAGCTTCTAACACAATCAGAGGCGTTCTGACAGCAGCAAACTGAGAAACATGTCGACCCAGCTCAGGTAATGACGCCGGGCCTTATCAGAGTGGCACCTGAGAAGCCTCAGCGATTCCGGCCATTTTTCAGCGCCGTCTGATGAGCACTGTGCTCACTGACTTCCCGCAAATCCTGTTTAGCATGTCCGGCATGTTTTGCAAAGGATCTGACCCAGAGTGGCTGAGTGGTTAACAGAAGTCGTCCGGAGTCAGGTGGGATTACCTTCTCTGCAGTCAGCGCAAAACACTGATAGAGGAGGACAGGAGAGGAGGATAGTAGCCCTCTGGGGGTGTTTGGAGCTTCTAACTTTACACCACTGCTTTTAAGCAGGTTTCAAAGAGGCACTTTGCCTTGAAGCACAGATTTGTGGAAGGTAAAGAAGTTCCTTATTTGGTTGTTTGGCCACGAAATAAATATTTATTTTGATTTCAGTTCACCACATTTTGACTGGCCAAAATGCAGACTTTTATTATGTCAGGCAATTGTGAATTATCCACTTTATCATGTATCATTCACATTCACATTATGATACCTGATACTGCCATGATCACATGGAATACTTGACAAATTAAAGACCCACATGTTTGCAGCACAATTCTAGCCATTTGAAGGTATATATGTTATGATATACTAGTCATACCCAAGTATGAGTCGCAGGACAAGTGACACATGTAATTGGGAAAATACGGTACTTCATTTTAGAGTACATCGTAGTGTTACTGCATTACACTACTTTGGCAAAACTTTCACCACAACTGAAAAAAGGATTTGGTGTTGTCTTGTACCACATCTTGCTGGAAGTTGTGTGATATGCTTCTCTGAAGACTAATAACAACAACAACAACAACAACAACAGCAACAACAATAATAATAATAATAATAATAATAATAATAATGCCCTTTTGTGAAATTAAAAATGTGCTTTACTGAGAGTTGAGACTTTTCCTTTATTTATTTTGCATTACATTACTATGCTACAGTAAAATACCGGTAAGATTAAAAAATCTTACCAATAATTTTGATGGACGGGTAAGATTTTTTACAATTGCCACTAGCTGTGATCACAGTAAAATCATTATTCGCCCATTTTTTCCTACCAATTGTTCCATGTTAATGAGACTTTAACAACATTCAGTTACACTGCTTCACTACAATTTGCATTAAGTAAACTACCTTTGCTCAAGGAATTTCAACAACTATTTGGGTAATTTTTACAGATAAAAAATGGCTGTAGCAGTAAGTCACACTTATTGAAGTTGCCAGTCGAGTTCGCTCTCCACTATGACTGTATGAAATGAACTGCTCCCCTCCTGCAGTAGCGACTCTCCCAACTACAGTAGCCTCAGGAGGACATGAGGCAAATCTCAAAACAAGTACATCATAAAAACCTGTGCCCCTGAAGGCATCGGCCGCACTGCAGTGCTCATCTGGAGCAAGCAAGTCATGGGCAGCCCTCTGGCCACCACCCATCATGCACCCACAAACACACAAGCCCAACCACAGCCATGTTTCACCTCTTAGAAATAATGTTGGACATATACATCATGAGTTGATGTTGTTGACTGTTAGAGATATCGCACGCAGAAACAGAAACATCTTGAGTTTCACTCATCTAATTTGCATACTAAGAAAAGAGTTAGGGTTCTATAATTCACATTGACATATGGCTGCGCTTAAAGGGTTGAGTTCATGAGTGAGAGTAGTTTCTACCTACTGCCAGGCTGAACTACACAGTAGCTTTGCAAGTACCGTCCCCAGCACTCCCTAATGAAAAAACACGTGAAAAAAAAATCCTAAAATGTGTGTTGTGGCCAGTAGTATACCCCTGGTTCAAGAAGTGCAAGTGGAACCACATACTGTATATCCAAGGAGGACTCTTTCTGAGTTTGTTTTTGTGTTCACTGTAGGAGTTCACTTGAGACCCTGATCTACCTAAAATGATACTGATGTCAAATTGAGAAAAAAACCCTCATCTGTTCCATAACAGTCCAGCACTTCAGCCGACAGGAGAAAAGCATCTTAATTTATTTTAGGGAGTTAACGTACATATTTCTTAAGGTGCGTATAGGACCAGTATACAATATTAATCTTTGGGGGCTCCAAGCAAATCTAAACATGAATATTTTACCAACCTTCCAACTCAACGTGAAACGGAACATAAATGCGAATCAAATGGTGCGCAGCCGCTCAGATAAACACCAGGGTTACAAACCATTCTGCAGAAACCGCCACAGAAAACGCAGATGTAAACATGGAAAATTCCCGGATCATCTGTATCACAAGCAGCCAAAAGACGGATTATGTTGTCCTGCCAGGTCAGAACAAAAAAAAACAACAAAACAATAAAAGCATGTGTGTGATACTGGATCACAGGATGTCAGAGTGTCGGAAGGTTAATCGGGTCTGTCATTTTCATCCCGACAACTCAAACACTCGACCTCTGTGTCATTTATATTCATGAGTTGCATTTCTGACTGCACATTAACATAATAATCATTTTGGTGGCAAAGATCTCGACCCCCCCCCCCCTCCCCCGAGTATCAGTGACAAGCATGCAGTAATTAATCCCGCATTCACTTAATTACACTCGGCCCAATAATGAATATTAACAAGTGTTTGTAATCACAAACAGCCAAAGCCATGTCAGAGCACATTCGTCAGTGTTAGGAGCGGAGAGTGGGAACCAAGTGAGAAATGACAATGAGACTTTCAACAGTCAGCATCTCTTCATGGAACGTGTGTCGAACGGTTCCAAAACTGCCGTTGAAATTCCAACAAAGTCATCGAAACGTGTGAGGTTCAACGTTGATGTCTTTTAACCTGCTGCAAATAACACTTGGCGGCAGTTTGCCAGCTGACTTCAAAATTTCACGCGATCACACTTGTGAGAGCAAGTCTTGAAAACCACACAAACGTTTTCTCTCACCTGTCGACCGTGTGATTTACTCAGGCCGTGTTTCAATACTGCCGAGGCTAATTGAGCTGATGTTTAATGATCGCAGTGTGAATGCTATTTTCATTGATCGAAAGAGCAACTCGACATGAGTCGCATTCACACGCATCACTCTCAGCAGTCGTGGAGGTTGCACCAGGCGTAATGCTCATTCCTTGCTGAATCTATTGGCTTTGTTCGCCTTTACGGCAGAGGTGTTTAGGACACAACCAGAACTATCATTGCTTCTTCCATTTGCTTCTTTTTTGTGTCCATGAGCCGTTTGAGTCACCTGACTAGGTTCATATTTACATAACCTTCCCCTCAGATAATATGCCGGGAAAAGTAACATCAGCTTACATTACTATATTTAGAGACAATATGACAGAAAAGGGGTTCTTCCAGGGAACTGAGAAAGGATTATCCACTCAAGCCGACATTGAGCTGAGGGCATATGGATATTCATGTGCAACGCTTATTAAGGCAGCGATTCAGCTGGAGGCGGGACATTGAATTAAAAAAGGTATTTTGTGAATCGTCATTAATCACATTTTAACATCTGACACCAGAATGATTGAATTTAAATTTAATCTGGACGACTCAGGGATGACAGGTGAAGTAAAAATGAGCTGGCATTTTAGTGCAGCCTGAATGCACCATGTCAGTAATCTTTACCCCACGATGTCAGTAACAACACTTCTCACTCCCAAGGTGTCAAATATCAACAAGTGAGTTTTGGGTCCAATGTTGACGCGGAAGTCAGCCTTCCATGTTGCATGTTGACTCATGGGTGTTTCAAAGGAGTAAAAATATTGCTTTTCCCATGTAATGTTTCAAGCTGAACACATGCAGGGAAGACGATTGGAAGGTCACTTCAATATATCAGTTTTTATGTCATATATACAGCACTTTATAATATAGTAATAATAATAAAGTGTTATTTAGATAGCACTTTTTAGAATGCTGGTCATAAAGTGCTTTATCTGCCTCTATCCCAAATTGGCAATGCCATAGTCACGTGTGTGACAGAAACAAACATCAGGTGGCTCATCCTTTTTTCCATCACATGATTAACCCTAAAGTCAACTTCCATAAACAGACACCTTGGGAGTCAGAGTGTGTTGTCAGTCAACTGTACTGTACCTAGGGGGTCCAGGGAAATGACCCCCTGCAATGCTCACCAAATACAATTGGAGCAGTGGTAAACGTGCGTGAGAGAGATGTCATGTATCTCTTGAAAAATTCTGTTTATTTTTCAGGGGTGTTTAGAGGGCTACAAGGGAGGGATACATGCAGCAACATCATCGTATGCTGGACACGCTAGCGGATGAGTGGACTGACGCCTCCCACTGGTTGCTCCGCTGACATTCATAATCCAGCGCAAGTCCTCCATTAATCTCACAGACGTCCCCTGGTGAAGTGGTTTTACTCGACATCCCCAAGTAACTAAAATAATCCTTCAGTCATGCAAAGACATGATTAATGTCAACCAGCATTAAACTATAAATCAATCTGAATCAATCCTTATCAATCACATGATTTTAGTGTTCTGACTGCTCCATACTCATATTTAGCTTGTGCACACACACCAGCTTTCACATCAAAAGTCAAACATGAAACAGCTAAAACCCACAGCACCATCAGCAGCAGAACAAAGAGAGCCAGTTGGGTGCTCTACGAGACACGGATGCCTTGGAGGTCCACGATCCTCCGGAGAGCAACCCTTCTCAGACAGACGTTCGAACACCTAATGGGAGTGGATGTGGCTGCGAGCCGCCACTCACAGAGCTCCTGCTGGTGAAGTCTGGAGTGAACAACTGCTGCTTTGTAGCAGTTACAACAATCATAAATTCATGACCGCCGCACAAAATGATGGCTTTCAGCTGTGGAGATAATCTCATAAAGTCTGCCATGTCTCATTCATTTTAATCTCTGTTGGAACTCAGAGTTGTACATGTTGGTTCCATGCGCTGCTTGCTGTGTCATTCCAGTTGTTTGGATTGAATGTGACACTTTGATTCACAATATTAGACACTGTCTGTTTAAATATGGTTAACCAGGCATGGCGTTCTTCGACTCGCCACATGGCTACCTTCGGCACCTCCTCTAGTAGAAGCTCAACAATTGTAATAGTCGTCCCTCCATTGCTGGATGAAGACTGAAAGCAAACCCTTTCATTAAGAATCCCGTCCTTAACCTCTCCAACATGAGGAACTATTGACACGTCTGTCTGAAATATACACAGCACCAAAGCTTTTCTCCCAGACTAGATGCCTACCACAAAAGTAGAACATATTGTACTTTTATTCAGACACATTTAACTGCAACAGGTTACGACTTTTAGTTTTATTTGTTTTTTTCCAACTTCCGTTTCAGGGCGGCTCAACATTGAGCACCGTTGCGTGTGCACGGAATCATCGACCTAAGTGTGTCATTGCCATCACTAGAGTGATGATGACTCTACGTGCAAATGTTCTACGTTGTCATTTGTACTAGAACATAAAACTAGTTTTTAGTGGTGTTTCTCTTGTCACAAAGCTATTGCAGAGCTGCTTTGTTCGTAAGAAGGTTGCAGATTCGCTCCCCACACAGGTCCTTTCCATGAGGAGTTTGTGGTTAACTCTGAACACATTACGATGATACGAATGTGACATGATAGTACTTTTGCTCAAGTGGAATTTTGGCTGCTCTTTCTTGCTTCTGTTGTTTCACAATTTGTAAGGTTCAAGGTGAATTCCATTTTTGCAGTTGAGGACTGCGGAAGGAATTGTAATTCACCCTTTGTGTGCCAGGGTCATGGCGGCCTTAGACGTACACAATTTTTAATTTTTTTTTAATGAATGCCAAACGTTGCGTATAAGGTGGCGTACACAGCGTGTAAAATGAGGCGCCTTACCTCACAATAGCAAATGTGTGTGTGCATGAATAGAAACATTCTTCATCACATGACAACCCTCTGAAAGTTCTGCTCAGATTGAACACCTGATTTAGCTTGTGTCACACAAGGGTGACATAATATTCGACTAATGATATGGGCCTCATTACCGTCTCCACTTCAGACACAACTCCGACTCTGCTCCAACTGATGTTTTTGTTACTGCATTCTATTTGTGTTTTAAAAGCTAACGTGAGCTTTTTACTGGTTTGTGTCCTTCATACAGCGCAGTACTTCAACTCTTGGTTCTCTTTCTGCTCTTGACGTCATGTTAAACGTTTAAACTTTTGTGTTGCATGAATGACACTGAGAAGCATTTAGTCACATTCAAACTGGCCATGAACAGAACCTTTCAAAATAATCAATAGAATCCACATGTAGGTTGAAACCTAGAGCCCCCGGAAAGAAAAAGAGGATTTGGAGTGAAGGCTAAACATAAAAAGATGGTGTTTCAGCCAGAAAAAGAAGAAAAGAAATTGAATGAAAGTTAAGAAAACAAATGTTTGGGTCAAAACAACTAAAGTCAGGAAACAAACCCTTGTATTCAAGAGCAGAATGCTACAGCATCAGGCTGGATGGAGATGAAGTTAAAAATATATATTTAAAAATACTACAACTGTTGATAATACTTGTGAGAAGTGCTGCAGGTTGGTCAAACTCACACAAAACTTTTATGGTTAACCTGATCATCCACCATGTCAGCATCCTGTCTTTCAAGTGAAGTGCCACGTGTACACAAAGCCTAAATTAAATTGATCACATGCAGTCCACAAGCTTTTTTCCAGCCTCAGGTGAAAAATATCGCTGGGTCATAAATTAAAAAAACATCAAAAAGAAGCACGGAAAACTCTGGCGTCAGGCAACATTAAATAACCAACGGTAAATCAACACACGCAAACAAAACACCTCCGAGTAGCTAAATCAGCGGAGACCAGCGTCCTGGCGAGCAGCACAGTGAATATGAACCTCCGCTGCGTTCTGTGATTTAATCTTCGCTCAATATAATCTACTGGTGACATAGCCATTTTTCAGTTATGCGTCAGTTTCCATTTGTCAACAATTCTTCAAAGACACACAAATGTAAATCAGGCCTTAATTCCCTCTGCAACCATGGCAACAGAATCTGAGATTTATGATTTCCGAGACCAACTAATGTCATCAGAAGCGGCGCTGTGACCAAACTATTAATGACTCTAAATTCAAACTGCTACTCGGTGTCAACATTTGCACCTCGCAGTCTTCCATTAACCACGACGATTTTAACCTCGCGGAGGGAAATAAAATAAACACCGGAAACCTCGACAACTCTATCGTCCAATAAGAGGAAGGGGTGACTGAGTCCTTCGCTCATTGATGAATTTCTGATAGAGTGACAGAGTGCGTGTGAAAAGAGAGTCTGTGTTTGGAGTCCCCTGGAAATTGCTGGCAGCCCTGTCAGAAGCGCTGAGTCAGGAATTAGCCAGATCAGAGAGATGAGGTTCGTGACTGCGGGGAAACTGAGAGCAGAGAAACACTTTGGATTTACACAAGCAGATTCTGTTGGTAGCTTCGGGGAGACAATTATACTGCGTGTGAGCGAATGTGTGCATTTAGGGAGTTTCAGATTTCTAAGAGGATCAGAGTGAGCGAGAAGTCTGGTAAATTAAATTTCAGCAGCAAAAGCCTCCAACATTCCCCTGTAACCTGCTGACAAAAGACATAACAGGTAAAAGGTGCAAATCTCTATTGTAATTGTAGAAATCTGTGGCTATTCATCATGGCTTGAATACTGAATTCCATGACCAGCATGTCCTCAAACACAGGAAGGACTCTTGAGTTACAGCAGCATGTAACAACAGGACTGTAACACCGAATTAGCTGTCGACTTGCAGTTAACTTCCTGTATCTGTCGAGTGTTTACACCCATCACAGCACTCTTATTGTCTCAGGACCTGAGTTATGGGTCTCTTTATTTCCTTGTTATGGCCAAGTCCCATCAGGGGATGCCACACCAAGTCAGCCTCCTCGATGAGCCGACTTGATCACGCTCCCTCACGATACCCATGGCTTCCTTACGCTCATCCTCACACTCACTTCACTTTGACTTCCATCTCTAACATCCCAACGTGCCCAGTCTCTCTCCACTCCTCATGTCCAAACCCTCTGAGTCTGGCGTGCCTAATTCCACCACCAACCCTCTCCATGTGTCACTCTGGTAGACTCATTTCTGATCTTCAACTCTGCCACTTGCCACCCTGAGTGACACTCCTGACTTCCTCATATGTCTGAATTTACACTCCCTTTGCACTGTTTCTTTCTTCCTTCATTCCTTGCCATCCTTTAATGTTCCTCCCCAGCAGTCATGCATGATATTCACAAAGACAAATATACAGTATATGCATTACCAGTACCACCATGCTCTAATAAATAAATAAAATAAATCACATGTTAATAGTTCTAAATGACCTACTTCATAATTCACTCTGGCACGATTGCTTCTTTTACGAGGAGTGAGGGATCAGTCCATTACAACCAGCTGGTTCAGCGATATTCATTCCTACCTGTGCACTTCTTCGGGCTTCCAGGTCTCTTCCCATGCATCCCGAGCTTACAGCCAAAATTCTCCTCCCAGAACTCTGCGAACCAGACATTTCTGCGGTTGTTCGACAGCGAGCGGCTCCTGAAGTAGCGGTCGAAAGCTGCCAAAAGAAGTCGTTTTTAAATTTGTTTAAATTATGACTCACTATAAACCAGAAAAGTCAAGACATGCCATGGCATTCTCACCATCTACTGAGGCTCTTTTGGGCAGGATGGTGATGGCACCTTCAGCCTCACGTTCCTGCTGGACCACTGGTGAGATTTTGGAGCCCCAGCTGTCAGAGCCCACCCACAGGAAGTGACCCGTCAGGTTGTTCCGTTTGGCAGCATCTAGGATCCTCCTGCAAGTACAAGACAGGACCAGGTATCAGTAACAAGGACCACCATCCAAATTGGAATCCTTGAAGTAAGTACCAAATACTGAGATCAGTGGGGTACACACATATTCACAAGTTAAACTCCACATCGTCTGTACAGTGAGAGCAATTTGGTCTAAACCCATACACACGTTGCGCCTTCTTCTGCAGTGAACTGCTGTAACTGCTGTAAACAGTAAATGGAAGGTGAAAGGACTTTATGGCATCAGATACTTAGTCTATGCCAGTAGAGTAGCTACGACAACACACAGTAGTTGTCAACCCTCAGTACAGTCAACTCATAAAGTTATAAGGAACTCAGATGTCATGGCCCTTCATTTATTTGTTAAATACTGTACATATTTTGGGGTAAGATTAGTGCTTTGGGGTGGAGGGGCAAAGCATACAGACTATTTAACCAAATAGATAGAGCTGTGATTCCTGCTACCTGGCAACTGTGTTCAGGTCCATGTTTTGGGACCATATTATACTGATGTCTTGGCACACAAAGAAATATCCTCAGCACACAATGTGACTGTGAAATCCAAATGGGTTTTGTTCCAGGTTCAAGGGGTCAGATCAATGTTAATTTCACCTGTATTGTGTTGGCAGTGAAGGTGCTGCTGATCATCAGATAACACAGCGAGAGCACATAAATCCTGAGCGTCCACTTTGTCATATGTGAACAAATACTCCCACAGAGAGATTCTCACTGTAGACTATTTTGTTCCCTTTAACATGGCTATCCCCTCAATCTCACCTTTATGTGTCAGCCTAAGCCACTCCCCACCTTCTGCTCATCTAGTAGGCCTTTTTCTATTCAGTCACATGATTCTCCACGGGGATGCATCCTTAGCCCAAGCGTGCACACATGGATTCCCCACCTTTGGGAACCCGGTGAGGCTCCACACCAATGAAACATAATTGAAGTTATGAATCTTTAGAAGGGACAACCAGCCCACAAGAAGGCCCCTCTCGCCCTGTTATTCTGCTTGGCGCTGTCTTGTATGCGCCCCCTTGATCATTTGTTCAAATCGCAGCCTGAATGCAGTGGTGTGGGGACCACATCTGGTCCCTTAATGCCACACAGATAGTTCAAGTGCTGCAGTGGGTGGTGTATTGTAAAGAAATGGGAAAGCATGTTTTGCATGTCCCCTACGATCTGCAACCACTTGTAAAGCTGTATTGTCTAGACCTCAGGTCCCCTACTGAGTTCATCAGAGTGTTTCTGTTTCCTATATAAAATCCAAACTTGGTCCTATGTAGAAAATGAAAACTTCGTCAGACAGAAGAGATCTGGGACTTCTCAGTACAATAACAGTTGGTGCTACTAAGAAGGTTCAAATGGTACCTGACACCAAAATATGAGCACCCTTCTATGATATGGAATGCCAAACCATATTGATGGTAATAATGAATAAAAGAATAAAGGAAACTTGCTAAACGCATGCAGCTATAGCAGGGAGTTTAGAGCAGACACAGGCAAAGTGTTGCGCTTTAACTGTATTTATGCATAGGACAGAACTGGAAATGTGTTGGACAACTAACTACCTGTCTTTTTTCTTTCTTATTTCTTGTCCCTCAAAATAAACTGTTTTGTCCACACTGCTGTTATGCTTGATATTTAAATGAAATGTACATGAAATGAAATGTTTTTGCCAACGTATTAACATTTATAAATATTTCAATTTTTAAATGTTATAAGTTGGTATAATTACACATGCTAATACCATTTCTTATATTGAAACTATAAGAAACTATCAACGATGTTGCCATTGTTGCTGTAAGTAATCTATTTTTAAGTTCTCTCTTCATTTTTAGGCTCTTTACCATCTTCCTCTCAGTTTTGATGGCCCCTCACAGCAGTCACAATGTATCATGTGGCCCTCAAGGAAATGTAATTGCCCACCTCTGGTTTAGAGAGATGGTGTATTCCGAACAGGTGTTGGAATACGGTTTTATCTTAGCTAGAAGACTAGTTTGGAAGTGGTGAGTCACATTTTTCACGTGAGTCCCACTGAAAACCATATATGCGACTGTCAATGACTGGGGGAAGACCACCAAGCTGCTCATACCTACCCAGACCCACTAAAAACACATACGAGATATATATTGTGCTTACCAACTGGCAGGAAAAAATGAATAATGACAAATATGTAAATAATATGTAAATATGTAGACTAGAGGTTTAGTTTTATCACCCATGTGCTCAATAAGCCAGGAGACTGTACGTGTGATGGAGATTTCTCATTCCAAACAACATTCTTTTTTTCTGTTTTTGTTGTTGTTTTGAGTGCTGCAGAATAGCATGTCATCTGTCCAACGTGAGTGTCCCTTGGACTCATTGAAAAAATGATTTGTGGCCCTCTCAGATTCATATTTCAGTATCCCTCGTCTAAACTGTCTTGACCTGTTGTGTTGCTGAGAGCAAGACTGATATGGTCTGCAAATGCCAGCAGATGATGGTGAAGAGTGCTGAGAAGATAAAGTAGACCACACTGCGCTCTCTGTGGAGCCTCTTCCGCCACAGAGTCCACAGCATGGCTGCCTTCTTCCTCGGCAGCACAACTCTTCACATTTCCAAGGTCAGGCTGGAGGTAAATAACTGTGAAGGCAGGACGCCTACGTCCATGGAACCTTTGTCCACACTGCAAATACACTTCTTTATACTCGTCACTGACCGCTTGCGTTTCTTGTTGCACACTTCATACACGAAATAAATGTTTCATTGATAATATTGTGTGGTGTTCTTAGTATTGTGTATCGATCATTGTGGCTGCACGCTGCGATTTTTTTCCCTCTTCGATTACAGGATCACAGCTGAGTCAGGAGCAGCAGTCGCCACTAACCTTGATGGAGCACACTTAGAATAAAAGACGGTACAGTAACATAAAACTTAACTAGAATCTATACCTCAAGGGTAAAGGGCCTGCAGATGATGGAGGTGACACAAGTGGAGAGGTAACCTTTAAATTATGATAAGTGGAACTCCTCTTGCAATAGTATTAGACACTGTGGCTGAAAGAAAAAAAAATCAAGAAGAAAGTTTTTTTTTTCTCATATCAAATGATCCATCTCCTTGTCTTCGTTCTCTCCAATGTGCTCTTGATCTTCAATTGCTGACTAAAATCTGATGTCAGATAGAGCTTGGATTTCCAAAACTTAGGTGCGTGGAGGCAATATATGTATTGCATATTGAAAATATAGAGTTCATTTCATATTGATGAGGTACAAATACCTGAGCTACCTACATCAGTCCAGAGAGTGAGCTTATCAAGCAAATGGACTCGGCACAAATAAACCCTGTGTTTAACAAAGACAGATTTAGATAATTGGACTTATTATGGGATTTGTATTCACGGCTGATGACAAGCTGATTAAATACCAAGAGGGCAATCATGTGCAAATGTGGAAATGTGTGTGCTTCTTCAAGAAGCAAATACGCACCCCAACCCACCCTCCCCCTCACACACGCACACACTTTTATGTTTTTTAATGTTTTGTGGGGACATTTCATAGCATCACGCTTCTCACCCAAAACCTAAAACAAATGACTAACTTTAACCAGGACCAAAACCAAACTTAAATATATTGTACCGTACATGATAATGATCAAGTATTTTTACGTCTTCATCTTCAAATTGAGGCTTAGCTTAAAAATGAGGACATTTCCTCATTGTGTCCTCACTCTGTTGGTTATATGTCATACTAGTTCTCGCAACGATAGATGTACAAGCACAAACACACACACAGACACAAGTTTATCACACCATCTTTGCGGGGCCATAATGTCTTGCCCAGCCTCTCACCCTATACCTAACCATCCAGGACAAAAGGCTAACCTTAACCAGGACTCTGAAACAAACTTGCGCCAATTTATAATAACTATTTTTACTGAGGCTGTAACCCTCAAAACCATGTGAGAACAGGCCAAAATGTCCTTTCAACAAGGAGGCTTGTAAAGACTTGGTACTCACAAGTATGGCAAAACATGCCCGCACACACACTCACACACAGACACACACCCACACTCACGCACAGGTTTGTCGCAGCATCTTTGTGGTGTCCACTCATTGCCAAAACCTTTTCGCCAGCCTCTCACTCTAAATCTAACCATCCAACCAGGACTCAGAAACCAAACTTAAACCCAATAACAGTGACTAAGTTACAAGTGACTTGTAGGGTCCGGGCAAAAGGGCATCACAAGTGCCTAAGGGCCCTACACGGGGGTGTTTTCCCCAAAATCTGACTTCACGAGAATAGATATGCTTGAATGCACACCCATGTTTGTTTGCTATTGTTGTAAGGCCTCTCATTGCCATAAAGCTTTCCCCAGCGTCTCACAGTTAACTTAACCATTCCAAACTTAATTATAATAAACTACTTCTGCTGATGTTTTAACCTTCTAAACCTTGTGAGGACAGGCAGGCAGAGATAGCTTACAGATATAGAGTATATTGTGATTCCAGCAGCTGTTATGTTAGACCCACAAACTGTTGCACATCTATACAGTGGGGATGCTAACAAATACAGTCTAAGATAAAACGAAATGAAAGCATTCCTCCTTTGGGTCCATGAAATGTTTTCTATTTGAGAAGTGGCTTCCTTCAAAGTAAATAATTGGGGAGAGGCCAGATGGTGCTGCCATGACTTCCTTCTGTGACAGTGTTTTATTTAATTAGAGTGACACCTGCTGATGTATTTTAAGGCACATCTGTAACACACAAGTGTCTTTGGTGGCATCACGGGAAAGCCGAAAGGAACCAGCCAATACTGCAGTGAGAGAGTTGTGTGGTTCATCCTTGGTGTCATGCTCATTTATCGGTTAGCTTAAACACCATGGCCACGTGCAGCCACCATCAAGACATGGGTTCAGTGTCGCAGGCATGGACAGCCCAAGATGCTGGTTGAAGCTTTTAAGAGTGTCATTATTCACATTGCTACATGTCTTGTACTGACATTGGCTAAAAGGGACCATGCTAGAACGAAGTCACTACTCTAAAAGCAACACACAGTCACAGTCATATTACTCTTTGCAAATGAACCCCAAATACTTTAATTTTAGGAGACATGTCCTGCGGTTCTGTTGAGCTGTTTGACTATGATACCATTGTAACATTTAAAGGCAAGCGGGAGAAGACTGCCAGCCTCAGAACAACCACCCCAACTGTGAAGCACGGAGGTGGTGGCGTCATGTTGATGGGTTGTTTTGCTGCAGGGGGAACTGTTGCACTTGACAAAATAGACAGCATCAAGAGGAAAGAACATTATGTGAAAACACTGAAGCGACGTCTCGAGCCGTCAGCCAAGAAGTGAATACTTGGGGCATACAGTAAATGCTTCTACCAAATGGACAGTGACCTGAAGCGACCAAGTCGGTGTGTTTTAGTGGTCATCCCACAGCCCTGCTCACAGTCATATTGAAAATGCGAGCAGAAAGGTGGAGGCAGCCCTCTCGACTCAGCCGCTCAAATTCGGTCAGGAGGAATGGACTGGAATTCCAGTCGCAGAATGCCAGGCACAAGTCACACAGGCTAATGGACGCAGGGTACTAAAGGAATGTATGACCGATTCAAGAAGGTCATCAAAAGTTATTTAGCAAAAGTTGATCACTTTGGCGTGTTTACTCAACCTGAAACAGGATTCATCTCATTTATTTTTCCGTTAATTATCGGAATCTTTTCCAGAATTGACACAACCAGTGTTATAACTTCTTAAATTTGATGGATCTTCAGTTTGTCATAGCTCAGTCCTCATGAAATATAGAGCATGACATTTGCATTGCTTGTTAGCCTAAATAAAATTACACTCATTTTTCATTATAATTACTCATGTTCCAGCAAAATTCTGTTATTAAATTGAGCCGTGTTCAGCTCCCATCTGTCGGTGTGCACTCACAGAGCAGAAAACCCGATCAATGGAATAGTGAAAGCCAGAGACGAAGGGAGCTCACTTGACCAGCAAAAGTAGCCCTTCTACCTTTCCATTGCCCTCCACTGCGTGTAGTAGGTTCCTGTCGTTCACCATTCATACAGAAGTAAAGTACTTTAGACTCTCAAGTGAAGGTCACAGAGATGTGCGTTGATGCTCAACATCACCGTAGCTATGTTCCCATCCTGATCACAACATTTTTCTGCCATTCACATTCAAGTAAGATAGAATCCAAGCCCAAAGTACCAATTGGAAACCCTAAAACAAACAGTCGTGTGAAAAGTGATTAAGTGTGTTATTGCACTCAGGTTTCCTCCCACAGTTCAAAATGATTCACAGGTTAAGTGATGACAAAGAATTGAGAAGATTTGTGAGTCACTGTTTGTCTATATGTGGCCTGCCATGGGTTGGTATTGTACCAGCCCTATGTACTGTATCTGTAAAGGCTCCAGAGCTCCAGTTTTGCGCAAGTGTACAGCAGAAGAGTGCAGTTCATAAGACAATCATTAGCCACAAATGGGAAACGGTAAACAGAGAGGAGGATAGAATGAATCTCTTGATCTCGCACCAGAAGAATATGTGTCAGGAGACCATGTGGAAACATGCAGTGGCACACTGGTCTCCTGAAGTGCAGATGCAAAAATGTGTTGTAATGTGTACTGGCAATGTGTACTGGCAGCACATCATGTATTCTGTGGAAGAAATAATACTCTTCACAAATGTGGACCTCCAAAATCTGGAACAACAACATGCAAGATAAGAGATGCAGCATTCCAATTTTGCTCCCTCTGGTGTCTGTACCTGATGTCGTCCTCGTTGGCGAACAGGATGACTGCGCGAGCGTTGGGAGTCTCAACCAGTCGCAGCACAATCTTGTCAAACTCCCCAGGTCTTGGCTCCCGGGGAATCTTCAGGGACTGAGCAATGCACACCCCTCCTGGAAGACACAGAAAGATACTGATTCCATCTGAAGCTAATATCAAAGACTTTGAAGTTGACTAATCCTCCTCGGAGCCATTTTCTCCAAACTAAACCGAAGTTTGCTTGATAACGGAGACGGGTTTTCAACATAACGTGATCAAAGGTCACTCTCTGAGCTGAGAGAATGAAAGGCTGTTTCCCGCCGCAGCTTGCCCTTTTTAATGTGACTGATGTTTAAAGGTGACGCCTGAAATGTTGTGAAGGCTAATTTTAAGCTCCGTCTCTTACGTATTTCTCATTATAGGAAGGACTGAAGTTCATGAAAAGCGCTGAGCTGGGCTTCATACATTCATGCCTTGACATGTGACCATGAATCCTGCTGTTGTTGCGTCCAACTCCCTCAATGGTCTTCATTAACCTCTGCTGAAACACAATCTCATAATCTGCTCATGTATCTGCGCTGCTGTTTGTCTGGCGTGTTATTACCTCAGCGTACGCCTGTGTAACGGAGCTGTAATTATCTTTATTGTTTATTCTCTTTGTATCCAGACGTTTAATCGGCAGGACCGTTGAACTTTTATCTGCTGGTATCACGTGATCACAGACTTAAAGGTCGAGGGGTTTAATTCAAGCCACTGGAGGCGCAAGGATGTAATTATCGCCAGCAACTCACTGATGGCGCCATAGAAGAGAGTCGCTTCATTGTTGAGCTGTCCTATTCATGCAGACGTTGATGTAGGCTGGGCTCCTCCCGTAAAGATTAAAATGACATTTGAATCCCTGCCTCATGAAAAGGTACAAAGGTAAGTAACATTTATATTTGCCTTAGTTCTTCATCAGTGAGTTGCAGAGTTGACTTCTTTTTTTCTTTTTTTACCTTTTTTTCACAGCTTGTAACTTGGCACCGACCACTTCCACAGTACACCTGCTGTTCACCAGACAATTGGAAAATAATCTGACACCAATGTAAATCCAGCACACTACTCCGGCTAACAATCAAATACGATGGTAGTAAACGGGCCGTGAGCCCCCCCTAGAGGGCCGCTAGAGTTTTTTTTTGTTTTACACCTCTGGGCCGTGAGATGCTCAGTTTTAATACACTAGCCACGTATGGCGGCAGTCGTGTGTCACTAAATTGACTTGACAGCTGCAAATCTGTGATAGCTAACAACTATGGAGAAGTTCTTGAAAAGAAATAAAAATGATAAAGAAAGTGATGACGCCCCCAATAGTAAAAACTGTTTAGCTGTTGGAGCAGTTTTTAAAATTAACTAGGGCATTTTATGGTGATACTTTCATTTACACTTTATTTATCTTCTTTAGAGTTTATTTATATGTATTTTATTCAGAATTTTATTCATGACATACAGTTTTTTTTTCAATTTTCTCAACAGTTTGCATTTAGGGTATTTTTTTCTTCTTTTCTTTGGTAAAATTTGATGCCT